>NW_024063537.1:0-607500 GCF_006381635.1 Hibiscus syriacus
CACAGCTTGAGTATCCATTCATTCCTGAGCTTGGTGACATTCTTGAGTCATTTCCATTCCAGGGGTAATTGGTCATTTTATAATTCTAGAATATTTCAATCATTTCCTTCCATCCGGTCTTATTATTTAATTCAATCTTATCATTTACTTCAGTCCTTTCGAACAATTCTGTCAGCAGAATACCTCCGATAAATTACTCTTCAAGTATTTACTCCTTATTCGAATATTTTCGAGTCAAGTGTCTTCTCAGATTTTACAAACGGAATATTATAAATTTTTCTGTACAAGACAGATCTTAACAATTAAATTCGTACTTAATCGAGTTAAGTACAAATCCTCAAAGTACTTTCTCATTCAGGGTCAAATCAGACTATTTTATCTCTCAAGGGCATTTTTGTAATTTCTTAACCGGATAATTTCAATATGTCTTTTCAGAGTTATTAACCAACTTCCAGGGCAATTCTTATCATTTTCCAACATAAGGGTAATTTCGTAATTTTACCATATCGGAGTATTCTCATAATTTTTCATCCAAGTATCTTTAACATTTAACCCTTGTGATATAAATATAAGTTACAAATCCAAGCTGATTTCTTTATCACCAATCACAAACTTGTAATTTAATTCTAACAATTATCAATCTCTTATCTTAGTCATCGATCCGTATTCCGTTACAGAATTTCTACCACATTCATATCGATGAATAAATTATTCAACTCCACAAAGTGACCAACATTATCTTATTCATGCATTTACCAATATCAACATGTTCCATAAAGCATAAAGAGGTAGTAAGTATTACCTCGATTTCCGTGCAATACTGATCGACCATAAAAATTCCATTCGAACGCCTTTGATCTTCAATTCAACTTCCAATAATTCCTCAGATACATATCAACATAAATTATATCAAAACAAAGCTTAATTACGATAAACGGATCGAATCGGGTGATAAATCAGTGAAAGACGGCTTACCGGTTCGAATTTGGCGAAACAGACTTCGGATTTGGATTCAGGACGTCGAAAGCATAAAATATGACTTTTCGGAAATTTGGAATTTTCGGTCAAAATCAAAGTCAACGGGTTTGACTGACAATTTCGAGGCCTTCGGGTTCGAATTTCGAAAAACGGACAGCGGAATCGGATTTGGAACGTCGAAAAATGTCAGGATAGGTATACTCGTCAAAGTCAAAGGTCGTTTAATGCCCGGTCAAAGCCAGTCAAAGTTTTGGTCAACAGTAGTCAACGGTCGTCAACGGGTCAACGGGTCGGGTCAACGAGTCGAGTCAGGTCAACGGGTCGGATAAACGGGTCGGGTCGGGTAAACGGGTCGGGTTGTGACCGGTCAAACCGGTCAAAACAGTTCCAAAACCGGTCAAACCGGTCACTTTTCCCTTCCCCACGCGCAGTGCGGCGCGTGGGGGCGCGTGAACAGTGATAAAATCCCGGAAAAATTTCTAAAATTATTTTGAGCGATTTCGAGATACTTACAAAGCTCGGTTCACAATTTTGAACGGCGGAGAGCTCGATTTCAACAAATCGGGAAGTTTGACCGTTCACCTCCCAACGCGCCGCCGCCGCCGGAGAAAAAGGACACCGGTGGACTCGGAACGGCACAAGGAACACGATGGTGCGGGAGGTGTCGTAAACGGATGACCCGATCGTCGTGAATCGATGAAAAACCAACTAAAACCGAGTTATTACCGACGATACTTCCGACTGAAATTCACGACGAACGGCGATGATTCACGATGAAAGGTTTGAGGGTTTTGTTCCTCGGTTCACAACGAACACGATGGTTGTTTTCGGCTCGTCGTTTGGAGGTCGGACGGCGAGTAGATCGGAGTTGGAAGTTGGGTTGCTGGAGAAGGAAATCTGGAAAATTTCTGCTGCCTGCGCACGAGAATCAGATTTATAATTCAACATATTAAAAAAATGGTTAAATCATGGGTTTAGCCACTGAACTTTCTGCACTTCTGAAAACGGTTTGCCAACTTTAGAACTTTACAATTTAATCCCCTGTTTCTTTCAAAATACCAAATTAAATCCACC
Source organism: Hibiscus syriacus (assembly GCF_006381635.1). Classification (NCBI taxonomy): domain Eukaryota; kingdom Viridiplantae; phylum Streptophyta; class Magnoliopsida; order Malvales; family Malvaceae; genus Hibiscus; species Hibiscus syriacus. Next base: position 2,053 of record NW_024063537.1, read on the forward strand.
AATTTATATTTCTTAAATTTAGCCCCTAAATTGGGGTGTTACAAACATGTTAACTAAATGTCCGTCTTAACTAATGGAACTTATGCAATAACGAAGAGCTTATGCAATAATGAAGACTACATACATCAATTGAGCACACTTTAGATTTTCTAAAATGCTAACAAGAAGTTATAAATAGCTCATGATGCAGCACTTGAGAACCCAACTGAAGCCTGAAGTCTGAAGATATTGGCACAAAAAGATAGTTAGATCTTGAAATACTTACAGCAAAAGAGCATCAGAGAAAATGCTTGTTCAAGTTTATCCAAGCAGTGTACTTGGTTGGTAAAAGAAACAGAAGCAATTGCTACCGATTGCTGCCGAAAAGCTCAAGAAGCAAAAGCAATTGATGCCGAAGCGCTCCATAGAGGTGTTGGAGCCTTCAATTAGGTTTGTTGTTCGCGTTGTTTTTTAATATAAAATGACGAAAATATCATGGGGACTCATGTGAAAGTCACATGCCGTCCCCGAAACATCCCCAGGACTCGATAAAACGTCCCCAATGTCGTTCAACCATACCCTGCCACCGTGGTACCGTACCGAGGACGGGTACTTGAAACGGCAAAGTTGCCGTCCCCGTGCTTCCTAGACTCAGTATCCGCCATTGATCCACCCATTGATTCACAACAAACCCATCGTTGTTCTTCACCTTGTTCATCACTTGGTGTCCGAGAATCTCATCTAAATGACTAAATCGGGTCCATTTTCTTCTCTGTCGACGGTTTTACTCTCTTCACCACCCACGAGAACTTGTATCCGCTCAGGACCAGCCCTTTTCCGAGCTCCCTTATTTGCTCTTTAGACATCGCTGTCCTACTCCCGAAGCTGACATCAACGACGGAGCTTTCCCTTTGGTTCTCAAGCCACTCCGATGGCGCAAAGAAGATTACCCCTAGAATTCCAATGGCAGAAGAGGTCCAAGAGGGAAAATTTTCGGCAACCCTTTGTTGAAAGCATCTCTAGTGTCTCTTTTTCGAGTTCTTCAAACGTTGATCAAAACACCATCGGAACGCTTGATGCATTTACCGTTTTCCGATAAATCCTTCGCCAAGAAACTCTCCGTATCCAGAAGCGGCGAAGGAAGCAACGCCTTGGGAATCGACGAAGGGACGGAGGGGAAACAAGACGAGTGACAACATCCGAGCCGACGCAGTGAAGAGTGTGAATTAGGAAGACGGATATTTTCAGTCACTGAGATCACGGAAGACAACGTCACATCGGTGACGATAAACGAGAGCGGCGGAGACGACGAGGACAGGAGATGGGAAAGCAAAGCGTCATGAACATGGGAGGCGATAGCATCAGAGTTAGACATTGTTAGGTAAAAAGCTCCAAGATGGGTGTGATGATCTTTTTCTTATGCTATGGAGTTTGGTAGTTGGATGAAGGTTAGGTAGGACGTGCGATGCATACTTTTTAAAGATAAAATAAAAGGTAAATTACATAAATCTTATAATAAACTTTAATTGATGTATCATTTATATAAATAAGTTTTTTTTTATTATTTTAAGGTAAAAAAAATATAATTTTTGTTCCCGTAGTAGATTAATTTATTATTATTATTTATCCTTTATCGTATTTTCGCATCAATTTAGTCCTCGAAATTACTTACATCATTTTATCTTACCATTAACTTAAAATCTTAAATTATAAACTATAACCTCTAAACCATAACCTCATAACCTCTAAATCATAAATCCTAAACCTAAATCATACTCACAATTTACAATTTAGGGTTTATGTTGGGATATGAAATAGAAGGATGTAATTAAACAACTTTAATAACTAAATTGGTGCGAAATACAATATGAACGAAAATAATAAACTGAGCCTACTATAAGGATAACCCTTAAACATTATTTTAATTATAATGTTAAATTGATTTTTATTTTAATTATAAAAAAAGGTGGAATAATTTAGTAACGGTGTAATAGTGATTGAAAAACAACAAATGTTTTTAACAGAGTCAACCAATGTCTTTGGAATGGAAAATCAAGCACACAACCAATAAACCAACATAAAATATTGGGTAAACTATGCATTTAATATCTAAACTATTAGTTTTGGTTCATTTTAGTGTTTAAACTTTTAAAAATTTTAAAATCATACCTAACGTTTAGTTTTTGTTTTATTTTATTATCCCGCTGTTAAAAACTTAACGCGTGTAGTGCCTAAACTATAAGTTTTGATCTGTTTTTAGTACATAAACTTTCAAATATTTTTCAAAACATAACATTAAATTTTGAACAGAAGTACTAAAATAAACAAAACTAAATTTTATGTATGGTTTCGAAAAATTGAAAGTTTAAGTATTAAAATCGGCCAAAACTAGTAGTTTAAATATTAAACGCATAATTTACCCTAAATTATAAGTATTTAAAATACTCCATATTTATAAGCATTTTGTAAACTCATAATTTATTATTTTTTTGTAGATGGTGGTCGTTCGGTCTCAAATTTCATGGGTGTCTCGTCTCGACAACTTGAGTTCAAATCTGACCTCCATTTTTTCAGAACTTGCTTTGAAGTCCACGAATTAGAGAATAAAAGTGAGGAAGCCGAAACATTTGAATCGAGATTCACGGATTTTGAGACATTTTCGATTAAACAACCACCAAATTTGGACTAAGGGGTCGAGACGAATCGACCCATGAATTTTGAGATCGAACGACCACCATCAACGACAATAGATGGTGGTCGGAATGAAAAATGATACGGTGGTTGGCAACAACAACTGGTCACCTTATTTTCAAAGAAGTGGATTCGAAACGTCATTTTGATGTATATTTGAATTTTTCAAAACACATCATTTTGATACATGTGTTATGGCATCACAATGTTAGAGAGTTACGACAGAGTGAACAAAATGATTTAATATGTAAAGTTCAGTGAACAAAATAGAACAATTGAAAGTACAGTGAATAAAACAAGAGAAAAAATAAAATTCAATGAGAGACAATGTACTTTACCCTTTTAACTTAAAACTTTTTTGCACCTCAAATATTATGAAGATAAGCAGTAACTAGCATACATACCAACAATAACTACAGATCCAAAAGAAGAAAAGGGCAAAACCCGAACCACGTCCTCGATTATACAAAAAACTAAGGTAAATTACATTAGATGCCATTAAACTTTAGGCAATCTATAATTTATATCACTAAATATTCAATTTCACCAATTATAATATCCAATTATGTCACTGGAGCGTTAAAATCCAAATGGTATGATGACATGGACAAAACAAAATCATTTTGATGTAGCTGGTCTAAGATGACATCATTTTAGATACTAAACTTTAAGAATGTATCAATTTTGTCACTAAAACTTTTAAACAATTCACTTTATACCAAACTTTATGAATAATTATTATCATGGACGAAGCTAGGATCAAAGATTTGAAAGAATCACTTTATTTAACTTTAAAAACGATCTACTAAATATTAAAACCTAAAAACTAGAGGGAAAGATTTAAATTAAATATTTTTTATTAATATGCGACGAGTACAATGCATTATATGTTCAAATATAATTCTCAACTATTTGAGATTGAACGCTCACACCCTTGACATTCTCGGTGCTCGAACCCGAAATCTTAATAAATTACAACAATTTCTTTACCACTGAGGTTGTTGGTTAGTGTGATTTAAATTAATAAGATTTAAAGTACAAGGGACCAAAACTACCATTAGACCAAAAACATTTGAGTGGCCCAGTGCCCTCCCGTGATGCATGGAGATCCATCTCTGATCCAACAGGCCTGAATTTGAAGACATTTTTACCAAGCCTACGTGAAAAATTCATAGAAAAATATTTCAAACCACACTATTTAGTTAAAAAAAAGTACAAATTTCAAGAGTGTGTACTAACCATTATATCAAACACTTGGAATGCATTCCCGAGATCGTCGTCGACCGAACGAATTCCGACTTCTGCTAAGCTCTCGGATGCGAAAAACAGGCAAAGATAGATGTGCCCCAAAGGGGTGACCTGAGAACACAAGCCATTGCTTTGCTGCATAGCATTCAGCACTCCCTGTGTTCTTAGGCGGCACCCCTCTGGGGTAAACCATCTTGTGCTGGATGGATTTGGCCTTTGCGATGATTCATTGTGCCTTTTAATACGAAGAGAGAGTGTTGGCATGGTCACATGGTGTGCTCATCTTGCTGATTGATGTCAAATAGATGTCGACATCCTTTGTTATCAAACATTGTTGGCCTGAATTGGACAAAATCATTTGTCCATCTAGCTCAGTTGGTAGAGTACAAGGCTCATAACCTTATGGTCGTGGGATTGAGTCTCACCGAGGGCAATTTATAACGGAGGTCTTTTACGAAAGTTGTTCTTAACCTGACATTGAAAGTAGCTTACTACCCTACCTCCCCTTACCTCATTACATTAGAAATATAGTCAATTAATTTTATAAGTCGATATGTTCATACCGATAGCGTCAAGAAAAACAACAGTTCTAATACAATTAGATTCATCAAAGTAGAACTAAAATAGATTAATTTTCGACAAAGCCCATTTAACCAAAGAATGTACTACCCTATCAATCTCACGGTTGGCAAAAAACACACACTAAAAGATCTGGATTGCTCGCGAATATTACGCGAGCCTCGTTAAGCATAAGCACCACTTCCAGTCATATACTCAATGACATGACACTTTAAATATGATGTTTGAAGTTTAAAAATTATTAAATTCGTTTCTTCTTCTTCTTCTACGTCGTGCGTGAGTGAGAAGGAGGCAGAAGCAGAAACGCAGAGCAAAATTAGGGGAAAAAAAAAGGTTTTTTTCTTAAAATTTGTCCCTTCCCTTCTTTATTTTTTTCATGTTCTTAAATTTACTTTGCTTGCTAGTTTGATTCCTACCAAAAATACCAACAACAAAAAAAGCTTACTTTGCTGCTGCATGTTACGCCAAAAGAAAAGCCAGAAGCAATTAATGCAAGATGAACAGGTACTCTACTTACTTGAATATAATTTCTCTTCAAAGTGAAATATTTTTTCTGATTTTGTTTGATTTTGAGTTTGGGCAATGAAATTTGAGGGAAAATCTGAAGTTTGATTTTGAGTTTGCTGCTGGGATTAGCTCCTTGTTTATGCTTTATGGTCTGCTCTTTCTTATTTCATTTTCTTTGCTCTTAATAGGTTTATTCTTGGAGAAAAAGCGACATACCAAGTAGATTATGTTGGCTGGTAATAGATTGCAGCATAGGTTGGCTTGTTGTTATTGTAGGCTGTACTCTCTGCCTTCCCATCTTCATCATTTTCGAAGCTTCTCTCTTTGGTCAATGAAGAAAGACCCGGATCTTGAATCAGCTCTTTCGAGAAATCGCCGCTGGATAGTCGATAATGAGATTAAAAACATAATACTTAGATGCCCAAACCAGGTGGCACCTTTGAAGCATCTTCAGAAGAAGTTTAAGAGTCTTGATCTTCAAGGGAAAGCTCTCAATTGGCTCAAGAAGTATCCCTGTTGCTTCGAAGTTTATCTCGAGAATGATGAGTATCATTGTAGTTAACAAAAGAGATCATGCATTTGGTCGAAGAGGAAGAATCAGTGAAAGATATGCAGGAGCCGATATTTGTACAGAAAATGGCAAAGTTGTTAATGACGAGCATCAATCAAAGGATTAATGTTACAAAACTTAATGAGCTCAAACACAGCTTTGGATTTCCAGATGACTACATCATAAGAATCTTGCTGAAGCACCCAGAAATGTTTCACTGGTTAATAAAGGTTGGAGGAAGAGTTCAATGGAAATCGAACTTCTGGCGTGGAACTCTGATTTAGCAGTCTCTGCTGTCGAAGCCTCAGCCCGGAAACAAGGAATAGAGCCTTGTTTATTGTGTTCGTTATCTTCAACTTGGATCAAATCACAACAGAGGTTTGAAGAATTTAATGCAATTCCCTACGTCTCACCTTATTTAAATCCTAGGGTTTAGAAGAAGGAACAAATGGAGAAGAGAATTGTGGGTACTGTGCATGAGTTGTTGTCATTGACATTGTGGAAGAAGCTATCAATTGTAAAGCTAAGCCATTTCAAGAAAGAGTTTGCTTTACCTGAGAAATTGAATGTTTTGTAGCTCAAGCACCCCGGCATCTTTTACGTGTCGAACAACTATCAGATTACACCGTGCTCCTTAGAGAAGCTTATGATGGGTCTGAATTGGTTGACAAAGATCCACTCGTCATCGTGAAGAATAAATTCGGCGAATTGATGCAAGAAGGGCTTCAAGAATATAACCAGAGGTGCCTCTTAGTAAATTTGGAAAAGAAGAAGAAAGGCATGAATTTGATGAAGTCGGAAAGAAGGAAAGTTGGAAATGCTGAAAATTCTGACCAAGATGACAATGGTTGAGTTCAAATGGGGTTGTACTGCATCTTCACTTGGGCTCATATCTAGTACTTCCATCTTATTAACAATTTAAATGGTTGAGCTCTCTACTTATGTCTTATGCTTGTTTCTTTACTTTTGATCTACTAATATTTAATGAAGACATGAAAGTGTTTTTCTACCTTGTAAAGTGCATCGTGCAGAAGATGACTTGGACTCGTTATTCTACATATTTGTTACATTCAGCAGCAGATGCATGTCCTTGGAACCTCTCCCCTTTTTCTAATTATATTTGCCTTTTCCTTTGCTTTAAGTTCACCATTTATCTGGCTTGCCTCTGCCTGTGCTCTTGCTCCATCTGCTCTGCTTGTTTGATATACTCCATTTTTTCTTAAATTTTAGTAAGGCTCATGCTGTTTTTCGCTCCAATCCTCTCTGATGCTCCAAGAAATAAGCTCTTAGCTTCTAAGAAATAGTTTGAATCGAGTAAAGGAAAACAAGCCTCACCTCTACTCTGTCCAGCTTGTCTTTGGCTTTCTTCTTCTTTTCCTCCCGGGCAAGTATAAATATAATGGCAGGCTCGTCAGTTCTTCCTGCAGTCCCAGGTTTAATGGCAGGATGCTCGGGTTTTAATGCTGCACTTTCTATTTGGCCGGAAAGCATATCAGGTTTAGAGGAACTTCTCGGTTTTGTAATGCTAGTGCTGCCCAAGTGATCAGCAAAGGTAAGGGATTTTCTGAACGACGAGCACGTCTAAATTCCTTCTCATCCGTACCATCAGTTGCTGACATTTTGCTCTCTGCACTTTCTGAACCTTTTCCCGATCCTTCACCTATTATTTTTTTGGTTAAGCAGCAGCAGCAGAAACTAGAAGTTCATGATCATCTTAAAACATGGATATCAGGATTCAATTTCTCATGCTTTGGGTCTTTACCTAAGAATCGTTCGGTTATATGACAGGTTCCAATATTGAAGATGACTTATCTTCCTTTCTGCTCTTATCTCTTTGATCAATGAGGGTTTCACTGCTCTGTTTCTGATCTTGAATGCTTGGTTTTGCAATCGAGCTGACAGCATATATAGCAGCTGCCACTGCAAATACTTGGTCCGGTTTATGGTCTGAATCATCATTAGAACTCATCATCTTACCAGAAAACAGTCTCCGAAACCAGTTCTGGGTTTTCTTCTCAGCAAAATCCAAAATTAAGGTCGGTTATTGCAGCGTCAACTTCAACTTAAAATGGCAAGGGAGCAAAGATAATGTATAAAACGTGTCTGTGTTCTTTCGGTTTATCAGCTTACAAAGATGGGATCGAAAAATAGTCGGGGAAAATCGGTGTTACTTTTACCTGTGATTGTGAGTTTTTTGTGGTGGTATTCTTTGGTTTCTGATCAACTCTTCTGTTTTGCCTTGTCCGGCACCAGGAAATTCCCCCTGGCATAAATGGAAGCAGATAAGGATTTCGAATCCGAAACCTTATACACGGTGACCAGTAAGTTCCCTGAACATGTATAGTTTTAATTTTCTTTTACACAAGTTCATCTGCAGTGCTAATTTCCTCTTATTTTCTGCATATTTTAATGGATTAAGTGCAACAAAAGAAGATTAGTGCATGAAAAACAAACTATCGACAAGAAAATAGAACTTACCTCATCTGCTTCAGTAAATTCTTTATTGTTTCAAGCTTTCTTCGTCTTTTCGAGAAACGAAACCGTGGTAGTCAATGGAGGGGCCTGCTTTGTTTTAAGAAGGTTATATACTTCAGAAAGTTTAGTCCGGAGAAAAGGAAGGATTGGTGGTTTAGTTAGTCATGGAGAGAAGACAAGCATGCAAGCTTTGGACAATATGCTTTGCATGCATATCTCGTTACTTTAGTTATGAAGAGGGTTAGGCCCCGAGGGGACAACTCTCTTCTCGGCACCATATCTCGGATCAATGTCATTCGGTCCGGACGGGGCCACTGGCTTTGAAAATTGCTGAAATCCATGGATTTTCCGAAGGTGAAAACACGAAGAACGTCGCCACGGGAGGGAGAATGAATCAGAAGGTGGGAACTCGTTTATTGGCGAAGTTGGTGACAAAGTTTGAGCCGACTGTCGAAAGAGGAGAAAAAGTATGAAGATTGAAAGGCGAAAACTGGACTTGGTATTGTTTTAAGATCAATGGAGAGCTCTTTACATAGAAGTGGTCGTGGAATTCATGGGAATTGGAGGTTTAAATGAAAAATCAAGTTGAAGCTGTAGCTATTGTGCTTAAAAATTTAAAATTAACGAGTTTTTTAGTCGAATCAAATCCTATTTTAAAATTTTTGAGTCGAGTTAAGTTCAATAATTATCGGTACATCAAATTAGACGGGAATTATTGGAGGCGAAGTGGAACAAGAACTAACATTAAACCATAAATGTAGGAAAGACCGGGGCAGACAGGATTTGACTTCACCTTACGTACAATGTCTACTTCCTAATCTATTGGCTCAAATTATTCTCCACGTAGGAAATTCATGTACCTTTAATATAGCTTTTGTTTTTACTCAAACAATCTTGATTTAAGAGTCATCTTTACTCCTACAATAAATTTAATTTATTATTTTTTATCATATTTTCGTATTAATTTAACTTTTAAAATTATTTAATTATATCGTTTTATATCATACTCTTAACTAAAAATCTTAAATTATAAAGCATAAGTTATGATTTAGGGTTTAAAGTTTAGAGATTATGATTTAAGGTTTAAGGTTTAGAAGTTATGAGATAATAGTTTAGAGTTTATGATTTAGGATTTTAAGTTAAGAGTAGGGTATAGAATAATACAATTGAGTAACTTCGAGTGTTAAATTAATGTGAAAATACGATAACGGTGAAAGTGATAAATTGAATCCGTTATAAAGATAAAAGTTACCCTTTTGCCAATACTGTTTTAAAATAATTACTCACTCATATAGGAGAGAAAAATGGTTGTCCCTTGTTCCCATCTGTAATGGGTAAGGGGGAAGTAAGATAGTAGGTTGCCCCCAACATCAAGTTGAGAGCAGCTTCCGTAGAAGATCTCCGAATTATGAAATACCCTCCGTAGGACTCGATCTCACGACCTCAAGATTAAGATATAGGAGAGAACTTTTTTTAAAAAAATTAAATCTTGAAACAAAAAATTTAAAAGGGTTGGTCGATTTGTTGTCCTCTTGGTTGGGGGCATGTGCGAGACAAGGGGTTAAAGGGTCACTTATCCACTCAAATCCAAATTAATTATAAGGTATATTATGTGCTTAATACCTAAATTATTATTTTTATTTTGTTTTAATACTTAGACTTTCATTTTTTTTAAATCATACATCAAGTTTAGTTTTTGTTTCATTTTAATGTTTCGTTTAAAATTTAATGTTAACTTTTGAAAAAAATTGAAAGTTGAGATTCTAAAACATATTAAAATTGATAGTTTAGGTACTAAACGAACTAAGTTTCTAACGGCGGGTACTAAACTATAAGTATGATTTTAAAAACTAAACTATAAGTTGAGATTATGGCTTCATGCTTAAAATCATTCATTAATGCAAGGAAAAATTACAGAATTTTTGTGCAAAACCTGAGCCACTTTTTTTCGGGTTGTACTCTTGTTCCAAGGCTTTGTCTTTATTAATCCGAACTGACCCATATCGTACACCTCATTAAAATCATTCAAACTCGAGATATTACTTAAGCGATCTCACCACTTGAACCAACCCGTTAGTGCTTGACCGCTTATTTAATTTCAGAGGAGCTACTTCAGCTGCACAAATAGCAAATGCACAGTGAAGAAGAGAGTGGAACCATCTTCTGAAGATCCCACCATCATCATCACTACATATGAAGGTCAACACTGTCATCATAGTGCCGGTTTCGCCCGAGGTGGACTCATCAGCCATGAAGTTGCCTTTGCCCGTCAATTTAATCCAGCAATCTCTCAAATTTATCATCCACACGGGATACAGCTGCATAGGGGAATTCCTCCCAGCACAACACAGTCACACCAAGTACCTATTGAAGTGAGAGAATCTCGTTCACTGCCCAAAGGTGAAGGGTTACTTGGGGATATTGTGCCTCCTGGAATGCATAACAGGTGAGAGAGAAAAAAAAACATGGTAAGCATACTATAACTCTTTTACACACTTAATCAGTTTGAGTGAGAAAAACAAAGTAAGGGAGATGGGGAATGGCTTTAGCAACGAGCATTTCACTAGTTAGGGCTTCAGCTAAGTTATTGGAAGGACTCAGCCTCCCATGGTCAGGAGGGCTTCACAAGACTAGAGCTTCTTGGCTAGTATAGCTAGTGGACCAATGTGACTAATATTTGTCTATTTAACCCCAAAATCAAGAGATATAGTTCCCTCTTTTGACATTTTTTGACCAGTCCTTACCTATCTCGGATAACATTTATGGACAGCCCTATTACATCTTTATAGTTAATTATTTACTTGTTCCTCGCAGCGTTCAATCATAAGGTTCATAGTTTTCATTGGATACTTAGTTTTTCTGGAATGCCTATTACATCTTGATTCAAAGCATTCCATGAATGTTCGTGAACATTTCGTATGATATTTGTTTATTAAACTAAATAAATGATTATCAATAAATTTTTGTGTTCAATTAATAAACAAATGAACATGAACATAGATGTGTTCAATTTGTTTATGTTCATGAATAAGCTCGTTTATTCGGTTTTTCTTTTCTTTTTATTTATTTTTTTCAGATTTTAGATATTGGTGAAGGTAGGGACTGAATTTAACACATTGTGAACTTTGAAGTTCAAGCTATGAAGCCTAAACATTTTAAGGATTAGTGGGGTAATTTTACCATTTTTCATTCAATCACAGGTAAAAAGGGAGAGAGTGCTGGTTGGCAACGAACGTGTTGAAAAACATATAAATAACTTGTTCGTGAATGTAAAATGAACATATTTTTTAATGTTAAATCAGTCGATGAACATCTTTAAAAATATATAAATGAATACGAACACATTATATATTAAAATTTTAAACAAATTAAAACTAAACATAAACACCTTCACAAAATAAAATAAATATGAATTAAAACCTATTCATTTACACTTTTATTGTCAATTTTATTATACTTATTAAATGAACCGAACATGAACACCTTAAAATAACAATTAAACGAGCACAAATTATAAACTAACACTTTAAAAATAAACAAACGAATATAAATATAATCTTTCTTCATTTAAATGTGGTTCATTTACACCCTTAATTACTATTTACTATCTATATGCACCAACAAGAGATTATTTCGAATTAGTATCATTTATGCTTAATATATTAGGTTTAATAACTCATCAAATGGTCTCAAATGGTCTCAGTGATTAAAGAAAGTGTTATACTTAATATATAGAAAGATATTATTGTAATTATTCCTAAATATATAAAATAAAATTATATTTTTTTGGGTCTAGCCAGATATTTTTCACCATAAACCCGGACCGAATCCAAACATAATATTAAAAAAACCTGACCCAACCCGACCCAAACTCGATTTAAAAAAATTAGACTCGTTCAGATCAAATCATGTCAAAATCCGTCAAGTTCGAGTCTCATACTCATCCCTAGATTTATCCGCTTTAAACCTTAAAAAAACCCTAAAAAGATAATAATAAGATTTTTCAGCCCAAATTGGACTTTCTACCATGTACTTGACTAGTTGGGTCATTAACTTAAAGAAAACCCAAAATTCTATGAGTTAATTCAACTTTAAAACCAATAAAAAAAATAGGATAAACTACACATTTAATACTAAAACTATTAATTTTAATTTATTTTAGTACTTAAACTATCAATTTTGTTCTATTTTATTATCTAAACTTTCAATTTCTTTTTAAAAAATTAACGTTAAATTTTGGACAGGAATAATAAAATGAAATAAAACAAAACTTTAACCTTTAAGTATGGTTTTGAAAAGAATGAAAGTTTAGATATTAAATTGGATCAAAATTGATAATTCGGACTTTCGGTGATCGATAGTTATATGAATAGTTATAAGAACTTCAACTATATTCAAAATCGAACCGAATCAAATCTCTAAACGATAGTTAACATTCTTCCTACTAGTTGACCTAATATAACTCGGTAGATAAACTCTTGTTAGAGACAAAAGGAGAGCATTAAAATTGATCTTATGGCATTTTCCCAAAGAGTATATACATACATACATACATACATATGTGTGTGTGTGTGTTTCAATTGTGAAGAAAGCAGCAAATACAGGCCTAGGGGCATGTGAATTCTAGAGGAAACTTCATTTCCACTCCATGGCATCAACCTTTCGTTAATGTTTCCCCACAAAGGAGGTGGTCCTTTCTTCTTTAACACAACCCTTTCAACTATGAACAAAAAGAAAACAACACTTCAACAGTGAGATTTGTTGATAACATATGATTGCTTCCAACAAGAAAAACTAATTGCAAAAATGGTGAACACAGTTGATAGGACCATCTTGAATCAGAAAACCAAAGAGAGACACCAAAAAGGAAGTAAATTTGTTCATTTACACACCATGAAATCCTCCTACCATGGGATTGGGATGAACCCAGAATTCCCCATTGCATCTTCTTCAACAGCAGCTGGAAGGTTAAGGTCAATTAGAGCTGGCAATGGAGTTTCTGGTGAGTCTTGTTTGATGACCAATGTTGTTCCCTCCGAACTTCCAACGAAACGGGACCTTTTGTGACCTCCTAAAGCTTGGCCTGACTTGAAAACCCTGCAACAGAAGGGGCATTCATGGCCTTTGTTTTTCTTTGAAATCAATCTCTTCTCAGAATTGCCATTTGAGGACTTGGTCATCTTTGTACCAGCCATTTGAGCATGAAAAGAGCAATTTGCAGAGCTATCAGCTTGATTATCACCTACTTCAGTTTTCACACACTGGAATTTACTCACATTTTTACCAGATCTAGACTTCACCTTAAGTTTCTTACATTCAACAATCCTCACATCAATGGAAGATGATTTAGCCTCCAAAACAACAGAGTTGTTATCTGAAGAATCAGCAACTGAGTTCAGCCCTTTCTTGCAACCAGAAGAATCCCTTGAAAGCATCATCAAACACACAGCAACCTCTTCTTGTTCTTGCTGATCTTCAATCTCTGATACAGATGATGAGCCATTTGGTAAACAAACTGAATCGTCAGAATGAACTTGAACCTGATGAACCCCACTTGTTTTGCACCTTATTCTCCTGGATCTCCTCCTTTTACCTGGAACAGTTGACGTTTCAGTGTCTGAATGACTATCCCAATGATCCTCAAATTTGTGAATGGCCCTTTCTTTCTCAGAGTGACAAGCCATGTGACCACAGAGTGCTTTCAATGAATGGAAACCCTTACCACATTCTTTACAAATCATCATCTCTTTGAGCAAAGAGCCATTGCCTGATTCTGAAAGCCTCTTGCTTTTCTTGGGGTTTTCCCTCAGGCCATAAGTTGCAGATTGGCCAGCACCAGCTTCAGCTGAATTCTCATTGTTCATATGAGTTCTTATGTGACCCCCTAAAGACTTACCACAAGGGTACCCTTTGTTGCAATACTCGCAAACAAACTTCTTCTCTTGATTTTGTTCCATTTTTAAAAATGATCACTGGAAAGCTGAAAATACCCTGTAAACTAAACTGGACGAGCAACTCATTTCTTACCTCAAATCTTCAAAAAGAACTGCATTTTTCAGTGATCTTGTGGAAGAAGAACAAAAAATCAAAATCTAGATCAAGGAGAAGAGAGAAAAAAAGAACAGATCACAAAGTTGGTTGCTTTAGTTTCAGCGGAGATGATGATGAACAAACGAGAATCAGCAGCTGAGATGTGACAATTCTCTGTTTTAAGTACAACAAAAGAGATCCGACCCACAAGAAAAAGACACCTTTTCCGATGAAAACCAAAATCCTTTTGAAATAAATCAAATCTTTAAAGGTGATGGGTCGCTAATGATGGCGATGAACAGGCTGATACGAAGAAGAGGAACAAAAAAAAACCAATCACTCTCCCTCTCTCTGGATGCCATTTGTTTTTCGTTGTAGTTGGAGGAGAGTTCCATGCATGGAAGCCCCCCCAAAAAAGAGATTAAAATGGAAGAAAAGATAGCCAACACGTGTATTCAAGTGAGAATCATCCGGTGATGGAAACGAACGGTCGAGATTTGTTTCGAGGATCCCCAACGAGTGGGGAGTTCTGTTGTAATATTCAAACAATCCCTTAACTTTGTCTTGCCTGTAAAGCTCACAAAAGTGTCGGGGGGGCAGAACCTCCAACTCATCGTCCGTTGCCTCCACTAAAAGAGATCAGTTCACGAAATATGCCAGTATGTCCCATTGTGCTTGCCCCCTTTCTCTTATTTTTACTAAATCTTTAGAGTAATATCAGAAGTTCGAATATTAACATTATAAATAAAATAAAATAAAATAAATTAAAATAATCATCTCATAATAAACTTCGACAATATTCAATTCGAATTAAATAACCTACAAAGGAAAATTTTCTAAACAAAAGGTTATTGACCAATAACTCTTGGTTTAATGTAAAGAATATAAATCATTTTATCGATCAATTTGTTCCCTTCATGGTCTATTAGATCATGGTATTCATCGGGGACATATGAGACATTAAATCATGGCTACCACTACTGATTGACTTCCATTATCAACTAAATGTTAAAAAATGTGATTCACTCATAAAAGAAGTATTTTTTTTCCGGGAGGAGGAAAATTTGATGCCAAAATGATAAACCAAGTCACATACGCAAAAGGAAACTTGATAATCCAAATCTCACCAAACCCTAAAAACACACAAGTTGCTGGTCCACTTGGAAAAATCAAGCTGCGATTTCTCAGCCAATGGCTTTCTCATGATGTCAATGTGATGTCTCACCATGTTTGTGGTACAAATGCAATTTACTTTGACCAGGTTTTTTAGTATGTACTTCGGTGAAGATGAATTTTGATAAATTTAATAATTATTTTATAATAATTTGATAAATTTTAGTGACCATTTTATAATAATTTGATAAATTTTAGTGACCGTTTTATAACAATTTGATAACCAACATCATATACAGAAGAAGAAAAGATTCCATTAACAGCACTTGTTAACATGCTGAATCAAAATACATTAGGTTGATGAATTTACAAGGAAAAATTATTGTTGAAGAACCAAAACTTTGGCCTTTAACTAATGAGAAGATTCTGGACATTTCAAGAGCAAACAATTTGTTCTTACCTCAAAGTATCTTGTCCGAAAATCTCTTCAATTATGTTGCATGTCGGCTGGAGATCGAACCCTTTTGTTGAAGATGTAGGATACCTAGTGTCCCAGATTTTGGAATCACATGCATCCGAAAAACACATATCGCTCACCAGCTCACTAGACTCATCTAGTTTACCAGGCTGCAAAGACTTGCAAAGCTCGGTCACTGATCGTTCACTAACATGCGAGTTTGCCTTTGTGTCAATCAGATTATGAGAGTCAACAATGTCCGGGTGAAACTCGAAAGACATACATGAGTCATCCTGTACACTGATATCCTCCATTATTCCGAAACCCTTGTCCGTTTGTTGAAGAACAGGACCGAAACTGCTCTCATCAAATGGCTTCAAAACACGTCCTTTTAACGAAAGATTGATGCCATAATCCTCTCTTGTTGTGGCCTTGCTATAATATCCAACACCATTAGCACCACCAGAATTGCCACTATAATCATCGTCCACATCATTGTTGTCTTGATGGTTTGCCAGATCTTCCCGATCAGCAAGAGATTCAGTAGCAGAGTCTTCATCTTCCTCTATAGCTTGAACTTCGTACGACTGTTGATTTCCATAAAACTCACCATCATCGCTGTCAATGTCCAGGCTACTCGATCTGTTCTGGATAGCTCGCCTCTGAAGGATAAAGACATTGAAATAATAGCTAACCAGCTCTCTCTTGGACCGTGATGGGAAAATCAATGACAACTGTTTCCAAAACTTCTTTCCCAATGATGCAGGATTATTGTAAACAACCTCACGAAAGATCTCTTCATCTTCTTCACTCCATTTATATGCTACATCCTCTCCAATGTTATAAAACCCCAGTTTCACAAATTTTTCATGCCCAAGGGATTCTCGTAATAGTTTCCATGCCTCCATAACATGCTGTTGCACACATCTTGAAGATCCCCTATCCAGGTCAGCTCGGCCAGCACCAACATTACCACAGATGTTTGAAGACAAATGCGAGTCAGGCATTGGAATGATACATGTTCCCATCTTAATATCCTCATTGTAATTATCTGCAGTTTCTGAAGCAACAGCAAACTTATTATTCTTTATATGCCTACCCCATGATGGAACATTGGCTTGATGATTTGACCCAATCGGAACTTGTTTTCGAGGAGACTGATCCAAGAGTAAATAATAGTCATCCTCAACACGAGAAAACATTCTTCGAGGGATACCAGAGTCAAAATATTCAGATGAAACAGGTGAAATAGCTGCTACACCGGTGCCTGTATCTTCCTCGCTAGAAATGCTAGTAACCAAAGATAAGGGAGCAGTTGTCTAGGAAACAATTCTTATTTTAAATTAGTCCTTAAAAGTTTAAATATTTTAATTTCATCTTCAAATTATAAATCTCATTCTAAATTAGTCCCTAAAGTTTAAAATCTTCTAATTTCATCTTCAAATTCATCCCAACACGTAATTCAATTTCAACCATAGTTCAACATAAATTTTACTTTTTTAAAAATGTAATAATATAGCTTGGTACATTTTTATTAATAGGGACAATATTTGTATATGTTGATATTTTTGGATAAAATTGGACGTTCAAAAGTTCGGCGACCAATTTAAAATAAGATCATAATTTGAAGATACAACATATTGTATCAGTTGTAGGCCAACCTCACACAAGCTGCAAAAAAAATTATCTATGCCACTGCTGGCATGTCCTTGAGCCAGTCATCCAATGGCTTCCCAATGGAGTAGACGATAAACCCGATTTTCCTCAATTTCTCTACATCGACGATGTTCCGGCCATCGAACAAAAATGCTGGCTTCTGCATGTTACCGAAAATCTTTTGGTAATCGAGCTTTATAAACTCATCCCACTCAGTGAGGATGCAAAGCCCATGAGCATCCTTTGTTGCTGTGTATGCATGCCAAACGACACTAACATCGGTGACAGAGGTGGGGCTCATCGGCTGAAGATGAACCGGATGGTCCCAGTCGAACTTCTTCATCGAAAGGTCCCTCTGAATCTGGTCTTGGTTAACTTGAGGGTCGTATATGCTCAGTTTAGCTTTGTCCCCTATCAGGCCTTTGCACACATCAATGGCTGGGGTCTCCTTAGTGTCGCCGGTGTCCTTCTTGAAGGCGAATCCAAGGATGGCGATCTTCTTCCCCGAGACCGTGTTGAACATCGAGGAAACAATCCGGTTAACGAACCGGGTTTTCTGGTAGTCGTTCACCTTGATGACTTGTTTCCAGTAATTGGCTACCTCAGGGAGGCCATTGCACTCACAGATATAGACCAAATTCAGAATATATCCTTTTGGAAACAAGATCCACCAAAACCAACACTAGCATTCAAGAACTTGGGTCCGATTCTCGTATCCTTCCCAACAGCATGAGACACTTAGCTCACATCGGCGCCGGTAGCCTCGCACAATGCCGACATAGAATTAACCGACGAGATTCTCTGAGCCAAGAAGGCATTGGCAGCGAGACCAGAGATTGGTGCATATGATTCTATCCATGGGAACCCATTGTGCATAAACGTCCCTCAACGTTTCGATGGCCTTTTTACCTTCCGGTGTCTCCCTGCCGCCGATAAGAACACGGTCGGGGTTGAATAAATCCGAAATCGCGGTCCCCTCAGCAAGGAATTCAGGGTTGGAAAGGATCTGAAAGTTGATCCCTTTGCTATTGTGAGTCAAAATCTTCTCGATGGCCTCGGCTGTTTTAACAGGGACGGTCGATTTCTCGACCACGATCTTGTTGGATTTCGCTACATCGGCGATCATACGAGCGGCACTCTCCCAGTAGGTCAAATCAGCGGCTTTCCCAGCTCCGAGACCTTGGGTTTTCGTCGGGGTATTGACTGAAACAAACACAATATCGGCTTCGGAAACATGTTTCTCGACATCGGTGCTGAAGGAAAGGTTTTTGCCTCTGCATTTCTTCACCACGTCGTCGAGGCCTGGCTCGTAGATGGGGAGTGTATCACTGTTCCAAGCATTGATTCTAGCTACCGAAATATCAACAACAGCCACTTGAATGTTGGGGCATTTCAGTGCAATGACGGCCATGGTCGGACCGCCGACATATCCAGCTCCGATGCAACAGATCTTCACCATTCTCGACAAGAAAAACTGCTCCTGGAACAAGTAATTGATTTGACATCCACATTAGCAAATTCAGATCTAAGCTAAATTACTCTTCAGATAAATCAAATCTCATTCCGGCTAAATGAATTCTTTTTCATAAACCAAAACTGGGTTTTCAGAAAAGCTTGATTCAAAGCAACAATGAAAGACGAACATTGATGATGTATGGTTTCCAAAACGAGTAAACAACGCATTAAATGACTAAAACAGGAAGGCAAAGCTATGGAAAACAACAATCGATCGAGCAATTAAACAAAACCCAGGAGATCAAAAGGGAAATGAAATGGGAATTTAGATTACCTTTCTGGGGATTCAGCTATCCGATCAAACAAAGATGATGAAGAAAAAAAAAAGGATATAAAAAGGTGGGAGAGAAATTGGGTGAAGTTCTTCAGGCGAGGAATGAGGAAAACTAAACACCTCCCCACTGTTTATACACATAACTCAACTAACGTGAGGGTGATTTGCATGCCTTTTTCATGGTCAATATTGCCCATGGTTTTCACAACCGGACGGTTAACGAACCTACCATGTTACCGGTTCATTGATCGATCGAAAGAATCGGACGATGTCATAATTATTTAAAAAATTAAATAAAAATACTAAAAATATTTAATAAAAAATAATTTTTTATATCACAAGTCATATTCAAAGCAAATTATAACATATATAAGTTAAAAATCATAAAATCAAGTCAAACAAAATGATTCAAATTAACTACAATATAATAATTAAGGTAAAACATATTAAATAATAAATATAATTATATAAATATAATTAAAAAAATAAATTTGGGACTAAAAAAATCATAACAAAATGATATTGTTACATGGCTAAGAAACGTAGAAGAGCATCCCAAAAGTCTAAAGAGTAAAAATATGATAACAAAACAATCTCACATTACTAAAAAACATAGAAGAGCATCCCAACTAACTTCTATAAATAATAGAAGAAATTTGACATTCAAAATCATGGAGTCTTTTGCTGAGCATTGAGTGAACTATTCTTTCACTTTAATCAAGCTCGAATTTTAGGCTTCAATCGAGCTTTTAATTTTTTTTGAGTTCAAGCCTTTTTCGAGTTTAAGTTTTAATATTATATTTCGAGTTCGAGTTGAACTTGTTAATTTTTAGCTCGTGAGTTTGAGTCGAGTTGAGTTTACTTTTAAAGTTTTCAAGTTCGAGTCGAGCTCAGCAATACTTGAGTTCGACTTGGCTCGTTTAACAAACGACGTCGTTTGGTTTAATTTTTTAAAAAAAATTGGTTGTTTTTACGGTTTTTTCCGATTTTCAACCGATCCGGTTTGAACGGTTTAGCGGTTCCGACCGATTCACTAATAACGGTTCAACCAGTATAGATTGAATCGAACTAGACAACGATTCTCAATTAAACCGATTGAACCGACCGATTTAATCCGATTTTCAAAACAATGATATTACCTTTCCTTTTTATATACGGCCAAAAGATATTAAAGTTCTATCTACTTTTAAATTTTAAAAAAATAATGTCATCTTCAGCATTATTGTTTCTCCCAAGTCTTCAATTCAAAAAATAAAATTTTATATAATATTGACCTGATAATCAAATGACAATCTAAGATGACAGATTAATATAGCGAATGATATGGTAAATTAGTTAAATTGATAAGTCATATATCAGCATCGCATATCGTTATGTCAGTACCATAATGGTCAATAACAAAAAACGTTGATCAAAAGACCACATTAAATTTATTTTCTGAGTTCAAAGGTCACGTAGAGAAAAAAATAATATGATGATCACGTTGATTTATTTCCAAAAGTATATGTACCTATGATATACTTATACTTTTGTATATTTATGAGAAGTACTTAAATTAAGATATTTATTTTGAATTTATCCACAAATTTTTGAATATTTTAATTAAATCCTTAAATTATAACTTTCATTCTAAATTAACCCTCACATTTTTTAATATTCTAATTTCATCTTTAAACTATAACACTCATTTTAATTTGGTCACAACTTTTGAATATTCCAATTTCATCTCAAAAAAAATTCAAATATATAATTAATTTCAACCATAGTTTAACTAATTTTTTTTCAAACTTATAGTAATATAGTTTAGCCTAAATGTTTTATCAACAAGGGATGTAGTTAGCATATGCAGACAATTTAAGATGAATTTGAAATGTTCAAAAGTTTGGATATTAAATTGAAATAAATGTTATCATTTATGGATGAAATTGGAATGTTTAAAAGTTTGATAACAAATTTAGAAGAAAAATTATAGTTTGAGTATGAAACTAAAATATCCAAAATTTATTGACAAATTTAAAATTATAGAATGTCAAAAGCTAGTCATAACATGTGATAAAATAGTCATTTTAACGCTCAACTCTTCCTTCTTTCAAGATAAAATTAAAATTAAATATAAAATCTATAAAAAATTAATTTCACATTAAATAATAAAGAAATTAATTATGAAATTCGACCAATTACTTATTTTCCAAAAACAGTTTATTTCATTTATCTCCCCCTCGCATTTATCGCTTTCCAAGATACTTTTTTTATCCATATCCAAAAAATGGACCCTTCCTTGTGTTCGATATCCCCAGCCACTACTCCCCCGCCCATCGTCCCCGTCGTCGCCCCCACCACCCAAACGAAGACGATCGCCGGCGGTCTGCCTCCGAGTTTCAGCCATCCTCCTTACTCCGACATGATATGCGAGGCCATCGGGGCTTTGAAAGAGAGCAACGGATCTAGCAAAAAGGCCATATCTAAGTACATAGAGTCAACTCACAAGGACCTGCCGCCGTCACACTCGGCCTTGTTGACTCACCAGTTGAAGAGCTTGAAAAGCAGTGGCGTTTTGGTTATGGTTAAGAAGTCTTACAAGCTTGCTTCCACCGTTGGATCTGAAGCTACTTTGGCAGCTTCTGATGTTTCAACCGGACCCAAACGAGGCCGCGGTCGTCCTCCTAAGCCCAAGGCCGCCGACTCCAACCCCCTGCAGCAGCCAGTTCCGTTTTCCGATGTGCCTAAAAGGCTCCCCGGAAGGCCCAGAAAGAGTGCACCCATGGCTCAACTTGGGGTTATTCGGAGTCAGGGTCGGGGTCGCCCCGGTCGACCGAAGAAACGGAAGACGGTGAGGTCAGTGGTTGGAGCTAGTGCTATGAAAAGAGGCCGTGGACGGCCTCCTAAGGCCTCGATCCAGCTACCTCAACAGGCGGTCATACCGAACTACGGTCAACCCGTGGCGGTACCTTATGCTGATTCTGCAGCTGTAACTGCTGATATTGGTGTTCCGAGGCCCAGAGGAAGGCCAAAGGGCACTGCTCGAGCTGCCGCCGTCGTGTCCCTTGGAAAACGGAGAGGTCGACCGCCCAAGATCGCTGGAGTCACCGTTAAGCCCATGAAAACAACCGGAAAGTCCGTTGGCCGCCCTAAGAAAGTAATCCCTCTTTGTTAGTTTGGTTTTTGGTAGAAGAAAGTTATAGAAAGCAACACAAGAATGTTTGTTAAACTACCTAATGGATCCTTGTAGTATAATCTTAATAGCAAGTTAATCTCTCTATCATAAGCTAGAGATTTAGTCATTCTAGATGTACTTCTGGTGCAAGTAGGTAATTTAGAAGAACGTATTTAAATTTTATACTGTTCAAGGTTATCGTGTTTAAATTTCATCTCTTCTCTTCATAATTAGATGCATAAGCCATGAAGGGACTAATTTTGTTCTCAATATATAGTATAGGGACCTTCGAGTTATTTAACCCAAAAATGTTGTTTCAGTAAATGGATGAAGAAACGTACAAATAAATTTTAGGCCAGTAATAGTGGACTAGGATCTTATACGAGTAGACCTGCTGCTTTTGCATTTTGCTTTAAGTCTATTGTTTTTTCCTCACATAACCAGGCAACTGATGGAGCCAAATCCGAATCGAAGGCTTTAGCAGCAGCACATGAAGACTTTAAGAAAAAACTCGAATTCTTTGTAAGTAAAATCGATATGTTTACGACATGTTTTCTTTTTCTTCTGATATATTCGTATATGATAGTTATGTTATATGCATATTTGAAGAAGATTATGGGAACGTGATCTTTTGTTTACTTATGCTACTTGAACTCAGGTAGATACATATATATGACTACGAATCGGGTGTGTTGAATGTTAACTTTTGCAAGATTTTTCGTTACACATGTTCGAGTATACGTCGGGAATAAGTGTTGGATATGAATCCTTTAAGGAAAAAAAAAGGGTGAACTCGTTGATTTATGATGTTGATTATTGTATGATTGCAGCAACTGAAAGTGAGACAAGCAGTTGAAGCATTGAAACCTCAGTTCACTAGTGAAAGCAACGGCAGTGCCGTTGATGCAATCCTGGAGTTAGAAGGACTTGTCGCAATAAACATTGCGAGCACACCATGGAAAGCGGCCGATGCTCAACCGCCACCACAGGCGGCAGGACAACCACCGGTAGCACATGATGAAGGGCAAGTGATTTAATCCTTTATTTTCATGTATCTGTAGCAAAGACCTGTAGAAATTATTCTGACCTAGTGGAGGAGGATGTTTCTGTAAAACGAAATAAGTTTTTAGGTCTAATTTGTTAAAGTTAAACCTTTTCATGCTTTTGATTCCCTCGATTCTCTGTGATGTTCATGGCAGGCAGCTGTTATTTATTGCACTTCATGATTCAAGCATCTTTCTTTTGCTATATCATTCGATTTTTATTAATCTGGGATAAGTACAAAGTAATATTGGTTCAAAGAAGAATGTAAATTTTTTGAAATTGAACGTTTATACTTTTGGTATTTACGGTGTTTAAACTCAGGTCTTCAAGGAATAATAATTTTTTTTTTACTATGGAGGCCACTTGGTTCGTGCCATTTGAATTTAATTTTGTTAGATACGAGTATATATTCGATATGAGTATATCTATTTTTTTAGTCCTTAATTATATATTTAGAGAGTGTTTAAAGAGTATGTTTTTACACTTTTTTCAAGTTTTGGTCTTTTTTAGATATTATATAGAAAAAGATCATGACAAATGTTTAAAGGTAAATAATAAATTTCATCATTAAACTTTACTCTTTCTCTTATTTTGCTCATTGAATTTTAAAAGTTCTCGATTTTCTCACGAAATTTAATATATTAGATTTTTTGTCACTTAATTATACTCTCCCTTATTTTGGTCACTCCATCATTAAATAGTTAACGACATTAAAAACTACGTCATTTTCGAAAAAACATAATTTTCTTTAAAACGCTTCATTTTGAATCTATATAACAATCTATTTTAACATTGTTATCTATTTAATGGTCTAATGATAAAAAACTCTAATGTATTAAGTTTAGTAAGAAAATTGAAAAGATTTAAATTACAGTGAATAGAATAAGAGAGATAATAAAGTTTAACTACCAAATTTATAATTTACCTATATAAAATTTATACTTACTCCTATTAAATGAGTTTCTTTTGATTTTGGATAAACTATGTAGATAGTACTCTATGTTTTCGATTTGACCGAGGTTGGTCACCAATTTAAAAATTAAGGGTGAATGGTCCCTAATATTACCGAGTCGTTCTATTTTAGTCTCTAACATGATCGACCCATTCAATTTTTGTCCTTCAACCATTAACTCCCGTTTGATTTTAATCCCTTAATCATGTTAGGGACTAAACAAAAAAGGACTTAAATAAAAGAGGGTTAACAAAAATTAATGCCCCATGTACTAAAATCGAATGGATCGATACGTTAAGGATCATTTCTCTTTAATTTTTAAATTGTTGATAAGACCCTAAATATAAGAGACTATCCGTATAGTTTACCCTTTAATTTTTACAATTGTCTCGTTCACAATGTCATATTAGAAAAATCAACAAACAATAACACTTATATTTTCAAATCAACAAACAACACCTATATTTTATTTTTTATTCTTATATGTTTTATTCTTTTGTTTATTAAAATAAATCAATAAAATTTATTAATAATTTTTAAGAATAATTTTATTATATTTCTTGGTTAAATAGAACTCTTAACTATATGCATAATTAATATAAGAAACATTATAAGACGATAATAAGAGTATCATTTGGCGGATGTTTTTAGATCAGCACAAGTGTTAATTTTTAAAATTAATTGAATAGGAGTTAGAATTAATAATCATTTTTCTAATGATGAGATAAGGATAAAATAACCCTACTTTCACATCAAATCTTGGTAAAAATTTGACGGTCCATACATCACTAACCCCCAAAAAAAAAAAAAAAAACTCACACTTGTAGCTTTAAGTAAACAAAGTGCCATTTACAGAAGAAAGTGGCAGTGGTGGGGGATTTGTCATTGTCACTAATAGATGCTCCCATCATCGAACACACACCAGTGGTTAATATTACACCAAAATCCCATCAAAATTTCCTTTCTTCGATTCAAAGCCAAGATGACCCTATGATCCAAAGGGTAGCCGTAGCAGCAAAAGTGAAAAACAAGTTGTGGTTAGTGAAGAGACCCACAGCACTGCCCGGATCATTGATGCCCGTTGTCCCCGTCGGACCCAGTGTCGACCCCGCACCACCAAACACGGTGGTTGGAGTCCCCGTGGTGGTTGAGCCGGTGGTGGTTGTCCCGGTTTGTGTGGTGGTGCCTGTGTTTGCTGCCCCTGTGCCACTGCAGAACCAAAAACTAGAGTTAAAAAAGACGAACAACTTTTACGAGTTTCAACATCATGTCAGCTCATCGCATAAACAAAGATGCTTTTTCCAAAGGAAAAATATCACAGAGAATGGTTCATAACTCCCATTAAAGCATACCTTGAGGGAAAGCTGCAAGTTGAAGCAACATCTGCAAAATCACACATGAAAAAAGGTCAGGGGAACCCCAAAAATGAAGGGATGAAAGTGTTTGAAGAGACTTACTTGGAGGAGGATTGGGGCTAACAGCAGCAGTGCCTGAAAAATCACAGCTATCTTGAGCTTGCCCTTTCCTTTGGAAATAGCTATTGACGGCGTAGTTGCAGTGATCTTTGACAGTGTTGGGGTTATAGCAGCCGCCTTTCTGGAGAATGGCAGAACAATCAGCTCCAGCTCCACAAGCATAATCCAGGGTCTTTTGAAGTTGTTGATCACCAACTCCATCTTTACATAAGCAATAAGTAGCACCTATAGGCACATAACCAAAAGAAAAAAAAACAGCAAAAATGACAACTTTCTGGGAAAAGAATGATCTTTATGAAGCCATCTGCATGTCTTTTTCCAGCAAAGAAGGAAAACCCATCTCAGAAATCTTTACATCTAACCTTAAAAGCTTGGAAAATAAGAGGAAAAAAGAAAGGGAAAGGCTACAAAAAGTCCAAAGAACTTACTTGAATGGCCAGTCATGGCTAGGAACAGCACTAGACAAATGAAAAGAGCCATGATTCATGCAAGATTTTGAGGGGGGAAAGTTTTTTGAGGAAATTAAAGAGATGACCAAAGACAGCTGCTGGAGAGAGATTTCTAGACAAATACTAAAGGAAGAAGGTGGTGGGCATATAAGCCTCTTTCAATTACAATAATATGAGGCTATCTATGGTCTTAAAAACACCCTGAATATTATTAAAATTAAAATTTTTAATTGTATCATATTAAATTTTGTAAATTTTTAAAATTGTTATGGGAAATTGGGAAACTGAGCAGTGTATTAAAGAAAGTGTTTCTGGCATGAATTTGAGTTAAATATTCATGTTATTGCATTTTTGCATATGCTCTGTTTATATTCTCAAACGGTCATAAACTCATCAACACTTGACCTGGTTTAGGTTAAAGCACAACTGTGATGGTGAAGCCGTGGGGGTGAGGGTCCTACGTGTAGGACTCCTTTTTTCAGATCCTTTATCAATGTGCTGTCACCACTTACCCCTATGCGGTATTCTTTTCATTTTGAAGTCGGTATTCTCTTTTATTCCTTTCACATTCGATAATCAAGTTTTATAGTTGGTTTCTTGCAATAAGGTATGTACATGTAATTTAAAAAACAATTAATTTGTCGTTGGCATTATTTTTTAAATATGATCTTTAATTCATAAAATAAATCTAATGTGATTCTTTAGTTAATATTTTTCGTTGTTGATTGTTATAGTAATGACGTGCTGATGTAGCGGTTCACACTGCTGATGTAGCGGTTCACAGTGCTGATGTGGTAGTCCATTTACCAAATTTGAGTTATCAATTTAGTTAATCTGTCATGTCATATGCCCCATTAATATATCACACTGGACTGCCATGTTAGCATCGTAGACTATCACGTTACCATCGTGAACTATCACATCAAAACGGTCAATTATGAAAAAACGTTGATCAAATGACTACATTAAATTTATATCTTGGGTTAGAAGGCCACGTTAAAAAAATATAAGAAAAAAATACCTTATACTTAACTCATATTAATTAACAGATAATCATACAACACACTACTAATTGACATTTTATCCATCCAATTCAAGATAACCATCCAATAATAATAGACTATTTAAACACTTATGGTGAATATCGTATCAATTATTGCGAATGGACTCTCTTTTCGACTTAATTCCAATCCAAATTGACAAAACAACAATGTAAGAGTGATATTAAATAGACTTCGTATTTATCTACGGGAATTAGTTCAAATGTTAAGCAGTTTGATATTGTTTAAGCAATGTCTCAAATTTGATTTTTTTTTGTGTATGCAGAAAATTTACGTTTAGAGACTCACACACTAAAACAAGATGTACGATGCGGGTCGATCCGGATTAATCAAAACGAAACCTTGAAACCGAGAGGGTAATCAATAAAATACACTCCATATTTATAACTACATTTTCGACACCACAATAGTATTAAATAGACTCTATAGATTTAGGGTTTAAGATTTAAATATTGTGTTTCATTAATAGCATTTGTGGACCAAGACGAGAAACGTAAAGATTAAGATTAATCAAAAATCAAATAATATTATCTGAAAGGTGTGTAAATTTATCCGTAGACGCAGAACACAAACCTTATTATAAGATAATAAAAGAGAATGTTAAAAAAATTAAATTTATTAAGAAAATAAAGGTTAGAGTATACTCGTAACCACTAAAATTGGGTAAATTCAATTATAGGGTATTACTTTGTTGAGTCCCCGACTATTAAAAGTTACAAAACGGTCTATTGACTATAGGGTGTTGCTTTGTTGAGTTCTTTGGCTATTAAAAGTTACAAAATGGTCACCTGACTATTCATTATGTTCCAAATTCGTTCTTTTTCGTCAAAAAATTAACAATAATTTGAGCTATATGTTAATATACTATTTGAGATATTTTAAAAATTTGATCACAAAATCTCAAACGACTATCATAACCCATAACATCCAGCTCAAACTACCATTAATTTTTAATAGAAAATACGAGTTTGGAACATAATGAATAGTTGGGTGCCCACTTTGTAACTTTTAATAGTCGAGGGATTCAACAAAGCAACATCCTATAGTCATGGGATCATTTTGTAACTTTTGATAGTTGAGAGACTCAACAAAACGATACCCTATCGAGGAATCATTTGTATGTTTTACCTAAAATTTGAATATTAAAAAATATTAAATGTTTTTAATCTCATCGTGTGGGTGGAAGAGTAAGAAGAAAAATACTATACAAATGAAATTTTAGGGTAAAGTACACCCATAGTCCCCCGCTATAGGATATTCTTTATTAAGTTCATTGCCTGTTAAAAATTATAAAATAATCTTTCGATTATAGAATGTTATTTTTTAAGTCCTTCAACTATTAAAATTTATAAAATGATCACTCGACTATTCATTATATTCCAAACTAGACTTTTTTTCTTTAAAAAACGATAGTTGTCTAAGTTGGACATTAACATGATGACTGAGATATAATAGTCGTTTGAGATTCTGATATCAGATTTTATCATAACACAATCAACATGTTAACATTCAGCTCATAATATTGTCAATTTTTAATGAAAAATAATGAGTTCAGAACATTATGAATAGTCGGGTGATCGATTTGTAACTTTTAATAGTCGATGGACTCAAAAAAGCAATACTCAATAGCCAGAGTACTATATTGTAACTTTTAGTAGTCGATGGACTTAATAAAATAATACCCTATAGTCGAGAGACCATTTATATACTTTACCCAAAGTTTTATTGTCGTGTATATATTACAGGGGCCGAGTACTCTAAGGTACGGTCCATGTTTGGTGAGAAGTCAAATTTTGTGAACTTGGTGCATTGAATTTTTTTTCCTAAACTGCTAAACTAGTAAAATTATAATGTTGATTTTGTTACCTTAAGTGGAATTATTATCTTGACATTTAACCAAACATCGATATTATTATAATTTGTGACAGATAGGTCCATAAAAACCAGTGAGATACATAATTAAAAATGTTAGAGAAAGGGGATAATGGAACAAGATTAGGTAAGAAAAGGGGAATGGAAGGAGTAATTGTTTGATAATGGGAGTGGTTGCTTTCAGGTCATTGGTCTCTGAAGGTATTCAAGTTCCTTACTCGTTTGAGAATGGAATAATTGGACCACCTCGTAGTTACTCACTTTTTTACCTTATGCTTATTATGCATTCATCTCTCCGGTGACTAGGACGGCAATTTCGCGTATTTGATGGGTTCTGACTTAATCTAACTCGATCGAGTCAGGTTTTTTTTTATAAAGAATTTTGGGTTTGGGTTTGGGTTTAGGTCGGATCATATCTTTTAATTGGTGAAGTCGGGTCAGATTCAGGTCGGGTAAAAAAACTCCAACCAAATCCGAAGATAATAATATATTTTCCATGAAAATTTTATTATTATTTAATTAAATCTTTAGTTTATATCGAGACGAGTCAGATTTATACACAAAAAATCGGGTCGGTCAGAGGGTGGAGGATATATATTTTCGGGTCAGGTTGACCAAAAACACGATCCTAACTCGACCCGTTGCCATCCCTCTAGGTGACGGATCTAGAAATATTTTTCAGAGTGAACACATATATATTAATAACAAAAATATTTCATATAAGGTGGGCACAAATAAAATTTCAAGATGAACACATTTAATAAAATAAACAATCAACATAAAGAAATTTAGATTTCAGGTTGGGCATTGCCTTCTTGATTTATGCAAACTAAAAATCAGTTTATTTTAAAATTTGGGTAAATTATGTGTTTAGTACAAAAAATGTTAGTTTTGGTATGTTTTAATATCTAAACTTTCAATTTTTTTTAAAATCATACTTAACATTTAGTTTTTGTTTCGTTTTAGTATCTCACCATTAAAAATTTAATGGGTGATTTGCACGCAACACTTTTCTTATGGGTAAACTGCATCATTCATCACTTAACTATCTTCTTACTCCTATTTTGGTTACTAAAGTTTAATTTTTTTAATTTTATTATTTAACTTTCAAATTAAGCCTAATTCAATCACTGTAACTTCCAAATTTATTTTTTATATTTTTAATTTTATATTAATAAAATAATAATAAAAATATCATGTCACAAAAATTATTAATAAAATAAATTAAAGTGATTGCAATAGGATCAATTTGAAAGTTGAGTAGTTAAATTGAAATTTTTAAAATTTAATACCAAAATAGGAGTGAGAAGATAGTTGAGTGATGAATGATATAGTATATCTATAAAAAATGGTGCTGTTAAATTTTTAACGACGAGGTACTAAAACGAAACAAAATCTAAATGTTAGGTATGATTTTAAAAAATAAAAGTATTTGTACTAAAAATATCAAAACTAATAGTTAGGTACTAAACACGTAGTTTACCCTTTAAATTTTGTGGTTAAGGGCCTAAGGCCTTAAATGGCAGCCCAAAGAGCTTTTCATCCGCGAAATATATACCAAATACTGGGCCATCATAGTAGCGGAGACAAGCAGAATAATTTTGCATTGAGAAATACATTCAACATCCAGCCCAGAAAATGAAGAACAATTAGTAATTGTTTAAATTTCAAGTTTAATCTGGAAGAGAGGTAGAAAAGATTTTCACCTAGCAGTCAGTGTTCTCGGTTTTCACGCTGCAGAAATATAGTAGTAGTAATTAAAAGCGGGGATGGAGGGTGGAAGAGCAAAAGAAGAGGAACATGATGGCGTTTCCGTACATTCTCCTTGCAAAGCTCCGCCGTCCTCCGCCTCTTCGCTTCCTAAGGTCTCTTTCTATTTCTCTCGCTTTCCTCGGCGTTCGTCTTCTCTCCGTTTTGCACAATTATTTATACAGTTTCCGTTTCTTTTTTTGTTGATATAATAGGAGCAACATGAGGTAGAATTGGAGCTGAGGCTATTGGAAGCACTTGAAATCTATCCTCCTGTCAAATTACGAGGTACGTTTATGATCTCTTTTAACAGTTTTTGTAAAGAGAAATACGTTTTTATTTCAGTTTAGATATTGATTCTTAGGAATTAACTTGAAGAGAAAGAGAATTATTTTTTTCTGGACTCTAAAAGTAATATATTATTGGAACTTTTTGTTTATAATTAGGTTGTATGCTAGTGATATGATCAATTCAAATGTTGATCGACTTGATTCCCTTGATTTTGCTTACTGCTGTGGTGAAATGGTTAAGGTATATCGAAAACCTTTAGTAAATATGTGTTTTTTGCTGGTCTTGGCAGCCAAAATGCTAGCTTTATATTGTGTATTTGTTTTGGTAGTTTTAGAATCTAAAGGTGCGTGTCATGTTTAATGCTTATGGATCAATGTTATGTTTTTTTATTGATACATTGCCTATGAAATTACCCAGACCCCCCATCCCCCAAAAGCCCTAAATCGAAGGATAATACGCACTTAAGCGGACTTGGATCACTAGAGTTAGTTCAATTGTTCAAATGACTTATATATGGTAAAGAAATTGGTGCATCTAGCAGTTCATGCACATGTTTATGGTAAAACAACTAGGATTGGTTTGGTCTTTAACTGTCTACATGAATGCATAACTTCAAATCAAATTTGCTTTCCCACAGGCGTGCATCGTCACTTTGTTCTCTATGGACTAATGGAGTTCCTGCAGAAAAGGTTTGTTTTGCCTCCTGTTTTTTGTGCTCCGTATTGATCCCCTATTCCAGTCTAAGTTATGGTGAGTCGTTCTTATTTTACTGTATTTCATATTCTCTTTCTGGTTTGCTAAATTTTGTCGCAGCCTTGACCGTCATTTTTCTCCGGATGAGGTTTTACAGTTGCTAGATCGTTTCTACAACTTGGAAGTGTTGGTAATTACTTGTTCGATAATTTATATTCACTTCCATTTATTTCTTTGATATTCCATTGAAGTTGAGGTATTGCATTGATTACTGTCTTGGATGATGTTTTCATGTCTGTATAAATTGACAAAATACATAGTTCCAATGCTTTTTTGCAATTCTAGTCTGGCTCACATGGTGATAATGGATGGAAACAGAAAAAAAGTTGTTGCAAATGATTCTTCTTTTATGCTTTCCAAGAAAACAAAGGATTTAATTGTTTTTTTAGATCCCTCTTTAGTTTTGAAGCTAGACAAATTAAGTCTTTCCCCTTAATTTTTTAGATTCAATTGCTTTTTAGGTCCTCTTAGTTTTGAAACTAGGTGAAGTAGACCCTAGCCCCCATTTTCTGGGTCCGCTCTTCGTTTTTAAACTAGGCATATTAAGACTTGGCCAACCATTTTTTGGTTCAAATACCTTTTAGATTCCTATTTATATTTGCCCCCCCCCCCCAACAAAAAAAAGTTTCATCCCGGCTCCGTCCTTGCTACCCATCTTCATTTTTTAAGTACCCTTTGAAATGTATCGGCATATATGATCATCGAAATATATATACAACTTAGAAAAAATTGAGTACGCCTATGTAAAGGAAAGTACGTCCTCAAAAATTGGAATGCTAATTAATACCTTTCTAACGCAAAAAACCGTAAACTATAAATGATGCTACGTCTTTTGGTTATCTTGAAAGGTAGTAGTTAATGCTAAGCTGATTTGTTCTTTTGTAAATTTCAGAAACCAGATGATGAAGAGATTGATACCCTAAATCATGAGGAAGATTTTTGCTTGCCACAAAGCTATTTTGTCAAGGAAGAACCCTAAATTCATGTTGGGGGATTTGGGGGAGGGGGTTCCATATATTTGCACTAGACTTGGTTTCTACTTCTGATCTGATGATTTCTTACTGTGGTAATATTCCTTGATCATATTGCACGGTATTACCGTAAAAATTAGGTTGCAATTTTGATGGAAAGTAATTAGTTTGGCTCCACCATCTTTTGACAGCTTCTTGTTCCTTTAGAATGTCCATTTCTAAATAAAATATTTATACAAAATCTAGACTTATTACTATTATTGCTATTTTTTTTACCGAAAACTAGATTTGCAAATTGCAATGATGGATATTTATCTTTTGTGAAGATTAATTTAAACCATTTTTTAAAAGGATAAAGTACACAAATGGTCCCTTGACTATAGCATACTATTTAATTGAGTCTCTTGACTATTAAAAGTTACAAAATGACCCTTTGACTATATAGTGTTACTTTGTTGAGTCCCTCGACCATTAAAAGTTACAAAATGGTCCAGTATTCTAAGTTGAATATTAACCTATTGATTGTGATATGATAAAATGTAATCCCAGAATCTCAAAGGACTATCATATCTCATCTCATGTTAATATCCAGCTTAGACAACCGTCAACTTTTTAACAATAAAAGATGAATTTGGAACATAACGAATAGTCAAATGATTATTTTGTAACTTTTAATAATTGAAGGACTTAATAAAGCAACATTCTATAGTTTGAGGATCATTTTATAACTTCTGATAGTCGAAAGACTTAATAAAATAGCATCCTATAGTCGATGGACTATTTGTATACTTTACCCTTTTTAAAATGTGTCCTTTTACTGTTATTTTTAATTTGATTCGATCGAATATTCGCTATTATTTATAAGTTATAATATAATATAAAATATAACCAAAAAGAAAGGGGAAAACAATATAATAACAAAAAATAACAAAAATGTTCCATAATTTCAACAGGTAACTTCATATTAGAGAACATTAAATCAAAGCAAAAAGGCAAAGAAAAATAAAACCGTGAATTAAAAAGAAAAAAAGAAACAAGAAAAACATGGTTTGAACCAACTGATCAAATTTCATTGTCTGGTTTTTGGTAGTCCTGCAAATGATCGTTTAGCATTGTAATAAAATGGGCCAAACCGGTTGATCAAATCATCTTGTAAGAGCGGTTCATAGGAAGCCAATTTAGGCACAGAGCATTTGAAAACACATTGACTCAAGCTCCCAGATTCTCTTCATCAATTTTTCTGGGGAAAAAATTGAAACATTGTAATTGAGTTTGTAAAATATCAGTATTTTATCGATGTTGGGCTGATGAGAGAGCCTAATTAGAACAAATTCGATACTTTTTGGACTCGATTAACATGTTTTGAAGTTCAAGGATTATTTTAAAATTGAGTCATAATTTGAGGGCGTCTAGTGCAATTAAACCGTAAAACTAGAATAGAATGAGCCCTTACCTCGGCTTTCGCCTCGGATTTGGCTGCTGTGGATTTACCATCCTCTCCTTTTACGCCGTCTTCACCTGCATCAAATTCATGTACACGTCTAAGACAATGCTTACCGAAGTTAGAGATCATTCTACATAACATAATCATTCATGTTCAGATAAAACGAGACAAGACGAAGTTTTATTTTGAAATTCGAGATGAATTTAAGATGATTATAACAATTTCTAACACCGTAAAAGATCAAATTTGTTAATTATCGGGTCAAAGTTAAATTGATCGAAAATCCGATCCGTTTTATCTCATGAACATCCCCATATGTTCTTACTTGAATGTCATGTGAGTATGTATCTAACGAAATTTACCAAAATTTTTCAGGTCAATCAGAAGCTATCCATAACTAGATGATACCTCCATCTTCAGGCAAATCAGAAGTCCAGAGAGTGAGGTTATCTCTGAGAAGCTGCATAATTAGGGTGCTATCCTTATACGACTCCTCACTCAAAGTATCCAATTCCGAAATTGCTTCATCAAAAGCCTGCTTTGCCAAATGACATGCCCTGCAATTTCCCCAAACCATAATCACCAAATGGTTCAATTCAGCCAAGTAAGTACATAAGACATGACGGATATAGGATTTTATTTTAGGTGGGGATGAACTTGAACTTATAAAATTTTAGGGGTGAACTTAAATTTATAAAATTTATAATGGTAGGGGGAAGAAAATAGATTTTCAATAAAAAAATACATAAAAAATCTAAAATATATAGTAAATTTAAATTTCAAGGGCTGCCATCCACTCGTGCCACTAAGTCCATCTCTGATAACAGAGCAAGAGCTCATACCTCTCAGGTGAATTCATTATCTCATAGTAAAACACAGAGAAGTTGAGGGCCAGGCCGAGCCGAATCGGATGAGTCGACGGTAGATCAGTGTTTGCAGCAGTAGAAGCAGCCTAAAATGCACAAATTCAGGTCTCTGTAGTTATTAGTTAAACATGATCAAATTATGAAACTCACCTCATACCCTTCAATGACTGCTCAGCCGCTTCTTTCCTCTCTTGATCCGTCTTGAACTCAGCCAAATACCGGTAGTAATCGCCTTTCCTGGACGAATCGGAATATCGAATTGGGTTTTGAAATGTATTATCATCGATTGAGAGATCGAAGGGAATCGGAAGTCTAAACTTACATCTTGTAGTAAAAAACAGTGGCTTCGCCGGATGAAGAAGAAGGGACGAGGTGCTTATCGATGACGCTCAAAATGTCGGTGCAGATGTCGGAAAGCTCTTCTTCTACCTTCCGACGGTACCCTTTGATCAGCTTGACGTTCTCTTCGTTTCCCTTGGATTCCTCTTTCTGCTCGATCGAAGACATGATCCGCCATGAAGCTCTCCGTGCTCCGATCACGTTCTTGTATCCCACCGAGAGCAGGTTCCTTTCTTCCACCGTGAGATCGCAGTTCAGTTTCGCCACTTTTTTCATGCTCTCCACCATTTCTACCAGAAGAGAAACAAAAACCCATCGAACTTGAATCGTCAGCTTATACAATCTCAAATTAAGAACCTATCATTGTTATTAACTTATTTATGGATTGTTTGATTACCTTCGTAACGTTCGGCTTGTTCGGCGAGTTTGGCCAAGTAAACA
Source organism: Hibiscus syriacus (assembly GCF_006381635.1). NCBI lineage: Eukaryota > Viridiplantae > Streptophyta > Magnoliopsida > Malvales > Malvaceae > Hibiscus > Hibiscus syriacus. The sequence continues at coordinate 37,988 of NW_024063537.1, forward strand.
TGGGTTTCTCGCTCTTTCTCGGAAGCGGACATTGTGGATATGGAGATTGAAGAAGAGTGTTCTTCAAGCGAATGGAAAGGGAAATGGCGGAATGGCAGTGAGGGAAGGAGGAAGATGACATCTTATAGAAGGAAGGAGCAAAGCTTAGGGGAGGCTTTCAATGGTGGAGCGCGCCATTCGTTGTTTTATTTTATTATTCTTTTTGGACTTGTTCATTTCCTTTCTATTCGGATTCCAATTATACTTTTCTTTTAGGGTAAAGAACGCAAATGGTAAACCGACTATACGATATTGTTTTATTAAGTTCATCAACTATTAAAAATTATAAAATTATCATTCGATTATAGAATGTTGCTTTCTTGAGTCTATCAACTATTAAAATTTATAAAATTATCATTTGACTATTTATTATGTTCAAAACTCATCATTTTTCGTTAAAAACAGATCATATTCTGAGTTGAGCTTTAACTTGTTGAGTGTGATATGATAAAATTTGATCTCAAAATCTCAAACGACAATCATACATCATGTTAACGTTCAACTTAAACAACCACCAACTTTTTAACAGGAAATGACGAATCTAAAACATAATGAATAGTTTGATGACCATTTTTGTAATTTTTAATAGTCAAATGATTTAATAAAGTAATATCCTATAGTCGAGGGACCATTTGCATTCTTTATCCTATTACTTTTTAATAAAGTTTAGGGTAAACTACGCATTTAGTACCTAAACTATCAACTTTTTTTTAATCTATTTTAGTACTAAAACTTTCAAATTTTTTTCAAAATCATACATGATGTTTAGTTTTTGTTTCATTTTAGTATCCCGTCATTAAAAACTTAACGTGTTTAGTACACAAACTATCAATTTCGGTCCATTTTAGTACCTAAACTTTCAATTGTTTTCAAAACTTAACGTTACATTTTAAATGGGCACTACGATGAAACAAAAACTAAACTTTAGGTATGATTTTTAAAACAATTAAAAGTTTAAATATTAAAACGGATCAAAATTGATAGTTAAGATATTAAATACATAATTTATCCTAAAATTGAACCAAACGCTTTTTAGGGGAGGAATATGAGAAATGCTCACATGCGGCAGCCTTAATATACAGTTAAAAAAAGGCGTTACTGGTTTTGTTATTGTTTAAATAACAAAACCGGTAAAAAAATGACTGGAAATATTATTCAGCGCTAAAAAATGATCGGAAATATTAAAAAAAAATGATATTTTAGGTAAAAAATAATAATATTACCGGTAATTTTTTTACCGATTTTATTATTTAAACAATAAAAAAACCGATAACACCTTATTTTAGCCTTATATTAAGGTGTTGGAAATTCCCAGAGGAATATGCATGTTTCTTGTTACTTAAAATGTCTTATGTTATATCTTAAACTTTATTGGATAAACTAATTATTTAGTATATCATTGTTTCTCCTATAATTTTTTTTAAGTTTTACTCTCTTAAAATTTCGTTCCTTAACATAAAATCATACGTCCGTCATTAAACACGATAACAAAAAAATTCATAAAATGGTTTTTTATCAAAAGATTATATGATAAATTGAGATTTGAGCGAACTTATTGAACTATTTAGTAGCAAAAGGGTGTACATATATTGATATTTTCTCGAAAAGTTTTTTATTTGAACAGTTATGTTTATCGGGTGTGTAAGCATTATTAATGATAAAGAAAAATTTTAAACATATATTACCTTATAATTATCTTAAACTATTAAAAAATTAATATTATACGATATATGATAAGCAGACTATATAACAAAGAAAAGAAACAAAAAACTCGTAACTAACACCAAGAGGGAGACCAGGAAAAAAAATATGTGGATCAATGAAATGCTACAAATACCTTGACAGAGAAGAAAACGAACCGCAGCTACCTTTGCAGCAAACCTCGTTCTAAGCTAATCTACAATCTCCTCCGCCATGCCCCTCCTTCGGCCGATTATATCGAACCACTTGAAACTCCGGTGCATAGCTCATGTTGCGATGCCGCCGATTGTTTGTCCTCTGCCAAAGACAATCCAGTTCGAATACGAGAGATTTTATGTAGGCTCGCAGACACGTTCAACATTTTATGTAGGCTGTGCGTGCGTGCATGTGTGTCACGCAAGGTGTTTTCGCGGATTAGTTAGAAGATTACCGGATCAAGAAAAGTTTACAACCCGCAGTCTTGAGACCTTCTGGTGCTAAATCAATCATTTCTTCAGGAAAGGTTTCTGACAAACAAGTAGGCGTTGATCGCTGCCATTCTGAAGGTTGACCACCGTCGCATCCCACCGTATTTGTGTAGCATGTGCACGTGCCGCCTCTATAACTCCTAATTTATCAGAGAGCACAACCCAGCCCTGCAAAAATCCACAAGCTCGGATTATGGATATCGATAACTTTTAATATTCTGTTGTGCAAGTAGGTAATAACTAGGGTGCCTCAGCAAATGGCAATGTAGGACATTGATTCAAAGATCAAATTATTTTACAATGGGGTTTATTCAGGAGAACTAGGGTGTTAAATTTAGAGCACAAACTCTGAAACAAAAAATGGTACCTCGGGAAGAAGAATTCGATCCATCTCTATAAACAGCGTATTGCGTGCCCTAACAGGCACCACATTCATCACCCACACCATTTTCTTTTCCTCGAGCAATGCAGCATTCAAGCCACCGTAATGAGCATTCATGTCCATCACATTGCGTACCATATTAAATGGAGGCAAAGGATCTTCATCTCCTGGCCTCTTGGGATGGTCGGAGAAAATTAATGGTGTAAACAAAGACCAATATTTTCTTAAAGCTAATTTCCAAACTTGCAAGTCTTCAAAGAAATCCTCCGGACTGACTTCTGCGAAAGATTAAACTATATCAATATGCTAGCCAACTAAACCATCTACTACATAAACTGTGGATTGCATGTTGCAGCACAATAGCAACATAAAAAAGCATCCGCAGGGAGAGAAAAAATGAGTTGGAACAATACTTTCCATGAACTTCAAGCTCTGCTGAGCTCAAATCTGAGCTAGAGGACCTGTTCTGAATAGGAATCCAGCGATTGCTGGAAGTTCCAGTAATACACGGCACCAAGGCCCGATAATAGGGTGCATCATATCCTTCTTTGCAGAGGGGTATATCATTCTTTCTTGTATATTCAAGAAATAGAAGTTAGGAAAACAAAAGAGCAGGTCTGACAGTTACAGGTTAAGCAAACCAAACACAACTAATTCAAAGTAACAGGGTATAAGACAACCTGAAAACCATTTTATGAAACTGAAAGCCAGTTCCATTATGCAATTTACCAACAGGAGAGCAAAAATTATAAATTTCTACTCACTTAGAAGAATAGCAATGAGCATCAGCAGTTTTCTGCCAGATGAAAGTATCATCCTGCTGAGCAACAAGACACTTGAGGAAGAATTTTCAGCGCTCAAATACATTTCATGCCTAGCAGTGTTATTAAGCTGAACAGAAAGCAATGTTAATGATGAATTACACTTAATTTATTGGCATGAAGCCATGCACTTTCAGAAAATTTCTATAATGAAACATGACATAGTGATTATCACTAAAACTAGAAGGAAAAGAATTGTGGATTCTGAAAGGTAAAGTTTGTAAATGAAGGATATAGGCCTCATAATTGGCCACTTTTACAAAGCATCCAAATGCATTTAGTAAATACCTTTTTGTCATGCTTCCATAAGAAAGGAATTGGTCTTTTGTTATCTTCACATTTCCACTCCATATCGCATCCCTACCAGCAGGCCAACGGAGTGGAGTCTTATAATCTTTTGGAGGGCGGACTAGACACCGGTTCCTTGCCCAGACACTTCACAATGCCGACCAAACTCCTCTCTATCTTTAAACCCTAAAATCATATTTGCCTTTACATTGTAACAAGGTACGTAATCTTCTCTTTCTTTGCTACAAATGCCAAGCTCCCTTTGCCGACTAGCTCCCCATACGATAGTTCTTAACTCAAAATAATCAACTGCTGCTTGCTCCTTCAGCCTTCTATAGTTTGTATAGATCTCAGGTACTGGAGTAGAAGTTACATAGTCAAAGGAATTAGAAGAAGACGATCCAAAGACCACAATCAACGCAAGCACACTGACAAAGCACAATAACAACCAACCGACAGGCGGTCTAGGACCAAAAATGGGCTAAACTCTCGAGATAATGTTATGGAACAAATTATTTCACGAGATAATGCTCTCCCAATATTAATTGCTCAAATAGGGTGAAATCCACAGTGTTAGCCGTAGGTCGTCATGCCTTCCGGGCGACCTACTACGTGGCCAACCATGCACGTCCCCAAACATAGGTTACCATGCCCTCCGGGCGACCTTGTAGGTCACCATGCACTCCCTCCTGCTCTTCGCGTGATTCCTCTTGCCCTCGCATAGCTCGCTTGGATGGCCTCGGTCGGATGCTCTCGCATAGCTCGCTCGGATGACCTCGGATGCCCAGCATGTTGGGACGTGCATGGCACATGCAATCTCTCTCATAGCTCGCCGGGAAGACATGGCGACCTAGTAGGTCGCCCGGATGGCATGGCGACCTACGGCCAACACCGTAGATTTCACCATATTTGAGCAATTAATCTGGGGAGTGCATTATCTCGTGAATTAATTTGTTCGAGAACATTATCTCGTTAGTTTTGCCCCAAAAATGACTACCATTTTGCCCCAACACTAGTAGGGGCTTCTCATATCCAAAACTTTAAACAATGTATCATTCATACCATTGAGCTTTAGACAATGTATCATTCATACCATTGAACTTTCAATTGTTTTAATTAGGCTTATATCACAAATAAGTACCTAAAGTAAACTCTCTTCTTCATTTAAGTATCTAAAGTATTTTTTGGTCAAAATAGGTACCTAAACTATTAAAAAAAATTCATTTAAGTTCTAAAAAAGTTGACATGTGGCATTAATTAAAGAATATTTTAAATACTTAGATGAAAAAAATTGAATACTTTAGGTACATATTTTGACCAAAAAGATAATTTTAGGTACTTATCTCGACCAAAAAATATTTTAGTACTTAAATAAAAAAGATAGTATACTTTAGATACTTATTTGTTATATAGACCTTTTAATTATAGTTGTAAACTTTGGTTTTGACTTCGATTATACTACCAAGAGGTTACAATCCAAACTATGGTATGACATGGATAAAAAAACATTATTTTATGTACGACTATTGATTCATAAAACGACGTAAACTTTAGAAGTGCATCGATTTTGTCACTAAACTTTTAAACATATCACTTTTCAACACTATACTTTTTTAGTGTTATTACAATGAACCATTACTCCTTATTGGTCGATTTTCATGACAATATTAATATAAAAATATTCACATTTCACTCCTCTTTCTTTTCATAAGATTGATTTTCCACGAAATCCACCTAAAACCAACAAAATTAAATTAAAAAACAGCCATTTTAAGAGTTTAGTGTGTTTGTTCAAAAATCAGATCGATTCGAACTTTCGTATATTGTTTCAGGAATGCCTGATTCCGACCGATATCTTTTTGTTACTTATATGATCAAATAACAAATCCCATATCATTCCCGATTTCTTTTAAATTCTGATCGAATTGAAGCCTAATGAACGGGAAAACGGGAAAGAAATTACCATATCATCATAATTCTAATGATTCAACGACAAACAAATCAATGTTCAAAGTCTAGTGACCAGATTTAAGTTTTTTAAAGTCTAGTGATAAAATCGAAAGACAAATTAAAGTTCAATGGTAAAATTTAGAGTAAATTACACCAATCATCACTAAACTTTACTCTCTCTCCTATTTCACTCACTATACTTTAAATCCATTCAATTTTCTCACTGAATTTAATATTTTTTTGGTCACTCCATCGTTTTCTCACTAACGGTGTTATAAACCGATTGTTATATATATGCAAAATGACTTCATTTTGGTGAAAATTTCATTTTTCTAAAACAACATTATTTTAACACCGTTAACCATTTAACGACAGAGTGACAAAAAATCAAATGTATTAAGTTCAGTGAAAAAATTGAACGGATTTAAAGTACACTAAGTGAAATATAAGAGAAAATAAAGTTAAGTGATAATTGTTGTAATTGACCCTACAATTTAAACCTTTTGAATACTAAAATAGAACAAGATTTAACGATTGAGGTACTAAAATCGAATGGATCAATGATGTTATGGACTAAAATCAAACGGATCGATAATGTTACGGACCATTCCTCATTCATTTTTAAATTGGTGACCAAAATCGGTCAGACCGAAAATAGAAGGGACTATATGCATAATTTACACTTAATTTAAAGGTAGAGATATCTAAAGTAATTTTACAAGTAAAATGAATCATTAGTATATTATAATAAAGGGTAAATTGTGCGTTTATTACATAAACTAACAATTTTAATCTGTTTTAGTACCTAAACTTTCAATTTTTTTTAAAATCATATCTAAAGTTTAGCTTTTGTTTCATTTTAATATCATTGTTCAGAATTTAACATTAAATTTTGAAAAAAATTAAAATTTTAGGTACTAAAACGAACCAAAATTAATAGTTTAAGTACTAAACATGTAAAAATTTTAACTATAGAGTACTAAAATGAAACAAACTAAATGCTATATATGATTTTGAAAAATATTTCTAGAAGATCATTATTGGTCCCTAGGTTTGAAAAGTAAACGGTCCAAAGCAAATTGGAGCTTTAGGGACCACTTTTTGCTTTTTCACCAAAGGACAAACTTGCAAACCTTACAAAATAAATATTAAAAAAATATTGACTAGATTGGGTCAAACATGAACTAAATGCAAACTATAGGTTATTATTATTATTATTTAAAAGATTAAAAATTGTATATTATTTATTATTATCGTTACAAAATAAAAATATACCATTTTATTTCAATTTAGATTTAAGGGTCACTTTTGTTATTGTAATAGTATATTCAATTTATCATTTTCGTCCTTATCATATTTTCATATCAATTTAATCCTCGAAGTTGCTCAATTGTATCATTCTATATCATACCTCTAACTAAAAACCCTAAATTATAAACTTTAAGTTAGGGTTTAGGATTTATGATTTAAAGGTTATGGGGTTATGGTTTGAGGTTTATAATTTGAGGTTTTAAGTTAGGGGTAGAGTATAGAATGATATAATTGAGCAACTTCGAATGTTAAATTAATGTGAAAATATAATAAAGACGAAAGTGATAAATTAAATCCACTACACGAGTAAAAATTACCCTTTTACCTTTGATTTATGATTCAAAATAATAATATAATTTTAATGCCCTAAATATGATTTTACCTCCACCCCTTATGATATTTACTAGTCATCCATCAAATAAGACTATCGATGTTTGTTAATATTTGTTATACACCAGCGGTGAAAAATAAAACATATTTAATCTCATAGACTGAGCGCATGCCATTGATTTATAAAATAATTCTCTTTGACCATTGGGTTTTTCTATTTATAAAAATAAATTTTAAAAGAATTTTGTTTATAAATAATTGTACAAGCTATCTGACCCGTTAACTCATTTCAATTTTTTTTTATAGGATAAACTACATGTCTAATATCTAAATTATCAGTTTTAGTATTTAAATTTTTAATTATTTTTAAAAGCATACCTATCGTTTAGTTTTTGTTTCATTTTAATATCTCGTCGATAAAAACTTAATGCGTTCAGTACCTCAGTGATCAGTTTTGGTCCGTTTTAATATCAAAACTTTCGATTTTTTTCAAAATTTAACGTTAAGTTTTGAACGAATACTAAAATGAAACAAAAACTAAATGTCGCACATAATTTTGAAAATTTTGAAAGTTTGGATACTAAAACAAATCGAAACTGATAAATTAGATATTAAACTTGTAGTAACTGATAAATTAGATATTAAACTTGTAGTTTATCCTATTTTATATTATCCACATATTTGATTTACTCGTAAATATATATTTTATATAATTTATTGGATTTCAAATTGGTACTTAAATTTGATATTTAGTTTAAATTGATACTTCCAGTTCAAAATCGAAGGGAAAAAAAGTTTATCATTTGAACTAACGAATTAAATTAAAATATTAATTTAAACTTTAACTCTTAAAATGTTCAACCATGTTAAACTTCGTGGTAAATTGTATAACATAATTAGGGATGACAACGGGCCGGGTTCGGGCCGGGTATTGGTCTCCCCGTCCCCGTTCCTATTTAAAAAATCCGTATCCGTCCCTGCTTAAAAAATCGCGGGGATTTAAACGGGGATCCCCATCTGGTAATCGGAGAAAATCGTAGGGAAATGGATATCCCCGTTTAGCATAAACGGTTATTTAAACGGATATCGGGTCGGATATATATTTAAATTAAATATATAAATATTATATATATATTTTTTAATTTAATTTAAATTAAATTTATTAATATTATATATATATAATAATTATTTTTAATATTTATCGGGTCGGGTATCGGGCCAAGTAATCGGGGCGGGGATTACCAAACTCGTCTCTGTCCCCGTTTAGCATAAACGGTTTTTCCGTCCCCGTTTATCATCCCCAAACCCGACCCGTTTAATTCGATTTTCGGTTTTCCTCGTCAGATTCGGGTTTTTTGTCATCCCTAAACATAATCAAAGTTCATACACTTGATTTGATAAAAAAGGGTAAATTATGTATTTTGTACCTAAACTATCGGTTTTGATCCGTTTTAGTACCTAAACTTTCATTTTTTTCAAAACCACACCTAAAGTTTGAATTTTATTTCATTTTAGTACACTTGCTCAAAATTTAATGTTAAGGTTTGAAAAGAATTTGAAAGTTTTGGTACTAAAACATACTAAAACTGATATTTTATGTATTAAATGCGTTAAGTTTTTAACAGTATGTTACTAAAATGAAACAAAAACAACATTAGGTATGGTTTTAAAAATTTTGAAAGTTAAGACACTAAAATTGATCATAATTGATAATTTAAGTACTAAATGCGTAGTTTACCCAAAAAATATTATATTGAATGGTGAAATTAAAATCAAGTACCCAAATGTATATTTTCCCAAATAATTTTCTTCTAGGATTCTAGAGAAGGGGGAAATAGTTGAAGATGTATTTGTCATAAGGTACTAACTATTTGACTTGAATACAGTTCCTATCTTCAATTTAGGAATTTAACTATAATATTTTTGTATGACAACGGTGAAATTTAATAATTAATGCTCAAATATTTATACAAATGTCGTGTTAAAATATAAAACTTTTAAATATAATTATTATCTTTTTTAACTATTAAATTTATTTGATCCGTGTTAAATCGTTATTAAATTATATTTAAATATTTTTTAAAAAAATTTAAACTTGATTCTATTAATTTTAGTCAATGTCATTTTATAATTATTGAACACATCATTACCTTATTCATATTTTCCACGTTAAAAATGTCAAAGAGAAGCAAATTGTCTATCGGGCATGTATTTGCCAATCCTATATATTCTAGAAAATTTCCATGTCGCGGCTAGCCCACCATATATTAATTTGGCTTAAATGCGTTATTGCCCCGTGCACTATATTATTTGTATCAAATTATTTTCTAAAGTATTTTTCGAGATGTTCTGATTTTTGAAATTTAAATCTTTGTTCCGTTTATCCTAAATCTTTAACTCCACTAAAAACAGAATTCGGTGATCAATCAGACCATGTCAAGTCATCCTTTAATTCTTATTTTCTTTATTGAAATTCGATAGTTTATTTTATTTTATTTTATTTTATTATTAAGGTGACGTGGTTTGTTTTGATTGACTTATGAATTTTTTTACGGTGTTAATGATTTGATACAAACGCGATAACAATTTAAAGTTAAGGGGTAAAACAAATCGAAAAATACTTTAGAGAATAATTCAATATAAATAGTATAGTTCAGGGGCAATGATGCATTTAATCCTATTAATTTTGTTATTTATAACATTTGTCTAAGGTAATTTTAAAAAAAAAAGAATAAAAATATAAGATTCAATGTTTGTCTAAAAATATTTCGTTGAAAAAGTGTTAAACGTTCTTAGCAATTGCAATGAATGACTAATGACTTTGTCTAAGACGATTCCATTTATATTATATTTATTAATAAATTCGTTTTGAATAAGGTCGGAGACACGTAAGCACGTAAGAGAGACGTTATCCAATTTACCGCCACGGTCTAAATCACGTTGACCAGATCATTCGGAAGCGGAAGCAGGTGATGGATATGACGAGCCTGAGCGATAATCAGCTGGCGCCACGTGTATGTTCTTGTGGATACTTATCCGCTCTATCGTAACCAGCAATCAAAAGACCAGATCAAGTTGTACAAAAATCCCATGCAACGTACACGTGTCATCAAGCAAGCGCAGTGGTGTTTGTCCGTTTTCCGACCGTCTGTTATAAATAAGATGTGGATGACAGTTTGGTTTCCAATGCTTCCATGGCCTTTGGGAGAGAACAAAGCTTCTAGAAACTTGAGAAATGCAAAGTTCAGATTTTTCAACCGAGTTGATTCCGGGTTTACCCGATGAACTCGGTGTTGAGTGCTTAACTCGGCTACCTCACACAGCTCATAGACTCGCCTCCCGAGTCTGTCACCGATGGAGGGATTTGCTCCAAAGCCAAGATTTTTACTATCACCGCAAAAAACTGGGGTACACCCAGAAAGTCGCTTGCTTGGTTCAAGCCATTAGCGGTGGAATCGTGAATGGACCTAAAATACCCGGTGAGTTACCGAGTTATGGGGTTGCCGTGTTTGAATCGATGAATAGGTGTTGGTACAAACTCCCCCCTGTTTCCAAATACCCGAACGGGTTGCCTCTGTTTTGTCAATTAGCAAGCTGTGAGGGGAAGCTCGTGGTGATGGGCGGATGGAACCCGGTGAGATACGACCCGGTTACTGACGTTTTTGTATACGATTTCACGGCTCAGAAATGGAGACAAGGGAAAGATATGCCGTCGAAAAGGTCGTTCTTTGCAATCGGAGCATGTTCCGGTCGAGTCTATATTGCGGGCGGGCACGACGAGAACAAGAACGCGTTGAGAACGGCGTGTGTTTACGATTTGAGAAACGACGAGTGGACTCAGCTGGGCGAGCTGAGTAGAGAGCGAGATGAGTGTGAAGGCGTAGTGATCGGGGAAGACGAGTTCTGGGTTGTGAGCGGGTACGGCACGGAGAGTCAGGGCCAGTTCTGCGGGAGTGCTGACGTTTACGGGTTCAAGTCGGGTCGATGGAGGGTGGCCGAAGGGGTTTGGGAACCGGGTCGGTGTCCGAGATCGAGTGTTGGGATTGGAGAAGACGGGAAATTGATAGACTGCTCGGGGCTGGACCCTGTAGTCCGGGTCGGAGCCCGCGGGATCACGCTTGGGGATGGGGTCTTGGTCACCGGGTCTGAGTATCAAGGTGGACCGCACGGGTTTTACATGGTGGAAATCAAAGGAGGGCAAACTGGTAAATTGGAGAAAATCAATGTGCCTGATGAGTTATCTGGGTTTGTCCAGTCAGGCTGTTGTGTGGAGATCTGATTGCACAAAAAAGAAAACCGTGGGACTAAATTTCATTTTTGTGTGCTTTCAATTTTGATGTAGATAAAGCACTCTTTTTCTCTCAGATAGTGTAAAATTTTGAATATGATGCATTAATATTATGATTATTACATATCTACGACATATTTAATTTGGTACCCTAAAAGTTGGGATAGTCATGTTGGGTCAGGAATATGATGCATTAAAATTTTAAGCTCCACAAATTTTTGAATTTGAATCAGAGGTGAATTCAATATTTTTTTAAGCTTATGAGATTTAGATCGTGTTCGAGTCAAATTTAATATTTTTAAGCTCACAAAATATCAGTTAAATCAAGCTTAGTTTTAAAGCTTTTAACTGAATTAAGTTTAATAATATTCGAATTTGACTCAACTTATTTAAAGTCTTATTTTATATACTTATACATAGTCTAATAAATGGAATGATAGATTACTAAATTATCATTTTTGATATATTTTAATATTTAATTTTTTTTTTCATTTTAGTAATTTATTGTTAAAAAATTAACGCATTTAATATTTAAATTATCGATTTTGATCTGTTTTAATATTTAAACTTTTAATATTTTTTTAAAAATTTAAGGTTAAATTTTAAATATAGGTATTAAAATAAAATAAAAATTAAATTTTAGGTATGATTTTAAAATAATTAAAAGTTTAAGTATTAAATTAGATTAAAATTGATAATTTAGGTATTAAATATGTTATTTTCCCTAAAAGAAATTATGAGTCCGCCATGTACTCAAGCGGGGAAATTTAAATTAAATAATTTGATTCCAATTGTATTTTTTTAATTAAAATATTGTAATTATTTATTCAACCAACAGATCAGGTATTTATTTAAGGCCGTCAAAAAATATTCTAGTTTCATAGAGTAAAATAAAAGCATATGTTTCCTGCAATTTTTAATTCAACTAACAATAACTTTAATGAAAGAGAAGGGTAAAATATACGTATAGTATTCTGATTATAAGATATTGTTTTATTAAGTCATTTAATTTTTAATATAAAATAGTTCTTTAACTATAGAGTGTTATTTTTTTTTAGTTTATCGACTATAAAAAGTTATAAAATGGTTACCGATTTTTCATTATGTTTCAAACTCGTCCTTTTATATTAAAAAATTGACGGTATTCTAAACTAAACATTAAGTTACTGATTGTGATATGATAAAATATGATCCTATAACTTCAAACGACTATCGCATCTCGGTCATCATGTTAACGTACAACTTAGACAATCACTAATTTTTTAATAAAAAATGACGGATTTGGAACATAATAAATAGCCGGGTGACCATTTTATAATTTTTGATGTTAAAAAAACTCGACAAAGCAATGCTCTATAATTGAAGAACTATTTTGTAACTTTTAATAGTAGAATGTTTCGAAAAAAAAGGGTATACTATGACCGGGACTATTCATGTACTTTATACCCTGCAGAGAATTACGTAGTGTGTCACACATCTTCCTCTGATTGTTGGTTAATGGCATCCTTAAAAATTGAATAAACCAGCTTTACCTGTCTGGTCTGTCATGTTTGAATTTGGAGTTGTACATAATTCAGACCGCCATCATCTATGGAAACGCTTCTTCATTTAAGGAATAACACATGGCCAAGCTGGATCCACCAATTTTTTATTCACATTCCATTACAATTTGCGTATGAACATGTTCTTTCCAATTATGGAACATGATATCGCCACAAACCAAAAGAATATCGGTTCATCAATGCATGTCCATATATATATATATATTTTGGTCAATACAATTTTAGGTTCGGAAAAGCTTCTCTATTCCGCTAAAGTTATAAAATAGTCTTTTGATTATGAGAAGTTATTTTAGTGAAACCATTAACTATTAAAAGTTATAGAATGATCATTCGACTATTTATTAGGTTTTAAACTCGTCATTTTTCCATTGAAAATTTGACCACAGACTGAACTATACTTTTTTTCTGATTCGATTTGGTTCTACTAACAGGAACAACCATGAATTACTTCTTAGATGATAAAATAAACAAAGCTGAGATCATTTTCCCTGGTGTTCGGAAAGAGCATGTTCATTGGATCTTTGCCGGGGTTTGCTTCTCCCTCTTCTCACCGGCATTCAACTTGGCGACAAACGATCAATGGCGCACTTTGAAAGATGGGGTTCCCAAGTTGGTTGTCTATACGGCATTCTTCTACTTCTCGGTCTCATGTTTCGTAATTGCTCTCATCCTAAACATCAGCTTTCTTTACCATCCAGCTCTTGGAGTCCCCAAATCGTCGTGTAAAGCCTATCTAAATGACTGGAATGGCCGATGGTGGGCTTTCTTGGCCGGGTTTCTGTGTGGGTTGGGGAATGGTCTCCAGTTCATGTGAGGACAAGCTGCAGGCTATGCAGCAGCAGATGCTGTTCAGGCACTTCCTCTTGTGAGCACATTTTTGGGAGTGGTTTTATTCGGAGAGTACCGAAGATCGTCACGAAGAACGTATACATTGCTGTTCTGGATGTTGTTCATGTTCGTTGCAGCTGTTGGAGTACTTATGGCATCATCTGGTCATAGGAAATGAAAATGCGGCTTTAGAAAACTACACACTTAGATTGAAGTAAAAAACATACTCCAGGGGGCTGCATTCATCGTCGACAACTTGATTTCCTAAACATGATGACTTGAACTCATATTTGTCTGTAATTTTACTCTTAACATTCCATCAATGGCCTGTGTTTTAACAATTCTAGTAAGATATGGACCGAATAGCTTTTTCATCCAATGATTCACTGTGCCAGTGTGCCTTCCACATGAATAAGTGTATTTACTGAAGAGGTGAAAAGTTTCTTTCGGACCCGAATAAGCTGTAATAATTTATTGTTGAAGATGTTAGTCGCCATGTCGACCAAACTAGCCGGTTTCTGTACGCTGTCTGGTCATTGTTGCCATTGTCTCTTATGTTCCTTCCTGCAAATATGTTTGAAACTGATACATACTCTGTACTCAAAGCTACCCTTTACATGATGTCTCTTGGCAATGTCGTCAGTCAAACATTCCCGAATCAGTTTCGAGGGAGCGTTGGGAGAGAGATCGATTCAGAAACCATGAACACAGACGCTAGGCTCTATGCACGATTCGGGAGAAGTCGAATATCGAGCAGAACTTGACCATTACTTGGGTAGAAAGTATTGTTCTAATGCATGTTGAAAACCCCTACACTGTAGTGTAAAGTGTAAACCAAAACAAAATGAAACTATAGATTAGCAAGGAGCACCGATACTGATGTCTTCGGATACAGGCACAGTCCTAACAGCCACACGCTCTAACCGACTGAACTATTCCAGCAAGCCGCATATAGTAACATATACAGAATTAACAATAGTTTTAGAATTTGCAGCTTTAAATTGAAATGTGGAGAAAAACAGTGTCTTCAATCCCCTATAGACGTATACGTTTCGGAAAGAACACTTTCATCGGACAGACCTTTAACTTTCTTCACCGGAGTTTTCTTCTCCCTCTCCTCACCAGCTTTCAACTTGGCAACGAACGATCAATGGTACTCTTTTAACCTCACAGTGTCGGTAGATGCATCGAAATAGAAACCAATATGCAGAACTTGGTGTACTGCATTGTCCCAACTACAGTATATGCTAGGATGCCATACTTTATGTGCAAAAATTTCATAATGCTTATCCATCCATGATCGACATTCCGAATGAAGATCGTTTTTCTACGTAAAATCGGCCATATACGACCTCAAGAAGTCCTGCGGTATGCAAAAAGGTTTCTGCCTGAAATGTTTCCACGGCAACGGTTGCTGAGCATCTCAAAAAGAAACGCTAGAAAGGAAGGCTTGAACCTCCGACCTTGTGGTTAACAGCCACACGCTCTAACCAAGCTATTCCAGCTTCGATGAACATGGTTGATTTAAAATTATAGTATTCGCATTGTTCTTAAATGTCAGTGTCATTACAATTCGCAGTTCATGTATCATCAACAAATGAACGAGAGCGACACACTCTTTGCAGTTTGTACGCTGAGATGTGGAGAAAAGCAATGTATTCAACCCCTTTCAGATCTTTCTCTTCGTCCTCCTCAGCTGAAACCCCCACCCTTTACTCTTTCCTTCAACCTTCAATTTTCGCCTTAAGACCAAACGAGCAATCAAAACGACCCCAGGACTCTACAAATTCTCTAACCAAAACCCTAATTCAAGACCAAAAAACCTCTCTAGAAACCACCCTTGAGAAATCCATCCTCACCCAAAACACCGAGGAAGCCTGGAAATCGTTTAAGACCCTCACTGCTTGCTGCAATTTTCCCAGTAAGCCCCTCACGAACTCCCTCATTACCCACTTATCTTCACTGAAAGACACCCAGAATCTGGAAAGGGCATTTGCCTCTGTGGTTTCGTGATCGAAACCGTGACTACCCTTTTGAGTTCCATGAGTGTTGCCAACACCCCCGCCCCTGCTTTTGCTCTTGTGAAATGCATTATCGAAGAACAGGTATTTTGTTCCTTTTGGCTTGTGGGGCTTATTGATGTTAGTAGGAAAAGTGGTAGTATTGTTGCTTTTTTAGGGTTTTTGAGGAATTTTGAAGGATTGCAATTGATGAAAGGTTGAATTGTTTGAAACCTGATTTGGCTGCTTGTAATGCTGCTCTAGAATGTTGCTGCTATGAACTCGAATAGGTTTCGGATGCTGAAAAAGTAGTGGCAACTATGTCTTTCTTAGGTGTTCGGCCAGATGAAACTAGTTTTGGTATCCTTATTTGTTTGCATTGAAAGAGCTTGAAATGAAGATAGATGAGCTAGAAAATCTGATGTCCGAAATCGGTTTTTCAGATAAACAAGTGCTTTACAATAGCTTGATTGGTGGGTATGTTAAGTCGGGCAGCATAGACTTAGTTTCAGCTACGATTTTGCGTTGTTTGAGGGAAGGTAATGGGAAAGATTTGAATTTCAACGATGAAACTTTTTGTCAAGTGGTTAAAGGGTATATTCAGACTGGAGTTATGAAGAGTTTAGCTAGTTTGATCATTGAAGCTCAAAAGTTGGAGTCTCCTCTGTTTGAGGTTGACAAGTCTATTGGATATGGCATCATTAGCGCTTGTATTAATCTCGGTTTATCTGACAAGGCACATAGCTTTGTCGGTGAAATGAATGCTCAGGGTGGTTCCGTGGGGCTTGGAGTGTTTGTGCCTATCTTAAAGGCTTATGGCAAGGATATTAGAACTGCCGAAGCAACTCAATTAGTTATGGATATTAGTACTTCAGGGCTTCAGTTGGACACGGGAATGTATGACATGCTAATAGAAGCATCGATGACGAGTCAGGATTTTCCATCTGCTTTTACATTGTTTAGGGATATGAGAGGCGCAAGAATAGACGACTTGAAAGGGAGTTATCTTACTATAATGACGGGTCTGATGGAGAATCAAAGACCCGAGTTGATGGCCGCTTTCCTAGATGTTGTTGAAGACCCTCGCATTGAAATAAAAACTCATGACTGGAACTCAATTATTCATGCTTTCTGTAAAGCCGGGGCGGTTGGAAGATGCTAGGAGGACTTTCAGAAGGATGACTTTCCTGCAGTTTGAGCCAAATGATCAAACATATTTGTCCCTGATTAATGGTTATGTGACCACGGAGAAATATTTCAGTGTTTTGA
The DNA here is from genome assembly GCF_006381635.1 of Hibiscus syriacus. Classification (NCBI taxonomy): domain Eukaryota; kingdom Viridiplantae; phylum Streptophyta; class Magnoliopsida; order Malvales; family Malvaceae; genus Hibiscus; species Hibiscus syriacus. Next base: position 55,224 of record NW_024063537.1, read on the forward strand.
TGCTATGGAACGAGATTAAATGGAAAATTTCGGGTGACAAAGGGAAAGGCATCAAGTTCGATCACAACTTGGTTAATGCGTTCTTATATGCTCTCGTTAAAGGAGGTTTCTCCTTATGCAGTGATGCAAGTCGTGGAGAGGTCTCAAGAGATGAAAATTTTCGTGGATAAATGGAGGTATAAGCAAGCATTCATGGAGAAGCATAAGAAGCTTAAAGTCTCACAGTTGAGGAGGAGCTTCAGGAAGATGAAGGCACTTATTGCTTTCAAGAACTGGGCTGGTTTGAATGCATGAATATCTGCAGTGCTTCTGAAACCGAGAGGAACAGCAAAGCTGACGGAATTCTACTTGTCTCAAGGCATCAATACCATGAACTTTGTGCTACCAAGTTCACTTGAAATACATAGATGTCCTGGAAACTTGACACTCACTTGAAATACGGAGATGTCGAGAAACTGGAAGCCTCATTTGAGAGGATACATTTCATGGTCTTCGATACATTTATTCTATACCATTAGTCATTAGGTGAATCAGTGAATTACATTTCCATCTTTTAGGATATGACAAACTGATTCTTTGCTCTATACTGCCAGAGAATGTAATCAGTTTCAAAATGCAATGAAAAAGTAAAATTTATTTCCCCCGTATTTTGCTAGATAGATAAAACGTAATTCTCAACCGGCAACAGCATTTGCACTGTTTCTTCCATTGAATACCAGTCCAATTGCAGACCCTCTCATGTCAACTTGTTCTTCAATGTAGAATTCCAGAAGCTTTAGCTTGGATTGAACAAGCCCGTTCACTCTAACAGGTTCCAATGTCCTGCTCAGTTTCTCTTCGACATATTCCGTGTTTGATCAAAGTGAGGATTTGTGTGATACCGGATCCGGTTATCGTGTTTGTATTCTTGCAAAGGGGTGAATGGAATAGGGTTGCCTCAAAATGCACCCACATCCACCTGCTGTGTTCATGAGTCATTGATGGGAATAGACTCGGGTTATTCTTTGGATCTTCCGAAACTCCAGTGCTCATCGTCCACAAAATGGAACTATGGAAGGACTAACTTTTCAATTTTTTTGAAGTGGAAGGATGAACTTGAGAACTAGACAAGTAATGAATAAATTGATAAAAGATGGAGGGAAACTCATATATAGCGAAATTAGTTACAATCTACACGATGAATGCACGAATGCACCTCGAAGGTGCTACACCGGGATGTCAAACCGAGCAACATATAGTTGGGCAATGACTAATGCTTACCTGTCCGACTTTGGATTATCAAGGCTTTTGGGCACCTCCGAAACCCATGCAATGACCGGAGTAGCTGGCATGATCGGATATGTTGCATCCAAGTAAGCTATGGCCTGCCGTGCATCCAGCTCATCAGAGAAGGCTGATGCATACAGCTATGGCATTGTGTTTCGATCCTTTATTCTCCTCGCATGCAAAGGGTTTCGATATCGTCTCATAGGCCTGCATGCTCTGCAATGGGGTCATCATGATCATTTTGTAGAACAGCTGCCCTTGGTCGTCATATGTACAGTCAATAGTCTCACATACAAACCAACTATGAGTCGAGTTGGCCAAAGGGTGAAACGAATCCAACCCGGCAAGATAATATAGTTTCTAGGTGCATGACTTGATCCGGAAGGAACAGCTCAAGTGTACAAATCATAGCAAACGTGGCATTTGTAATGTTTACTGAGGCAGGTTTACTACTGCAATATCTTTTCCTTATTTGCAATAAATATATTTTTTTTTCTAGGAAGCCAGAGAATCCGAAGAGGGGTAGTAAAAAATCGATCCTACGAAACATCGGCAAGAATAAATCAACTATTGCAGACATTACTAAAGGGGAGCAAAGGAAGGGTTTATAACTATATGCCTAAGAGGGTGATCCACATCGCCACCACCCGCATGCTTGACAAACTCTGCCGGAGACAGAAAACTGCCGTGGCATACACACATTATCCTCACTTCCTCTCCCTTTCCATACTTGTATAAAATACCATCTACTCTTTTCCCATTAGGACCTTCTCCCTTTGTGAAAACACAAGGCATATCTTCCGTCGTGTTCCCTCGTTCTTTACCCTTATTTTCAATCGTCTTGTGTAGAGTTTCGCCCGTCTCTGTCCCTGTAGAACCGGTAGCCTCTCGATTGTCAGGATCTTGCGAGGATAAGAAACTGCCGGAGCTTCTTGCTTCACCACTACTTCTAGCTCCTGCAATGAATGTGATCACAGAAAACAATAAAACCAGCTAAGTAATCAGTATATTGATCATAGAATCTCAAACACCAATGTCCAATGTACCGAAAGGTTAGGCGGCTAGCTACGAGAAATCGGAGCAGTCGAAACAAGTTCAGCATGTTAAAAACCTTCCACATTTTATCACCAAACGTCAACTAAAACAGCTCAAGTGACATTCATGGTATTCAAAACCATGCAATCACTCTCAATGAATTCACCAGCAAATCAAAAGAGCATCGAAAGCAACACCGAGCAAGGACGCTTACAACCGTAAACACACTCCTATTGAATAATCAAGGATGATTGTTCTCCTCATAACATCGATTAAACCTTAATCTAGTACACTAATCAGTAATCTCTCTTCTAATGATGATTCACAGTGTGTTTAACCAGCAACCGGTAATTTGTGCCGTGCACCAAGAATGCATACAATACAATAGCTTAAAATAAAGTTGAATCTTAAGCAACATTCCTCATAACAATGATATGGATTAGCTACAAGTTTAGCAGATATTTAGGAACATCAAACAAGTTCAGTGACAATTAGAAACAACATAAAATCAAAAGAAAATCAAAACAAAGAAACTTGCAATCCCCCCATAGACAACACTGCAGAAAGTACCTTGAAGTGCTTTACTTTCCTCTCTTGAACTCATTTGCTTCTCACATCTTCTCCTCTTAGCTGCCATCCTTCTAAGGGTCTGCAACTCTTTCCTCTTTCTCCACTCTTCTTCTGTCTCCGTCGGCAAAGAAGAGGCTCTGGCGAGAGTTGGGCGAGGAACAGACGGCGGCGTTGTATTGGCACCATCGATTTCTCTGAAAATGGGTATCGAACCAGCAATGGAAGATGACCTTTTCAACTTGTTTGCATGCTTATCGACCCCAAATCTACCTCCCAATGATAACCCGAGATTCAGCTCCACTTGCTCTTCTGCTTCGTCTTCACTTCTCGTTGTAGCTTGGGTTTCCCTTGGGATGAATCTTTGTAATAGATTTCTGGGGTAATTCTCCGTTTGCAAAGAAAGATTACCCATTGCTTTGCTGCTGCTGCTGATACTACCACTTGTGTTTTCACTCGCTTGTGACCCCATTTTTTGACGGAAACATTAAATAGAAAATAGAAAACCCAACGGAAAAAAGACTTTTCCCCCTTCTCTTCCTTGTTGAAAATAAAGCTATTGTCTTTGGCTATGAAACATAAGCAAAAAACCAGTTCTTGATCTGAGTTAGCCTTAACCATGTATATGAACAAAGGTCAAATTCTGGTTTTGGTCCCTATACTATATTCAAAAGTTTGAATTGAATCTATTTAACTCATGTTAAAAACGATAATTATACTAAACCTTAATTACTTTACTAGAGTTAAATTATGTTAAATACTATACTAACTCATAATCAATTTTTTTTATTAATATGGGTAAATACAAGATGTATTTAGGGATGGTAATTTTACTCACATCCAATAGGTTCCGACTAATCGGGTCGAATTTTTTTATAAAAAAATCCTGTTCGAGTTGGTCGGGTCAGATATTTTAAGGGGTGAAGTCGGTTTGGGTCAAGTTCGGGTGGAGGGTTAAAAAACTTCGACACGTGGATAATAATGTAATTTCTTAAAAATTATTATTATTTTAATTATATCCTTAATTTATATCGGATCGGGTAGGATCGAATTCATGTAGAGTAGATATATTTTTTTGGATCAAGTCAAGTCAGATGTAGGGTATAAATGTTTTTGGTCAGGTTCAGATGGAGGGTGCATATTTTCGGACCTGGTCGACCAAAAACCTGACGGTAAATCGATCCGTTGTCATCCCTAGTAACATATGTTCAAAAATAACCTTTCAACATTTAACGTCTCACACCCTTGGCTTCTATGATGCTCGAACCCGTGTCCTCAAGAAATACAACACTTCCTTTACCACAGAGGCCACTTAGTCCGTGTCTAACTCATAATCAATTGGTCTAGTGAGATGAGACATTAATTTCATTATATAATATTAGGAGTTTGAATTTTTACATTTGCAAATGGAGTAAATTGAATTAAGATGACTGGGCAGATATAAGTGATTAATTAAAATATATATATATATATATATATATATATATATATATATAATGACTATAACCCCTAATTTGACCAAATTCAAAAATGTAATAATAAAAGGACAAAACCCCTAATTTGACCAAATTCAAAAATGTAATAATAAAAGGACAAAACCCCTAATTTGACCTACAAAGAGAGCATAAACTTAGTTATCATTCACATCAAATAGTTTGATTTATTAAATGGGGGAAAAGGGAAATAAGTATTTTATTAAAGAAAATACCCCTTGGGAAATGACAAGCGAAATAGAAAAGCTTTTCTGTGAAGGGACAGTTGGCGCTAACACGTGGTGCACTATATTGGGAGAATTGCCTTTTTAATCCCTTTTTTATTATTTTATTTTGGGTAAAGCCGGCACGGGCTGGTTTAGGTGTTTGACAAATTGCCACGTGGGTTCTCGTTTGTATTAAGTAAACGAGGCAAATAAATAACCAAAAGGACGTGGTCCCCGCCAATGGTATTGTTGCTGTTATGGCTCTTAAGAAATTTTCACATTTATAATCAAGTCCCCAGTTGGGGTTGCCCCACTACCATTATCCTAAGGATAATTTTTGGCACATAAAGCCACGTGTAAGAGCTTTAATATGCATTTGTTATTTTGTTTTATAAAAATAATTTGGGTAAACTATGAACTATCATTTTTTTATCTATTTTAGTACATAAGCTTTCAATTTTTTCAAAATCATACCTAAATTTTAGTTTTTGATTCCTTTTAGTACCTATTCGTTAAAAAATTAATGCATTTAGTACCTAAACTATTAGTCTTGGTCTATTTTAGTACCTAAATTTTTAATTTTTTTCAAAACTAAATGTTAAATTTTGAACGGATTACAAAAATAAAACAAAAACTAAAGTTAGGTATGTTTTTGAACAAAAATGATAATTTACGTGTTAAAAATTTATGTATTAAAACGGATCAAAATTGATAGTTTAAGTGCTAAACGAATAATTTACCCAAATTGAGGATAATTTTTATAGTTTTAAAAAATATTAAATAATAATTTAAATCTTTATTAGCATAAATATTAATCAAATAAAAATTTTATTTATCTTAATAGATATTTAAACAATTAATGAATTATTATATTCTTTAATGTTTAATCATAATTCCATCATTGAACAAATGGATGCAAATGAATGTTATGGGAATCATGCGTTACGTAGAGACCTCTTTAAATAATGGATAAATTACATGTTTAGTATTTAAAGTATCAGTTTTGGCTCATTTTAGTAACTAAACTTTCAACTTTTTTGAAAACCTAACGGATGGGCCCGTTGGCCATCGCAGTCGTCGACCGATGAAGCTCAAACTTTCCATCTCATACTTTTTCGACCATTTGAACATGATTATAGCCTCTGTTTCATCGGAAACCCTCAATCTCCCAAAATCAACGACGGACTATTCGATTTCTTCATCCTTCAATCTCCATCGTCAACCTTTCGACGAGCCTGAAACTGGACTATGTTGGTCGAATCGTCATTCTCTTACGGTTCACCATTCGGATTAGTCGTCCGTCCACCGGAGCTATGCCCTATCATCATGTCCTTTCAGTTTTAAACTGTAAAGTAGTAATATTTAGTTTGTTTTAATACTTAGACTTTTATTTTTTTTTTCAAAATCATACATAATATTTAGTTTTTTGTTTCATTTTAGTACTCCGTCGTTGAAAACTTAACGGATGGGCCCGATGGCCATCGTATCCGTCGGCCGATGAAGCTCAAACTTTTCATCCCGTACCTTTTTGACTCCCTAAACGTGATTTCAGCCTCCATTTCACCATAAAATACCTTAATCTCCCCAATCAACGATGGACTATTTGACTTCTTCATCCTCCGATCTCTATCGTCAACCGTCTGATAAACTTGAAACCATACTATGTTGGTCGACTCGTCATTCTCTTGTGGTCCACCATTCAGATTGATCGTCTGTCCATCGGAGTTATGCTCTGTTAGCCTGTCCTTTAAGTTTTTAACAACGGAATACTATAATGGAATAAAAACTAAACATTAAGCATGATTTTGAGGAAAAAATAAAAGTTTAAATATTAAAAATAGACCGAAATAGATATTTTATGTACTAAACACGTTATTTACCCTTAAATAAAACAATGAACATTCGAGAACAATGTGCTATTTTCCTTACTCGAAACGTGGCAAGCCAAATACATATATCCCGATCTCCTATAGGCAAATGCTTCATATATTCGTGCAACAGGGCAAATACTTAAATAGGGTTAAAATTAAAAAAAAAATACATCGATGAGCCGTTGTTAAATTAAAAAACTCAATTTATTTTCTAATTTAAGCTTGAAAATCAATGGATTTTAGGAATTTAGGAACAACTTTTAAGGGCAAGAAGTATAGATCTAGAATAATATATAAATATGTTAAAAATTGGTAGGAGGACACGTCAGTCAGTAGACAAAGTGTTGGAAAGATTCTCCGACATAAAGAATAATAAGAATTCCCTTTTAGATTTTAAGGTCTCATCCGGAATGTAAGATTACCAGTGGGAATAAAAGATTACCAGGGAATAGGATTACTGAGAATGTTGTATTTTGTGTTTGGTTGGTTTAACATGAATGTAAGATTACGGTGTTTGGTTAAAGGAATAAAATATTATTGGAATGTATATTTGATCAAATTGTCCTTATTATATATTTGTATAATATTACAAATTGTAAAATATTTATATATTTTCTTTAAAAAATTAAATTCATAATATTTATATAATTTTTTTTTACAAAATTAAAAATATAAAAAAGTTTAATGAAAGGGTAAAAAAATTTTAATCCCTGAACTTCATATAAAATTTTAATTATAGATTTTTTTTGTAAATATGAAATAATTTAAGGATAAATTTGTAATTTAACCTTCGTAAAATTTTTATTATTCAATTACATGGATATTTTTGAAAAAAAATAAATATTTAAGGGCGTTTTAGTCTAAAACGCCGGTAATGTTACAATACCTAAGGGAAGGGAGGTAATGATATTCCCGATAATATACCCCAAAAATCTACTATTAGTAATAAAATATTACCGGTAATGAGATTCCCGACCAACCAAACATGAAAATGTGAGATTCCAATCCCATGAAAATCCTACAATACTTGAACCAAACACCCCCTTAAATAAACCTATTTATACTCCACATTTTCACGTGGAATGTTTATGTGGGTTATAAAAAGTAAAAACATGCATGGGAGATCCAAAATGGGATAACGAATTCACGTCACCTCGTCTGTCATGTTTTTAACGATCGATACTAAAATGAGATAAAAATTAAATTTTAGATATGAATTTTAAAAAAAATTAAAAGTTCAAGAATTAAAACATACCAAATTTCAAAGTTTAGGTACTAAATGCATAGTTTACCTTCTATTATATTGTTTTGGCGATGTCAGGTCCAAAGTTTTTAATTATGCATTAATAAATTATGACAAAACCCGAGTTCGAGTCTTTGTATATACAGAAAATTTTTGTTGAGAGACTCATTCATTAAAGTTAGATGTGTAACTCTGGTTGATTCTAATTAGTCAAGATAAAACATTAAGAACCGATAAGCCAAAAAAAATGTATATGTAGTACTTCAATATATTATTGTCAAACTTGATACAAGTTTGGTCGTTCGTTTTGTCAACAACCCTTATGCAAGTGAACATTCAATTAATACATGTTCAATTAAGAGTGGCCACCCAAAAGAATTTAAAAATTTATAGTTTAGACCTTTAAAGTTTTAAAACTTTTAATTTGGCCCCTCTAAAATTTTTAAAAATTCAAATTAAACTTTAAAATTTGTTAATATTCTTAAATAAAATCCTCTCCCATAATTTAAAATTTTTCTTATTAAGCCTTTCAAAATTTCTTCAAAAATTTTAGTTAGACCCTAATATTTTGGAAAAATGTAAACTAAACCCTTCAAAAAATTTAAAAATTTTAATTTAAACTTCTAATTTTTTTAAAGTTTTAAGTTGGCTCCCCTAAACTTTATCACCTAGTTTCGCCACCGATTAAGAATAATATATGTTAAAAGAATAATGTGTTATAGACATCAAAAGCTAGAGGTTAGAATTTTAAAAATGAATGTATATTTTTTTTCTTTCAAAAATGTGTTAGATACTTAATTATACAAAATATAAATTTAAATATCTGATTGGATAAACAAACTAAACTAGGTATTAATTTCACCAATAAACAAATTAAATATCTAATTGTAAAAGGAAAAAGTACCACATTGCATATAAATACAAAAGTTAAGTAAAAAAATTATAGGCACAATGCTAAAAATAGCCCCACCATGGTCATTTTGGCCTCTATTCTTTTTTTGAGCATTTTGACCCCTATAAATGAAAAATATTAGTTAACGCATGATTAACACTCAATAGGAACATTTTTTAACCTAAAATGAAAAGTTGAGGGCTAAAATGCCTTAAAAAAAGAATAAGGGACAAAGTAATTATTATGTCAAATATTAAGGGTATTTTTTCCTTAAAATGAAATGTTGGGGCCAAAATGCTCCAAAAAAATAGAATAGGAGGCAAAATAACGATTTTGGTAAACACCGGGGTTATTTTTGGCAGTATGCCAAAATCATATTTAACAACTTGTTATGTTTTGTCCAAACAATAAAAATAAAGGCCCAAACATTTAGTAAAGGGGCCGGTAAGAGAATGGCAGTAAAAAGAAAGATAAGTTATATGGGCCTAGCCCCCGGCGAGGATCGAACTCGCGACCTTTCGCTTACGAAGCGAACGCACTACCACTATGCTACGGAGGCAGTTGCTGATCATATTCGTTAAGAACAAAGTTTTATAAAAAACTATGAATCCAATCAAATTAATACTAATACTCCAAACCTAACAGTTATTTATTTCCCAAGGAAACCTCAAAACTCCCCCCGCCAACTTTGTCTTCTCCTCCTTTCGTTCTTCAAAGTTGTTGCCTACAGCGCTTCAATGGCTACTATTAGTAGCAGCAATAGCAACGGCAGTGTATGTAACGGTGAGACCAGTAGCGTAAGCAAGGAGCGGTGGAAAGCTGAAGAAGCTATTGGCGGGAACGCCAAGGCTATTCGAGCCTTGAGAGAACTTATTGTTTACCCTCTTCTTTACTCTCGTGAAGCGAAGAAACTTGGCCTCAAAGTATCAAGCTTTTATCTTTGTTAAACTTTTTTTTTTTAAATCGTGAGATTTAGGTTTGGTTTTGAGTTATTGGTTTCTGGGTTTTCTTTCAGTGGCCTCGTGGTTTGCTCCTGTATGGTCCCCCAGGCACGGGGAAGGTAACTAAGTGCCTTATCATATATATTTCTTTCTCTATTCTTCATATTTGTAATCATTTTTTTTTAAATTTGAATACTCATACATTGATGCTTGTGTTTATCTTTGGAAGTAATTTGGATTTATTTGCAATGGTAGACAAGCCTGGTACGTGCAATTGCTCGAGAATCCGGTGCCCATTTAATTGTTCTCAGGTACTGCAGTATCTGCATTTACTATCTTTTTATGATATAGAATTGCATACTTGTGTATGTGTTTGAATAGAATTTTTTTGGTTGCCAGTTTTGAGTTTCGGTTTGTTCTATGATTTTTTTTTGTCTTGCAGTCCACATTCTGTTCACAGAGCACATGCCGGAGAAAGTGAGAAAATTTTGCGGGAAACATTTTCAGATGCTTCTTCGCATGCAAGTTCAGGCAAACCATCAGTTATTTTCATTGACGAAATAGATGCTCTCTGCCCTCGACGTGATTCAAGGTATCGTAAAAAATCAGAGCTAGAATGAATGATTTCTTTTGGTAATCGTATTCAAATGTATGATAGACGGTCGCTTGTACTTGGATATTGTGTGAAGCAGAATAGTTCGATTTCCTTTATCTACATCGTCTTATACGTTGCACCGATGGTTCTCTTGGAAAAAAAATTGTATTCTGATAATAATTGTAAAAATTGATGCATAATTGTGTTTGTCAGGATATATAGTTTATCTATGCATTGCATTTTGCATGTAACCAAATGAAACTTTTCTGAAGGACTCTTCAAGTATCATGGAACTAACTACGCCTCGAATGCAGACGTGAGCAGGATGTTCGTGTAGTTTCTCAGCTCTTTACACTGATGGACTCCAATACGCCCTCACCAAGTTCTGTACCACAAGTTGTGGTGGTTGCATCAACTAATAGGCTGGTTCTCTAACTAAGTTACAAGGCTCCGTTCTATTTGTATGTGTTATGGTCAACCTTGTTTATGATTCACGTGTCATTCACGTGTAAAGCTTATGGGGATTTTTTTATAATGATTCACGTGTCATTCAGATTTCTTGTCTTCTTTTGCTTATATCAATGTATTATGCTTGCCGCTCTCCATTTTCCACTTCTTTGGGTAAGCATTTCTCCAAGTGGCTTATTAAGTATTCTCATCCTTCATTTGTTGTGAACTTTAATGCTATATTTATAAATTTAATGCATCAGGTTTATAAATTTTGTAGTCAGTTATTTCCTTTTCTTAATTCCTGATTTTGCTAAAAGAACCAGTCTATAATGTCTTAACTGATGGTCTGGTGATTAAGTCACAGAAAGCTAGCTGCAGTTGGTCTTAACTTTTTAGGTTGAACTCTCTAAGAGTTATTGCTGATCGGTATTTTTGTGCATCAAGAGTGGATGCAATCGACCCAGCTCTAAGAAGGTCAGGGCGTTTTGATGATGAAGTTGAAGTTACCACACCTAATGAAGAAGAAAGGTTTCAAATTCTCAAGGTAAGGCTGGTTCCCTCGCATTTATTGTGTTCCATGTAAGTGTTGCTTTGCTTACTTTAATCAGTCAGACGCTTTAAATGTATGAAAATTTGTAAGCATGAGTTGTCACCGTACTAATTGCTTGATTAGGAATGGCATCCCGTTTCAGAACACTTACAGTCTTAAACCTTTGTACTCATTTTTTCAGCTTTATACGAAGAAGGTTCCTTTGGATCCCAGTGTTGGCTTACAAGCTGTAGCTGCATCCTGCAATGGTTATGTTGGAGCTGATTTGGAACTTTTATGTCGTGAGGCAATCATGTCCGCAGTTAAAAGGTCTACAGATGCAGGTGAAAATCTAGGTACAGGTAGCTTAACAGTGGAAGACTGGAAGCATGCTAAGTCTGTCGTTGGTCCAAGCATAACAAGAGGTGTAACAGTGGATATTCCGTCCGTGTCTTGGGATGATATTGGAGGACTCAGAGATTTGAAGGTGAGCATTTCATGTTTGTTTTATCTTGGGAATCTTGGATTTCATTTTACTTAATTCGTGAACAGAAAAAGCTCCAGCAAGCTGTCGAGTGGCCAATAAAACATTCAGCTGCATTTTCAAGGCTTGGGATATCACCTATGCGTGGAGTTCTTCTGCATGGACCTCCTGGATGCTCAAAAACGACTCTTGCTAAAGCTGCCGCTCATGCTGCCCAAGCTTCTTTTTTCTCTTTGAGGTTAGATTATCTTTGTCATATGACATTCTGTAATCCATAAAACATGCATGGAAGGCCTTGAGATTTTGTCAGTGGTTAATTAAGCTTCTTCAAATAGTCTTGTTCTAGTCTGTAGTGTTAGGTTTTAATATGTTAGATATGTTTGCATTTTGCATTTTAGCCTTTCTGCTTCAATCTTGTGCCTGTTTATAGACTTTACAGTTTGCTACTGGTCTATTCATAATTTATGAATCAGTGGTGCAGAGCTATACTCGATGTATGTTGGAGAGGGTGAATCTTTGTTGCGAAATACATTTCTTAGAGCGCGTCTGGCAGCCCCAAGCATAATTTTCTTTGATGAAGCTGATGTTGTTGCTGCTAAACGGTTAGTATGTTGGATTTTACTCAATGGAGTTTTGTACCGACTTGGAAAGACAAAGGCTCTTGCTGTAAAATCTAGATTTTATCGTATTCGTATTCTAGTTTTTTGTGTGCGGAAACTTCCGCAAAAGTGTCAAATTATGTTTTTCATGTGCTACTTTGGTTATGACGGCTACTGACGTGATTCTTTTATTCAGTAATGTACTTTGTATGCTACTGAACGTATCAAGTGAACTTGAGATTACATTCAAGCATGGTGTCTAGAATTCTTCTTATCATTTTGCTTTAAAAGGTTCTTGTACTTCAAACCAATTTCTTATGTCTTCTCCCTTAAACGGCAGCAGTGGGAGTTCGAAGAACAGTAGCGTTGTCGGAGAGAGGTTTCTATCCACTTTACTGACTGAAATGGATGGTTTAGAAGAGGCAAACGTAAGTGGCAGTCCAGTAAACTTTATTTTCTGTTTGTTGGATGTGTTCTTTGTGCGGTTTTGAGTCGAATCTTTTTCAGGGTATTCTCGTTTTAGCTGCTACAAATCGACCTCATGCAATTGATCCTGCGCTCATGCGACCTGGAAGATTTGATTTGGTAAAGAACCCTATTATATCAATTGTCTTACTTTTTACGCCACTGTTTTTCGATCCTCGCTAACCATTGGAATATCGGGCTAGATATTCCGAAGGTTCTAGTTATGTGTCAGGCATTAGAAAACACCTAAGCTCACTTTCTAATATCTATAATCACGAACAATGTAGGTGCTCTATGTACCACCACCCGATTTGGAAGCTCGGTACGAGATCCTCAGCGTACATACACGCAACATGAAAATCGGGGATGACGTTGATCTGAGAATAATAGCAGAAGATACAGAGCTGTTCACTGGAGCCGAATTGGAGTGTTTGTGTCGGGAAGCCGCAATAGTAGCTCTGAGGGAAAACATATCTGCTACCACAGTCGGCAATCAGCATTTCGAAGCAGCGAAGTCCCTAAGACCAGCATTAACAAGAGATGAAATTGAATCTTATTCATCATTTCTGAAGAACCAAGGCTTAATGTCATCCCCTGCCGCTGTCGGACGAAAAAGTAGAAGTTCACCGAGCCGGACATTTCCGATTAAAATCGGTGTTCTGGGTGTCATGTTACTAGTTACTGGCAGATATCTATTCGTGCAAAATGAGCAAACTCCATATGAAGCAGTGGTTACATAAAATCAATGCTGATGACATATATTTATATAACTAGTTTGTACTGTTTTAGTAACATATTTTTATTCATGAAAACTTTTTATTAAAATGTTTTGAACTTAAAAAGATCAATTTAAAATATAAAGTAAAGTTCTGGGGTGCATAGCGCAATTAACCTTAAAGAAAGTAGTGGAAACGAATTAGCCAAACTTGCAGTGAACTGATAACATTTCATTTAAAAATTTAAAATTAGGGTAAAATTACTTGAACAACAATCTAACCATGGGGTTGGTATCAGTATGACCACCATTTTTAAAATTTCATTAATACGACCACTTAATTATTTAATTAACTTCAATATAATCACTTGTTGTTAATATTTAACAAAAGTATTGACATGCCAATAAATAAAATTGATATAATTATACATTTGATTCTCAACAATTACATATTCTATCAATTTAGTCTTTGTTTTAATTTAATTCAAAAAATCAATAATCCAAAGTTTCATGTGTCAATCTATTGAAATGCGTCATCATCAATTTAAAGAAAAAATCAAATAAGAAGAGACATTTGCTATCCAGGGCATTAAACCAAGGACTTCAAGCGTGGGTGGGCATGCCTCTGCCAGACTAACCCAACATTTGACTTTATATTGTATAATATTTTATTTATTTGTTTTAATCATGACATAAAAATCATTAAAACAAATCTAATAATAAATTAGATTTCATATATACATACATATATATATATATAATCAGTTAACACATGACATATCTTGGTTGGATGGATAATTTTTTGAATTAAATTAAAATTAAGACTAAATTGATAGAATTTGTAATTATTGATGATCAAATATATAATTAAATCAATTTTATTAATTGTCACATCAACACTTGATTCAAATATTAACGGCAAGTGGTTATATTGAAGTCAATTAAATAGTTAAGTGGTCATATTGGTGAAATTTTAAAAATAGTGGTTATATTGACAGTAATCCCGTAGTTAGATGATCATTCAAGTAGTTTACCCTTAATATTATTAGTTTATTAGTATTATTTTTTTGGAAAAACTATATTTTCAGTCCTTAGATATAAAAACGCTCGCATCTCGTTGTCCTTCTTCAGTAAGCTGTTGCTGTCACTCTCGGCTGTTGTTTCCACTCTCTTTTCTCCAGATCTGATCTCCAAAGGCATTTTCAGGTAATTTCAAAACCCTAGCCCAAGATCTCTTCTTATTCTCCTTCGCGTTTGTAAGGTTTAGTTTTGTACTCAGTGAGTTCAACCATCAATTTCTTGATATGATTTGATGTTTTTCGCTTTTGCTGTTCAGTTTTACGTCTCGTTGATTTGTTTGAATTTTGTTGTTTTGGCTGTGCAATAGAAAGTTAAGAGGTTCTGGATTGTGACGTTTGCTTTCTTCTGATTTGTTTAACTGCGTCGATGCTGCTGCAAGCATATTACTGGATCTTTTTTTAGGAGCTGAAGTACTGGAAATTCTGTGAAAATATAAGTTACTTGCCTTTACTTTATCTTTAGAGAGTAATTATATGATAAATTTCATACGATAATGAAATGTGGAATAAAAAGAGGTGTCTTGTTTTGATTTGAGTAAGGAATTTATGATAATCTTTTTGTTTGTTCGATGCACAATCGGAACACGCCTAGATGTTTAGGATTTTTAACTTTCGTGCTGTGATTTGTTGAAGGACTTTTCAAATTAGCTGCGACATATGATTCAATTGTGCTTCGTGCATCGAATTGGCTCGGTTTCGAGTGTAGTGTGTTAAACTCGAAATCGAAGTTGTAATGGAACAAATGTTTACAGGATCTCACAATGTGTAGTGGTGTTATCCTTAATGGCTGAGCATTGGGGAATTTCTTTGAGTGTAGCTGTATAATATCAATTGATTTATATTCATACCATCTTCATCTGCTCCAATGGCTTATGTCTCCCTACCTTTTGTCTAACTTAGTGGTCTTTAGACTCTTTACTTTGTGCTGTTTGTCTCCTCCCTGTATGTCCTAGTAAGTTAGAAAAGATGGGTCGTGGAGTTAGCAGTGGTGGTGGGCAGAGTTCATTGGGCTATCTGTTTGGGAGTGGAGAAGCTCCGAAACCAGCTACAAACAACTCCCGAGCCGCTCCGGCCGAAGCACCGGCCGTCCCCAAACCTGCCTCTGCTCCTGAATCAGTAGATGTCACCAAGCAGGTTCCTGCTGGTATTAATAACAGTTCGTCCACAAACAATTACATGCGTTCTGACGGTCAGAACACTGGCAATTTCGTTACGGTATATATCCCCTAGGCCCTAATTATGATTGCTTTACAAGTCCTTTAAGATTTTAAGCATACGGAACGGTTATTTGTCATCGAGATCCTATGCTAATACGTGTTTTTCATGGATGCAGGATCGACCTTCCACCAAGGTTCATTCTGCCCCGGAGGTGGATCTTCTCTGGACTACCTTTTCGGTGGGGTCCAAGGAGGTAGTAAATGAGATTGTGCATTGATAATGATTAATATCTTTGATAATGTGAGTACTGTTTGTTGATTTTTGGGGTGAAGCAGTAAATTGTTGTGGATGATGATGGTGCAGTTTTCGTATAATGTTCCAACATAAATGCGATGAAAACATGCCTTTGTTGTTTTGTTGATTCAATCAATGAGTTCCTCTAGTTTAGATGCACAAAACATCTCATTTGCAGAGCACCCTTAGTTTATGAAAAAACATTGCTATATTTCCTATATTATTATGCGTAGTTATGTCGATTTTCCTTCCTATATAAAAATGAATTTGACACTAGAGTAGGGTTATGAGTTATGTAGAAGTCGATTTGAATCATTGTGTATGCAGAAAATATATGTTGAAAGACTCATCCATCAAAATTAAATGTGCGACGTGGGTCGGTCTAAATTAGTTAAAGTAAAACATTAGAAACGAGAACGTAACAAAAACAATTACTTCGTACAACCTCTTTTTTATCACTAAATAAAAGTACATATTTAGAGAAAATTTTAAATTGACAAAAATACTTTTCATGATTTATTATAAATTAATCTGTTTAAACATTAATATTTTAATATATTATTAATTATTATATAATAAAAAATTAAGGGTAAAGTACACAAATGGTCTCTAATTATAGAATGTTATTTAATTAAGTCTCTTGATTATTAAAAGTTATAAAATGGTCTTCTGACTATTGGACGTTACTTTTTCAAGTCCCTTGAGTTTGTTTTTTGATTTAGATGGTCACATTGAGAGAAAAAATAATACGAAACCACATTTTTTTCTTCAAAAGTACATAGACCTCTTTGTCATTTTTAAATTAAGATTTTATCAATTTTAAAAAAAAAAATTAAGTCTTTTATTTCTTTATTTCATCTTTCGTTTTAAATGTATTTTTGTCAAATTTGAACAACGTGCTCTTAAATCAGTATTTAATATAAATACTGATGTAGCTTCAGTTCTTTTTGAAAAAAAAATCCTGATTGAAACAACAAATTAGCTGTAAGATTCGATTGAAATGCTTCAAACTAATGGATTGATTTATAATTTTATACCATATTTCAGACCTGTATAGTGAAATTAACCCTTTTTGTTCTCCATAAATTAATATACAGATGTATACGTTTTAGGGCCTATCATGTGCAGTTAATAGCGTGTTGGACACCGAGTCTGCTTATAAAACAATTGGGCTTTAACGTGTAAAAGCCCAAAATCAACAGTTCAGTACATACCCCAATTTTGTATTGGATAAACTACACATTTAGTTTTCGTTTCATTTTAGTATCTCTGTTTAGTACCTAAACTATTAGTTTTGGTCCACTTTAGTACTTAAACTTTCATTTTTTTTTTCAAAACTGAATATTAAATTTTGAACGGGTACTAAAATAAAACAAAAACTAATCTTTAGGTGTGATTTTGAAAAATTTAAAGTTTAGGTATTAAAATAAACCAAAACTAATAGTTTAGATATTAAACATATAATTTACCCTTTAATATTTTACACATAGTTTAGTACACACAACTATTCAAATTGGAAACCTCTAGGTAGAGTTATACTATTTTTATTATTGAAGTTACTTAAGGTGTTTTACTATATTAAATTAAAGGGTAAGTACATAGATGATCATTCGATTATAGGACACTGTTTTGTTAAGTCATTCGACCATTAAAAGTTACAAAATGATCTCCAAACTATTGGATGTTGCTTTGTCGAGTCTCTTAATTATTAAATGTTACAAAATAGTCATTTGACTATTAATTATGTTTTAAATTCGTCTTTTTCTGTTAAAAAATAACTACAACCTAATCTAAATGTTGATATATTTTCTAAAATATGATAATCGTTAATTTTATATTTTATATTTCAAATAACAAATTTACATTCAGTTCAGACTTCAGACCGTTAATTTTTTTTATTAGAGAGTCGAGTTATTAGTGGAGCCAATAATAGCTGGTGAAGGTCGGTTTATGCAGTAAGAAGCAGCCGAAGAGGGAGACGGCAAAAGTAAATCAGAACAATGACCAATGGCGGAATTATATTCCGGTCTCTGTTACGAAGCTCTCGAAGGCCTCCTTTGGTCTTCGTTGCTTCATCTTCCTCTACTGCCAGACTCTCTCCTTTACCTCTCCCCACTTCCCTTAATCCTTCTTCTCGTTTTGCTGTTGCTTCTTCTCTTGGACTGAACCCCATTTTCTCTTTCGCTTCTTCTTTCACTCGCCGTCTGTTACACGGCACGACCTCCGTCCATAATAAAAACGATCACCGGGAAGAAGAAGAAGAAGAAGAAGAGGACCCGGATTTTTGTATGTTTATTTAGTGTTGTTTCTTCTGTGCATTCCAAGTGTTCGATAAAAGTCCCGTGTCAGTAACAGGTTATTTTTTTCAATTTCTTGGAGTTTGCAGATGAAACAGATAAAGATGATGGAGAAAACACAGATGGGTGGGAAGAAGAGGATGATGACGTCGAGCCCAAGGTATACATCATTTCTAGTTTCTTAGTTTCATGAGCAGAAATCACATTGCTGTGAGAATCACGGGACCATTGCAATGCTTTGTTTTTAATTAACTACTCGAATTCCTCTAGTAGTTTCTTAGTTTTTTTGTTTGAAGCTATACAGGGTACCTTGCTTTTGGTAACGAGTTGTTTTTCTTATTAATGTAGCTTGGTGATGGAGGGGATGGTGGTGGAGTTGTATTGCAAGGTGTTC
Source organism: Hibiscus syriacus (assembly GCF_006381635.1). Lineage (NCBI taxonomy): Eukaryota > Viridiplantae > Streptophyta > Magnoliopsida > Malvales > Malvaceae > Hibiscus > Hibiscus syriacus. The sequence continues at coordinate 73,797 of NW_024063537.1, forward strand.
CTTGGGGTGAATCTGTTTTGTCTATTGCCCATGATGTACTAAAGCTGTTTAGCGATGACTTCAAACTTTATGCTTTCAAGACTTCACCTCGTGGATACATTTATGTCAGGCTTGACAAATTGTCACATGAGTGAGTATTCTTCCTTAGCATCTTTAGTGAATGATTTTAAGAATTTAAAATTATATATATATATATATATATATATATATATATGTATGTATGTATATATATGTATGTATGTATACATTTGAGTTGTTTTTAGTTGGAACAGTTCTGTGAGAATTGGTGTCCCATGTTAACCATTTGCTGGATTTCAGTAATTATGATTTATTTTTTTGTGCTTGATGGATAATATTTCGATGTGTATGTGTGACCATAATATATGTAACTTGGCACATGGAAGTTGAATCACTAGGGTTTATGATGTTAAAAGACAAATATTTCTTTCATCAGATATGGTTGTCCCAGCATGGAGGAACTGCAGAGCTATAGTCAAGAATATAAGAAAAGATTAGATGAAGCTGGAGAGCGAAGAGAAATACCAGATGATTTGGGTCTTGAGGTAATAAGTGGCTAGTTCTTACGTGCCGAGTCTCGGATACGGCTTCTACTATCTGTGCATGAATTCGCCTTGGTTAAGTAGGATTATATTTATCATCTAAAATGGATGTTTGGACTTTGGTCTTGCAGGTATCATCTCCTGGTGCAGAGAGACTACTTAAGGTACCGGATGATTTAGACCGGTTCAAACACATGACAATGAGAGTTTGTTATATCGAAGACGCGGAGTTTAATCATACAGAAAAGAGCGGGGTCTTCTTACTAGATTCGATCGAGCAAGAGGTCTGTGTATGGAAGCTGGCAGATGTGAAGGAGAACCGGGACCCCGACAGCAAGGGTAGACCATTAAGCCGGAAACAGAGGGATTGGAGATTAAGACTGCCTTTCGACAAGCATAAGATGACAATGATGTACCTCAAACAGTGAACAAAAAAGGGACTGAAACTCAGAAGGTATGAACACTTTCTTTGTACTATGGGCATGAACTAATGTTGTTTCGGTTTTCGGTTTTCTTCGGGTTCAACATAGGTTTAGAGATATGGATCCTATAAGAATCTTTCAGCAATCGAAAAACTTAGGGGGAAACCGAACACATTCATGTCCGACTTATTTTTGTATCGTGTTCGAGTAAACCGTCTAGATATGAATATTGAAAAGGATTACATATCTAATTAAAATAGTTGTAAAAAGTAGTAGGGAAAGGATTACATGTCCAACTTAGAACCCTGCACGCCATGAATTCTTTGCATTTTCCAGCCGTAATTTTTCTTAGACTTCTATTTTGTTGGTTTCTAATTCATTTTTTTAAAACTATTATATATATTGGATTATTATTTGATAATCCACGACGTATATGAAGTCTCAAAGTCAAAGTTAATTTGCACAAGAAAATCGCCAAAACTAACCATGAATTGAACTTAGACAACTTAAATATTTATTTTTATTTTTTATTATTTTTTGAAGCATAAATTATGCAAATATTCCCCTATGTTTTTGGTATGAGTGACTTTGGTCATCAATTTTAAAATTAAGGGTTAGTCCATAACATTATCGATTTTAGTACCTTAGTCGTTAACTCCTGTTTGATTTTAGTCCTTCAACCATGTTAGGGACTTAAACAAAAGGGGTTAACGAAAATTAATGGTTGAGGAACTAAAATCGAACGGATCGATAACGTTAGAAACTATTTCCCTTTAATTTTTAAATTGGTGACCAAAGTCGGTCAGACCCTAAATATAAAGACTATCCACATAATTTACCTTTTTTTTGAAATGTTTACGGACTAAAATAATACAATTATCTCTTTTCGGTCAATATATTTAAATTGCAAAAAATAAGAAAAATATTGAAAGGGAAAATGAATGTCGATATGGTTGAAAAGGATATTGCACCAAATTAGCTTTGGTAAGTGCACTTCATTGAACAAAATAATTAAACAAAGGGTGAGGGAATGTAATATATTAAATTTTATTAAATGTTTTTGCTTTAGCAAGCATCAGTTATTTTGCATGTATAATAAGTCTGGTTTATTCCAATATTTTCTTTAAATTGATACAATAATTTAGCAATAAATGGATTTAGTAATTATCAAATATAATCTGGAGAGCAATGTTGGGGTGTTGGGAAGCACCAAAATCTTCATACACAGAAAACTTAACATATTTTATAATATTAAATTCACACACACACATATATATATATATATATATATATATGAAAGGGTAAAGAAGCTAGTTTTATAGATTTTTTTTTACCATAGTTGACCGTTACAGTACTAATGTATCAGTTCACGGTACTAACGTAATAGTCTATCTATCATGTTTGAATTCAGGGGCATAATTAGAAATTTATTATAGTGGAGTTAAAATATTTTTTATTTTTCATAAATAAAAAATTATTTAATTTATGGGGTTCGGTGATTTTTTTATTTTCTAAAAGTTATATATATATATATATATATTTAATATTAATTAATACTTTAAAAAATAATTAGCGGGGTCAAGCTTAGCCCTCGTTATGTTCCGCCCATGTTACCGATTTAATCAATCTGTAATGTCATCCGCTACGTTGATCTGTCACTTTAGATTTTCATTTTAGTCTTATGAACTGTCATGTCAATACCATAAAGGTCAACCATAAAATTATGTTGATCATATGATTATATTAAGTTAGAACGTCACATTGAGAGAGAAAATAATACAATGATTACATTAATTTTTTTTTAAATGCAGAGACCTTCAGGGTGTGTTTGGTTCACGGAATGTAAGATTACCAGTGGGAATAAAAGATTACCAGGGAATAGGATTACTGGGAATGTTACATTACTGTGTTTGGTTGGTTTGGCAGGAATGTAAGATTACAGTGTTTGGTTGGAGGAATAAAAGATTACTGGAATGTATATTTTACCAAATTGTCCTTGTTTTATATTTGTTTTTTAACAAGTGAAATTCTAAATATTTAAATAAAAATTATTTATATAAAAATTCTATTTGTTGATAATATATTACTTGAGTATTTAAATATATCATGTATTATTTTAATTTTAATTAATATTAATTTTTACATAATTTATGTAAAAATATATTAAAATTTTACATCAACATTTAACTAAATGTTTACATTGTGGAAATTCTTCATAGATATTCATAATAATAAAAAGATGTAAATTATTTTTGTTATCTAATATATAATATTTATTATATCTTCTATATACAATAATTTATTTATTTATCTTTTATATTTATACTTAATTATGCATACTTTATCATTATTATTTATCTCATTAATTTATATTACAAAAACATAATTCAAATAAGTAAGAAAATATAACACTAAAAATCATATTATCTATAATTTTTATATTTCACCGTCATTCATCATTATATTTGTTAATATTTTAATAAAATGTTGTTGTCTTCTCATTGTGCTTTAAAATTCATTATTTTTTTTGCAATGCTTAAATAAAATAAAACATTGCTTTTTCTGCTGTCTCAATGGATCATGTGTAAATCTTGCATACAAAACAAATATGGCTTAGAGCTATAGAAGTTTTCTTCATCTCAGGAAACGAAACAGTGATCCACCGAGAAATCCCACGAACTGATGTACGACGACGGTGGAATCATGTTGGGGTCAATAGAACGTCTCAACGCTTGAAGAGCTCTGGTGTCCGACCTCAACCTTATCAAATGAACAAGTGCGAACACTGAAGCTAAAACCATTGCAACGACAACGGAATTCGAAGAAGAGGATGAGATCGAATCCGTTTCTTTGAAGATTTTATTTGATGGTAACGTAAGTTAGGGGGCATAAGGTATAAACAGTTACATTTAGATGGTATAATTTACACGATGATAATAAAGTAAAGACGCTGAACATCAAGTAGAAAGATAGTGAACTGGTTTCTTTATCTAAGGCACAAAATTTGATCTTTACTCCTTTCAACCTACTTTCTATCAACAAAAATATTATACAAAAATTTTGTAATTTGGTGAAACAAGCATGGAGCTGTCACTAGATTTGTCCATGGTTCAAATTATTTATTTAATTTTTTTTAATTCTTTTTTGTTGTCTTCAGGTTCCAAGTCTTCTTCCCGACTAAACCGGACCGACTCACGTCGCACATCTAATTTTGGTATATGAGTCACTCAACGGGAATTTACATGTAAATCCAATAGTAAAAGAGAATATTATTCTCCTTAATGGGATTGAAACACAACTATAACTTTCATTAATATGTTGAGTAACATCAGTAGTATAAAAGACTATTATTCTTCCTAAAAGATTCGGGTTCCAAACAATTTCTGTAAAACGTATATATATATTAATAGGCTAAAAAGATTTTGAACAAATAGTATCTTATTCACCTCAAAAACAACTCTTCTAGAATTGATCAAGCCAAATCTATATGAAATTGCAGTATGATTTCCCATGAACTTGAAGATCATATATGTATGTTCATGTTCGAAAGCGCATCGAAAACTTGTTCCTATAAAGAAAACGAAGGCAACATAATCGGAAAGCAAGACGAGATGCTATGCGTACATATGAAACTATATAGTTTGATCACATCACATACAACCTCATCCTAGATCAGGGACCATGAAGTACTCGTCGTCATCGTCTGGGATCTCGATTCTAGGCTTCTTAAGAGGCATGGGTAGGTCGGTATGTGCTAAAGCCTCCTGAGGCAATTGATCACCGAAAAGACCAATGTCTGCCAGCCATTCAAGCTCTCCAAGCTCAAACTGCTCTTTCTGCAACAAAACAAGGAACAAAAAAATTATTGGAAGACGAATAAAATTCAATCGAACTCGAATCGTAGTGTTGGATTAATAATAGTTTCTCACCTTGTTTAGAGATTGAATGTCCGAGAGTTCTAACAGATCATCAACAGCCCATTGGGAAGCAAAGCTTGAGTGCTGATGTTGCGGCGTTTTCATTGAAGTCTGAGGTGCACTCTTGTTGGGTGGCTCCAACACATTGTTTTCAGTCTTTTTATTGCAACTCGAACTCAAGGCGACTCAGATTTCGGTGGCGAGGAACCTTTGGTGGTTCGCGGCAAGGCTACCGACAGGATGGATCTGTTCGTCGCAATCACGGTAGAAAAGGGCTCTATCTTCAACACAAAAGATGAAAACTGCTTTGTCCTGTATGACATATATGCACAAGATTCACAGTCTATGTTAGAACATTCAAACTCAGCATGTATTAAGAGGATTCAAATCCATAGTACGACGTGATTAATTTCTTATACTATTACTATGTTCGGATTTCGTAACGCTAGTGATAAATAAGATTACAAAAAATTCATGAAATAAACCAGAAAAAGCGAAATTCTGAACCTGGCAAATATCACAAGGAGGAAGCTTGTTGGAAAGGCACTGAAGGAGAAGCCTTTGGTGCTTGCTTGCAAGCTTGTTAGCTGCATGAACTTCAATGTCACATTTAGCACAAAGTGCAGCCTCATCTGCACAACATATCACTGTTGCTTGTGCTCTTTCACAAACATCACACTAGATTTTCATTTTCTTTTTCTTTCACTAAAGCTTGGATCTTTTGATTGAAATCACTCTTCCAGACCAAATATTTCCCCTTGTTTCAGAAATTCAAGAGGAACCCATTGTTCAAAACCTTGAGACAATGATGAAAAACTGGACCCCAAGAAGTAAAAAGGTTCTCTCTTTTTTTCCTGAGAAACAAACACCCAAGTAATAGAACAGAGGATATTCAGAAAATCAAGAGAAACCTACAGTTTACAAACTTGTGAAAACGATAAAAACTGAAGCAAGAAGTGAACAAGATCTGGGTATACCTTAAACAAGTTTCCTTTCTCGTTCTTTCCTGAGAAAAGAGGGGAGGAAAAGAAAAGAAAAAAATCTGGGGAAAATATGGGATTTAAGAGAAGATAAGAGAGAGAGCTTGGAATCGTGGAAGATACAAGAATGGAAGAATTAACGGTGGAAAATCAAAGAGATTGGATTGGAGATAAGATTGTGAAATCAAAATCAAGAACAAAGAACGCTTGGGAGAAGAAGCGGAGGTAAACGGGAAAAGAGGGTATTTTAGCCCATAGAACAGGGAATAAAAGAATACCTAAGAAAAGCATGGGAATAACATTCCTGATAAACGGATAATTTTTTTTACTGTTTGGAATATATTATTCCTTCCTAGTGGGAATATTTCCCATCCAAACATGGGATTTTGAATCTAGAAAAAAAAATACCCACCAGGAATCTTACATTCCATGATCCAATCACCCCCTCAAAGTAAAATAAATAATAATAAAAAAATTATTTTATTCTTACAAGACAAAAAGTCCCACGGGTACATTTGTCAGCATCTGAGTTGGACAAGTGTTCGGTTAGATCTTTGGGGCTCTGTTGTTTTTCTTTTCCAAAAACGGGGTCCAAAATTAATAAAAAATTTAATTAATTTAATATCAGTTTGTTAACATTAACTAAAACCCAGGCGTCAATTAATGTGATAATGACAGAGTATTTAGGAAACATAGATCTTCTCTGCTTCATCTCCTTCACACAGATAGAAAATAAGGATAAACTAAGAGATATAGATAAAGAAAACAAATTTAAATTCTGGGTTTGTTTATTTTTGAGGAAATTGCTTTTTAATTGAGAGAGAGAGAGAGAGAGAAAGAAAGAAACAATTTATTAGTATTTTGTGTATGTGTGTGTGTTTTCCTTGAATATCATTGGTTGCACACGTGGAAACCCAGAAGGTAAATTCTCAGCTTCTTCTCTGTAACAGCTTTTTATTTATATATATGTTTTTTGTGTTATTATTATTATTATTATATAATTATTGTTTCATTTGTTGTTGATTACCCCTCTACCTTCTTCCTTCTTGCTTCTCTGCAACCACCCTTCCTTTCTTCCCTTTCTAGCTTGTTCTTCTTTGTAAGCATTTCCCTTTCTTAAATTTTCAGCCTTTTTTATCATTTTTTTCCTTTTTATATCTTAGTATAACTGATTTTACTATGAAATTCATCTGCTTGGGAGTTGGGACACATCAAATCAGCTAAAGTTTTGGTTTTTGCTCGATCTCTGATTGTGATGATCATTTCTTCAATTTCTAGTTCTTAAACTCCATGCATAGAGTGATTTGCTTTTGGCTGTGTATCACTTTGTTGTTTTTGGGTTATGTTTAATGAATCTTAAACTGTGTTATTGGGTTTTCCTTTTTTACTTTTGAATCATAGATTCTGTTGACTGTTTACCATGATCTGATAATGACTTTGAGCTACGAGCCTACGAGGATTAATGGCTACATTTTCTCTTCATTGTTCATTAATTTGTGTGTTCTTGGCCCTATTATGTGCTTAATTGTGACTTTTGGTACCCTTTTTTTTTCATGTTAGAGTTGGTAAAATTGTCAAAAGCATGGCAATATCTGGGGTTAAAAATAATAGAGGAGAACTGAGGATTCTTGAGAATTTGGATGAGCTAAGGACTGATTTGGCTGACTATATTGCCGAGCTGTCAGAGGCTGCAGTGAAAGAGAGGGGTGTCTTTGCTATTGCATTGTCTGGGGTTCTCTCATCGGCTTAATGGGGTATTGATCCATTACTTTTCGATGTTTTGTTTTTGTGATTTTTGGTGTCTTTAAACTTTTCTTTTTGTTTGGTGTGTGTTGATGCAGTAAACTCTGTGAAGCTCCTTATAACAAGACTGTAGACTGGGGTAAATGGTATATATTTTGGGCGGATGAACGCGTCGTTGTGAAAAGCCACTCAGATAGCAATTATAAGCTTGCAAAGGATGGCCTTCTTTCCAAGGTTTGCATATGGTTTCGTAGTTCTTTCTTTTCGAGAACCAAATGAAGGGAACTTTTGACAAGAATATGATGCTTGTTGTGATGCTGGTAAATTTGGTGTTTTTCTGTTCCTGGATTTCCCTGGTTAGATAATGCACAAGGATGGATTTGTTCCTTCATTATTCAGTGACTTGATCGGTTCGAACTTCGGATCTTGAATTATTAGCCTGTGCTAGAAGTTTTTAAGATCGAATTCCTCATCTATGATGTTGTGTGCCTTGTTCATAACAAGCTTGTGTTAACTGGTATATTAGTTGATATTTCACTAGCTGATAATTCAGTAGTGGGTTCGAGGTTTCCTTATTTTCAGTGATTCCGATGTTTGCTTGTTGAATTCTTCACTGTGTTGTGGTTATCAAGTATGATCTATGTTCTTTTGAATCGGATATGATAAAAGTTCGAGTACCACTTTTAAGTGATGAAAATCACAATTGTATTGAATCGCTGCTTAAAACATTTGTGTCGAAGATGAGACCGTTTTCTGCTATTGCTTAGAGGGGCTTCCTTCCACGTTTTCCGTTGTGGTATCACCATTTTACACTTCTATGATTCAGCAAGCTTTCATCAATGGATAGGTTGATTGAAGAATTATGCTTCCGTTTGTTTTGTTAAGTTTATGCCACATTACGTATGCGCACGTGTGCTTATGCCTTATATTTGCCGCAGGTGCCGATTGTTCCCAGCCATGTTCATTCTATCAATGATTCGGTTTCAGCAGAGGAAGCTGCTGATGAATACACATTCGTTATTCGGCAGCTCGTTAAAACGAGGATGGTCAGTGTTTCCGACATTAGCGACTGCCCCAAGTTTGACCTTATCCTTCTTGGCATGGGCCCTGATGGTCACGTTGCCTCTCTGTTTCCTAATCATGCAGCGCTCGATGAGAAGGACGAATGGGTAACGTTCATCACCGATTCCCCCAAACCACCTCCCGAGAGGATGACATTCACTTTGCCTGTCATCAATTCAGCATCCAACGTTGCAATCGTCGTGACAGGTGAGAGCAAAGCAGAGGCTGTGCACTTGGCAATCGATAACATCGGACCCGACAACCCATCGGTGCCTGCACGGTTAGTCCAACCAACGAAAGGGAAGTTGGTATGGTTTTTGGACAAACCAGCTGCATCGAAACTGGACAGTCTCCGATTTTCCGAGTAGGGTCGAGTTTGTTTCGTGGCGAAAGTGTATGTTTGTACGTAGTGTAGGGTTTTCAAACCCGTCAACCGGTCGTCCTCGATTACTTCCTACTATTTATTCCCTTCTGTTCTGTTATATGTTCATTTTGTTTTCTTTTTCATCTCTTTTCTTTCTGAGATGAAAATAAAAAGTTGGGGTATTAGTGCAAAAGCATTTTCATATGTTGCGTAACCAAGGGTTAATTATGCTTCCAGTCCCCATAATTTTGGAACAGGGACAGAGCATAATTTGATCTAAAGTAGGGTTTGAAAGGTTCATGATTTACAATGCTTTAAGATATGATTAAAAAACTTGCCATTGACATCATCTGGATAGCTTCAAGCATTCAACTAATAATTGCATGGATGATGATTGAGATTAAAATACTTAAAAACCTAATCTGCATCTTGACATCAGTTTAAAATTAAGAGGTTAGCTTCTTTACCTACTCCTAATCATCCATCATTAAATAATGGAAAGTACTAAACATATCTCGATCATTATTCGTATTAAATACTCGTGTTCGACACATTTTCCGGCATTAAAAATCGAAACTTCAAAAATAAAAGGATAACAATGGGTAAAATGTTCTTGATCAATCATCTAATTATTCAAAATTTGGTTCAGTAGACAATAGGGGGGGGGTTAAACATCGTACTGGTTTACTTCTTATACATGTATAAGAACCCAACCACCACGGAGATGCCAACAATCGCGACCGGGATAGTCCAATACTGCTTGGTCAAGTCCATGAGCTTCTGAGAGTACCCGGTGGTTTCCTTATTGGTGGAAATTTTGAGTTCTGGACTGACTGGGGAGGAGGACGTGTCGAGTTCACCGATGCAAAAGCTCTGCATGAGCTCCTTTGCGCTTTCGCTGTGCCCAGCATCTTCAAAATCATCCGTTGCGTCTTTCCCTTCAAGGAATTCATTGGAAGCATGTCATTTAGGGGATTGATTTTATAATCTAAACACTCTCAGCTCCCTAAGTAGGATAAGAAAAAGACCGGTCGCATGACGGGTATTATTACCTGTTGCTACGAGCACTACATCATCACCTCCTGGATGCTCGTCCAAATAAGAAGTAACATCATATACCTGTAAAGGAGAAAGACACTTCGTTTTGTATCGTGAGACAAATTAAGGGAATTGAGTTCGTCTCACTCGCACAAGACATTTCGAACAACATTTCCAGGTGATCCAAAGGAAAATAGACTGCAATTTAACATGACTACAACTGAATTGATCCAAACTGTTGGAATCATTGCAAATTCATAGTAATGAATGCATATAGCACAAGATGACAAGTTGCATCCTGCATTTCCTAGCTGTTAAAACTAGTAAATCAACCCCTTGAAGCTAGTTGAACATTGATCAATCAAGAGTTCAAGACTCCGGTTTCATTAAGGTCGAGCTAGCTTCTTTAGGCACTATGAGCACAAGAATACCACACGATTCGACGACTCGATCGAAACGGGAGGCAAAAGAGGGAAACAAAGGCTTCACCTTTGTTCACCATCAATAAGAACCCATGGATGACACAAGACAAGGTTTATCACAGATTGAGCATATTGAATAAATAATGTTCATCCAAGACATGATAAATGCACAAGATGTTCAGTTTCTGGGAAAATACAAATACCAAATCCAACAACCACAATCATCACCTTCAAGCAAAAAACCATCAACGTGATCAAATTCCAAAACTTGGGTCTTGCAAGTTTTATCTAAAAAAGGCCTAAACTTTGCACACAGTGATACCCCCCAACTTGAAATTACCATTCGAGATCAGCCATGAAATTACGAACAGAACAGATCAAATTGTAAAAACTTTAAGACCCAAAGAAAAATCATCAGAAAAAAAAGGGGGGCCGGAAAACCTTGTCATCAATAACTACCCAGCAATCGTCTTTGGTATTGTGCTGGGAAGCTTCTTGCATGGTATAAAGCTTTGTAAGGGTGGGCATGGATTTGACTGTTTTTTGCTTCTCAGATTCCTTTGGCGCCAGTCTCGGACCGGAAAAAGCTTATTTCAATGACGAATTGGAAGGAAGAGCAGAGCCATCAGGCCATGGATGAAGAAGGCTGGGTTCCACCACCACCAACCCCTCTTCAAACTGCCGCCTGCGAGGTGACCCGTCGCCTGCGAGGTGACCCGTCGTGTAATAAACCCAATGGGCCTTCACAATTTGGTCCAATTTCTTTAAATCGGACAAACCGAGTATTTTTTTCTTCGTTTTCTTCTCGGTTTTAAAGCTTCGCACTTGAAGATACTAATATTTTATTATTATTATTATTATTATTATTATTATCATTATCATTATTATTATTATTATTGTTATTATTATTATTATTATTATTATTATTAAATATATTAAATACATATATAAATAAATATTACAAGCCCGAATGGAAGCCCAATTACAAACAGTGGCCCAGACCCAAAATCCTACAGTAAACCCTAAACCCAATTTAGGATTTGTATCATCCTCAGCCGCCATCTTCAATTCCAGTCGTTGGATCTGGTTTGATCCAACGGTCCACCATCTGCCAGAGGAAACCCTAGGGTATCTATACCCTAGGGACACGTCCCAGCGCCGCCGTTGTTGGTTCCAGAAGCCTTCACCGCCACACCCACTCCAGCCGCACACGTCTTGCCCAAAATGGTGAGTCACCACTGGAAGTCCGGTGACTCACCGAAGAACTTCTTTCGTACCGGTCTGAGACGAACACCGGTGGTGGCTATAAAAGCCACCACCCATCTGCGAAAGAAAAAAAAAACAGAGACAGAGAACGGAGAAGAAAAAGACAGAGAAAGAAAAAAAAACAAACTAGTACCAACGATCTCAGCAGCAAAGAACCAGAAGAAAAAAAGAGAGAAAAAGGAAGAAGAGACTTACCGAGGAAGCCTCGACCACCGGATCTCGTCAGAACCTTCGAAACATCGAAGGTATTTTTGTAAGATTCGCTCCGATTAGGAGCTTTTTAAAGGAAGAGAACACCGGGACCGTCCTTAGGACGGTCCGATCTATCTATTAGTATAAAAATAATTTTTTCCGGCCACCGGATGCGGTGGCCGGCGGTGATATTCACGGCGGCCCACGGTGGCCGACCGGTAACCGGTTTCCCTCCGATGAGGGAAGCTAGAGAGAAGGCAGAGAGTTTAAAACTCTCTCAGTGAAGAGAGAGAGAAGAAAATGGAAAATGAAGGTTGGCCCTTCGGGCCAGCCGGTTTTGGACTCTTATAGTCCTTCCCGAACGACGTCGTTTCGGGAAGGACTATGCACGTAATTATGAAATAGTTAAACCCCGTCCGCAGTCCTTCGTATTTGTAAATTTTACATTTTGGTCACTAAACTGAATTTATAATAATTTTAATTCAGTCTTTGAATTTTAATTTTATTCATTTTAGTCCTTTTTATTAAAATAATATATTTAGGATAAATGACAAATTTAATCCCTTAATTTTAATAAATAAATTTTTTTATCCCTAGTTCATATTTTTAATTAATTTTATTATAAAATTTGAATTTTAGATAATTTCATTTTGGTCACTAAATTATTAAATTAGAAAATAAAATATTTAATCCCTATAATTTTAATTAGATTTAGTTTTATTTTTATTATAATTTAGTTATTTATATGTTTTCATTTTACTGCCTAAAATATATTGTTTTAGTGATATTTTTATTTTTATATTGTATAAATATTTTATATATTCATAAATATACTTATAATAAATAGTAATTTTAATATTTATTTTTTAACATCGAAGAAAAGGACAGTCTTAATACAACTGGATGTCCTATTCTGGTATTTTAAAATTAAACAATATTATTTAAATTAATATTTATCAATATCAAAGAAAAGAGCTGTCTTAAGGCACCTAGAAGTTCTTTTCTGATATTTTTAAATAAATAAATATTTTAAATAAATATAATTTTGAAAATAATAGGATTATAAATTAAATATATTTTTGAATTTTTAAATTTTAATAATAAGAGACAATTTATAATTAAAAAGTACCAATTTTGGGCGTTGTAGGGGTGCTAATCCTTCCCTAAACGTAATCGACCACGAATCCCTTTTTATTATTAAAAAGAACGAATTTTTGGTTATAAACGCAGATCAGTTAATTTTTTTTTAATTGATGTTTTCTTAAAACTCTTTTAAAAGATATTTTTTAGGTATTCGACCTACCTGACCCAAAAGGCCGATGGCGACTCCCAAATTATTTTCAAAACCATTTATTCACATCACTTTTCCCGCCAAACATAATATTTCGTGCCCGGACGAAAGCCGGTTACGACAGCTTGGCGACTCCGCTGGGGACCGAACCCAGAATCTCTGGTTAAACTTTTAAAAATTAATTATAAATTGTCTCTATTAGTTAAAAATTAAAAATTCATATATTTAATTTTTAATTCTTTCTTTTCAAATTTTTTATTTATTATTTTTATAATATTTATATGTTTTATTTTCTTTGCAAGTATTTTATTTCATTATTTATTTTTCTAAAGTTTGAACATTTCTCCTCACACACAACACTTGCATTGCATAACATAAAGCTCTATAATTGAGTTCGTCCCTTTTAAGTGGGAGTGAAAGCAACGTCTTCGTGAGAATTTATTCTCCGTGTCAGACCTAGCAAGTAACTTTCGGGATTCATATGCTCTATGTCTTCGTGAGAATTTATTCTCCGTGTCAGGCATAGAGAAATGTATCCCCTCGAATTGAACTCGATCCACTTTAGTCTGTAATGGACTAGGATTGAGGGTTAGCAGCCTAAGGGGGCACTAACATGGACAATTCGAGTACCTTTACTCCTAGATCTGAAACCCTGCATATAAAAAACCTTAGAAACTCTTCCAATCCGAAGTCATGCCGAAATTTTGTCCAAAATAGGTATACACACAGGAGAAATGAATTCTGTCTTTCCTGTTAATTTATTTATTGTTTAAGTTACATGTTTATTTAAATTATTTAAATTCAGAAAAGCATGTTTAAATAAAGAATATTTATGTAAATGTTATTATTCTTTAAACTAACTTATTTTCTTTTTGTGTGTTCATTATTTTTCTGTTTGCATTGCATCATACAGGATAAAAGACATTGATCCTTGTGTTAATTGTCGCATTGGAAAGCCTTCATCTATGGATAAAAAGTGTTCAAATCAAGTAATTCTAAACTCAGAAGTAAGACAGTGGGCTGAGGATTTACAAAGACAAGAAGGAGACAGTCTGCAGGATGATTATGTATCTGACTTGGCCATTTATGCTTCAGTTTCACTAAAAAGAAATGATATGCAGGATTTGCGAAGCATTTGGGAAAGTTGGGATTCAAACAAAAAATTGCAGTTTTATCAGACTTACGGAGACATCCCATATTTGCTCTATGTTGAAGTTGATGATGAATTACTCAGAGCCCTAATTCAATTCTGGAATCCAGGGTACAATTGCTTCACTCTCAATAAGGAAGACTTGGTCCCTACTATTGAAGAATACACAACTTTGCTACATATTGAAGGGGCTTTGGAGAATCGAATCTATTCAAAGTCAATTAAAACTCAACCCTTTCGAGTTAAATTAGCAAAAATTGCCGGGGTACGAGAAGAATGGGTAGCATCCCGTACGAAACAAAAAGGCGAAAGCGAAGGCATTGCTTGGACCAACATCAGAGAACTTATTCAGAGCCATCCAGATATTAAAGTACGATTCGATCTATTTGCTCTGGGTATATATGGTATGGTCATCTTCCCAAAAGTTTTGGGATATATTGAAGCTGCAGTGGTAGATTTGTTTGAACAGCTACCGAAGAAGATTAATCCTGTTTCTGCCATCCTAGCAGAGACCTTCAGATCGTTAAATGCTTGCAGAAGGTTAGGAGGTGGACGATTCTCAGGGTGTACCCAGTTGTTATATGTTTGGATCCGTAGTCATTTCTGGAGGACGGAAAAGGTTTCATACCGACGCTTCAATACGGATTACTCACCATTAAAAGAATTTCTAGAGCAGGAATGGCCTAAAGAAATTAAGAAAGATATGTGGATTAATGCCTTTCGAAATCTGCAAAGCAATGACGTTGTTTGGCGAGCCCCGTGGCAAATACAAAGGGAATTCTTTTACAGGTGTGGTGATTACAACTGGATAATGCTGCTCGGATTATGGGGAGGAATTGGATATGCACCACTGCTGGTTATAAGACAGTATGAAGGTCGTCAATTTGTACCTGTCACTGCTGGACTACAGTCATCTGAGTTCGCATTTCACAGCAAAAATTATAAAAGAAATAT
Organism: Hibiscus syriacus; assembly: GCF_006381635.1. Classification (NCBI taxonomy): domain Eukaryota; kingdom Viridiplantae; phylum Streptophyta; class Magnoliopsida; order Malvales; family Malvaceae; genus Hibiscus; species Hibiscus syriacus. The sequence continues at coordinate 89,158 of NW_024063537.1, forward strand.
CATGGAAGCCGTTACAGCTTGGAAAACAACTTTTGTATCGAGCTAAAGCAGCAAAAGAAATGCTAACTCCTGATTATGAAGATTGGAGATCTGTCATAAAAAACGAAAATATTCCTCTACCAGATCAAAATGAGGATATCTCTATGGAAGATCGCATTAAGGTGGTTCCATCAGAGATTGAAATCTTGAGAGCTGAGTTTGAAGCAGAAAGAGATGGCTGGTCGAAAGAGTTAGAGCAAATGAGACAAGATAAAGCTATGTTGGGGGTTGACATTGACTTTCATTCATCACAATGTGCAATGTTGAGAAAAGATAAAGAAAAAGGTGAGGATGAGTACAGAGCCTTACAGAAAAATTACCAGGAGTTATATAAATCCCGAAAAGCATCAGGACCCAGCCAATCGACGATACAGATAACCAGAGAATTGAACATTGAGAAAAGACGAGTTGAAGATCTGAAAGGAAAGAATAGCCGTCTACTCAAAAGCCTGGAAAAAGGAAAGCAAAAAATGGAAGATTTCGAGGTCGACAGAAGAGAACGAATTATAAAACACAAGGCTGAACACCGCGAGATCATGAATGAAATGCAAAGAGAAAGGGATCGAGCCAAAGATTTAGAAGAGATGAAGAATGACATCTTTGATAAATTTGAAGGCGAGAAAAATATCATGTTCAAGGGATTTGAATCTGAAATGAACCAGTTGATTGCTGAACTTGAAGTCAGAGACCAAAAGATGGAAGAATCTAATGTTGAAAAAGAAAAATGGGAGCTGGAAAGAAAAAATTTCAACACCAGACTTGAGGTAGAGCAGGAAGTGGCTAGAAATTGGATGCGACGATGCAGAAACAAGGATGTTCAAATCCAGAAGCTTAATCAAAGAACGCAAGAAGCACAAACAAAACTTGAAGAGGATCTGGATCAGTCTAGAAACAAAAACTCAGAGTTTAATACTTACATTTTGCAACTTGAAGAATCATTGTTTCAAGAAAAGGTTCGTCTAGGACCTAATGATCTCAAGGAAAGTAATGAGGAAAATGCTTCACTGCGAAGACGCATTAGAGATCTTGAAAAAATTCTGCACAATTGCCAAGTCAGAATCACTGAGTTAGAGCAAACTCTTGAAGGAACGAATGAGCAATGGCAAAAGTCAACCGAGTTCTATGTCGAAAGAAGTGAAGAAAGAAGTAATATGGTGTTCGAGGCCATGGTTCAAATGAGCGAAGTTGCCAGATATGTTGGGGAACTAGCTGTTGAAGCCAAAATAATTGAGCATCAAGTGGATCCAGTTTCTAAGTATGGAAAGAAGGTTTCATGGTTAATGAAAGAAGTTATAGAGCTTAATAGGAAAGCTATGCCTTATCTGTAGTTATGAACTATTATAAAGAAACTTTTGTATGCCAATGAAAGTTGTTCTATGACAGTTAACTTTTTGGGATCAATGTTTTTTACATACATGCATTTTGCATACATTCATCATTCATTTCATAATTTTCGCTATGAATTATTTTATTTATTAAGTTAAAATTCATTAATTAAAATTTGAAAAAATAATATTAAAAGATTTTTCAATCGCAGTTACTCTGGCCAAAAGAGAAATACTACATCACTACGGTACTAGACAAGCTACTAGGAGAATTATGGAGGATAAAATACAGCGTATTGAGGAACAACATCATAAAGAACAAGAAGAAATGAGAATGAAGTTGGAAAAAATTGAAGCCAGTATTGCAAATTCACAAGACAGTATGATGAAGAAAATAGAGGATATGTTTAAAAGGCAGGCTATTATTGGAAAAATGCCTGAAAATCCTGTATCTTTTGATCAAGAATCTATGTATCCTCCAGGATTTCCACCAGAACCAATTTATCATTCTGGTACTACCCCTATACAAATCAATGCTCGTACATCTGCATTACAAGAAGTCAAACCACATGAAGATCAACAAGTGAATCCTGCATCTTCAAGCAAAAATCCGCTTATATCAGATGTGAAAATAGGGGATCTTAATACTGATCATTTGATCCCAGATTTAAATAAGCTGAATGAGAAACAAAAAGTAAATGAAGAACTGACCAGACAGATCAAGAGCTTAGAAGAACGAATGAAATCCGTGGAAATAACTGAATCGTTCTATGGGTTTGATGCTAGTGAGTTGAGTTTGGTTCCAGACTTAATCCTTCCCATCAAGTTCAAAGCTCCCGAATTTGATAAATATGATGGTACTACATGCCCTTCATCCCACATTACTATGTTTGTCGAAGAATGGCAGGATATGTGAAAGACGAGAAGTTGTTAATTCACTGCTTTCAGGATAGTTTGACAGGACCGGCTTTAAAATGGTATACTCAATTGACCAAAGCCAACATTAGATCCTGGAAAGATTTGGCTAAAGCATTTTTAGAACAGTACCGCCATGTGACAGACATGGTCCCTGATAGATGGACTCTCCAAAACTTGGAGAAAAAGAATAATGAAACATTCAGACAGTATGCCCAGAGATGGCGTGACACTGCGGCCCAAGTTCAACCACCTTTGTCAGAAAAAGAGGCCACAGTAATGTTTGTCCATACATTGAAGGCTCCTTATTTAAACCATCTAATGGGGAATGCAACCAGAAATTTTGCAGATTTGGTCATTTCTGGAGAATTAATTGAAAATGTCTTGAAAAGTGGCAAGATTGAATCAAATGATGGGTCTAGTTCCAAAAGACCTACGTACCGGAAAAAGGAGAATGAAGTCAACAATGCAAATTCTTACAGCAAGGATTCATCGAAAAGTGTTACAATAACCCAGCCAAGGGTTAAGAAAGAGGAAACAAACACTAATCGAGCAGAGTCCAGAGGATCTCGAAAGGAAAATGAAAGGTTGTCTTTTACACCTTTACCGGTACCGTATGCAGAAATCTATGATTCGCTGTTAAAAGCAGATATTATACGGCCTTATCCCTTGGTTCCCATGCAACCACCATTCTCTCCTTGGTATGATACAAAGGCACACTGTGTTTACCATGAAGGAATTACAGGACATTCTATTGAAAACTGTCTAGCATTCAAAAGGGTGGTTCAAAATTTGATCAACACTGGGAAGTTGGAATTCAATACACCATACGCATCAAGTCATCCATTGCCAAATCATGGAGATAAAAACGTGAATGCAATTCAAGAAGAGAACAGAAAGAAAGCAAAGACTGACATTTCTGAAATTAAATCTCCGTTTGTTTGGATATTCCAACAACTTTCTTTAGCCGGTATAATTCCACAACAATTCAGGCCAAAGCAGAATGAAGGCAAGAATTATTGTGAATATCATCAGGAGAAAGGGCATAAAATTCAACTATGTCCTGAGTTTAGAAACTTGGTGCAAAAATTGATGAATAACAGAGAAATAGAATTCTTTGAAGAAGAACCCGGGAAAAAAGAAGATGATGTTTGCTCATCAGAAGATTCTAAACCAAATCAAAGAATAAATGATCCTGTGATCATTAATGTGAAATCATCCACGGTGATTCCTGCACCAATGAGGCCAAAAGTAGTTATTACCACTCCTCTACCATTTCCATACAAAGATACCCGCAGGGTACCTTGGAATTATACTACCAATGTTTCAATGGTAGGAGGATCTGATTCTCTAGATAAAACAGAAGAGAAAATACAGAGTTTGAGTACTACATTGACGTCTGAAGTAGTGAGCGAAGTCGGTTTCTTTACGAGAAGTGGGAGATGTTACTCTCCCGAAACATCCAATGCTTCAGAACAAGTGAAAGCAAAAGGAAAAGCCATGGCAATACCTCAGAAGGTATTTGAAGATGAATCCCTTCCAGCATTCAATGAGCCTGTGACAGAAAAACAAGCTCAAGAATTTTTGAAATTCTTAAAACATAGTGAGTATAGTGTGGTTGAACAACTACACAAACAACAAGCGAGAATTTCTATTCTTGATCTCTTGATGAATTCAGAAGCGCATAGAAATGCTTTGATGAAAATCCTCAATCAGACATTTATCCCCGAAGATATATCCCTCAATAAACTTGACAGAATTGTGGGACATATAGCCGCTGACAATTACATAACGTTCACAGATGATGAAATACCGGAAGGCGGAATGGGGTCAGTAAAAGCTTTGAACATCACGACACATTGTCATGGTCATGTGTTGCCAGGAGTATTGATTGACAATGGATCTGCTCTCAACTTGATGCCTCTAGTTACACTTCAAAGAATGCCTCTGGATCAATCACACATGAAGAGTTATCAGAATGTGGTACGAGCATTTGATGGTACTAAAAAAGAAGTGCTTGGGAAAATGGAAATACCGTTGTTAATCGGCCCAGTCGTGTATAATATTGACTTTGTGGTGATGGACATCCACCCCACATATAATTGTCTATTAGGGAGGCCATGGATTCATTCAGCAGGAGCCGTTCCTTCTTCATTACATCAGAAATTGAAATTTGTTGTTGATGGACAACTAATATGCGTCAGTGCTGAAGAAGAAATCATTGCGTCTGTAACAAGCGATGTTCCATATATCGACACCAATGATGATGCTCTTGAATGCTCTTTTCGAGCTCTTGAATTTGTAAATGCAACCTTTATTGCAGAAGGAAGCAAAATTCCATATCCCAGATTGTCTGATTGCACCAAGATGACGGTACAACAAACTTTAGGCATCGGAGCTAAAGCTGGGAGAGGTTTAGGAAAGAATCTTCAAGGGATTTCAGTTCCTATCAGTATAAAGATGAAAAAAGACCGTTTTGGGCTAGGGTTTAAGCCCAATCTTCAGCAAAGGAACAAAGAGATGAAAAGAAAATGTGAAGACAGAAAGGCAAAATTGAAAGGAGGAGAAATCCTTTGGAAACACATGTCTTTCCCACAGTTGAAGACCACATTCAGATCAGGGGGAACAATTAATGTGGAACAGCAGCTTGTTGAAGCCTTTAAAGAAGAAAAGTTGACGAAAGATCAAGACATAGTTGAAGAAGCTATGAATGGATTATTTGTCAACATGGTCACAAATGACAACAAGACTGGCAAGTACTTGAATAGGATTCGCCCATGCCTTCCTGGAGAAACACTCACCAATTGGACCATTGAAGATCTTCCTATAGTTTTTAATATTAATACAGAGTAATATTCAGAACTAATCTTTATGTTTAGCTCAAAAATATGAAAACTTGTTGTTATCTTGTAAAAGAAATTATGTTAAATATAAGAAATTTTCTTTAAAATTTTCAGATGGCAATCATTCTTTACATTTTCTTACATTTTTACATTTATTTATTTTCATAAATTTACTATATTCTTTCGTAAATATGTCCGATTTAAATTTGCAGGTGTCACAGTGTTAATAGCATGTTTATTCCTAGATTTAATCCAGTGATAAATTTAGAGCAGCCTATATGTCTGGAAGAAATCAATGGGTGTGAAGATGAACTGGAATGTGATGTTCCTACTGAACTATTAAGATTGGTAGAAAAAGAGGACAAACAAATTCTACCACACAAGGAAGAGGTAGAGACTGTGAATTTGGGAACAGATGAAGAAATAAAAGAGGTGAAAATTGGTACCACTCTGACAGTCCAGATAAAACAAGAATTGATAAATCTCATTCAAGAGTTCAAAGATATCTTTGCATGGTCTTATCAAGATATGCCCGGTTTGAGCACAGATATAGTGATACACAAGCTCCCAATCAATCCAGAATATAAACCAGTCCAACAAAAGCTCAGAAGAATGAGGCCAGAAATGTTGTTGCAAATCAAGGAAGAAGTGATGAAACAAATCAATGCAGGTTTCCTACAGGCATCTAAATACCCAGAATGGGTAGCTAACATTGTTCCCGTACCAAAGAAAAATGGGAAAGTTCGAATGTGTGTGGATTACAGAGATCTCAACAAAGCTAGTCCGAAAGATAGCTTTCCCTTACCCCACATAGACACATTGGTGGACAATACTGCAGGGCACGCATGGTTTTCATTTATGGATGGCTTTTCAGGATATAATCAGATAAAAATGAATCCTGAAGACATGGAAAAAACAACATTTATAACCATGTGGGGCACATTCTGTTATAAAGTGATGCCATTTGGATTGAAAAATGCAGGGGCAACATATCAAAGAGCCATGGTAACTTTGTTTCATGACATGATGCACAAAGAGATTGAAGTATACGTAGATGACATGATTGCCAAATCCCGAACTGAAGAAGAACATATTCAAAATTTGAGGAAACTTTTCCAAAGATTGAGGAAGTATCAATTAAAGCTCAACCCCGCTAAATGCACTTTTGGGGTAACTTCTGGGAAACTTTTGGGATTTGTGGTCAGCAAAAAAGGAATCGAGATTGATCCAGATAAAGTAAAAGCAATTCAAGATCTTCCACCACCCAATACAAAAAAAGAAGTTCGAGGCTTTTTGGGAAGATTAAATTATATATCTCGGTTCATTTCTCAATTAACTGACAAATGTGATCCAGTGTTCAAATTACTTCGAAAGAACAATCCTGAAGTTTGGAATGAAGAATGTCAAGAAACTTTGGATATTATTAAGAAATATTTATCCAATGCCCCAATTTTAGTATCACCAATGCCTGATAGACCATTAATTCTCTACTTGACGGTTTTCGAAAATTCGATGGGATGTGTACTAGGACAGCATGATGAATCAGGAAGGAAAGAAAAAGCTATTTATTATCTGAGCAAGAAATTTACTGATTGTGAAGTTCGATATCCACCAATACAAAAATTATGTTGTGCTTTGGTGTGGACTACTCGAAGACTCAGACAATATATGTTATACTATACTACTTGGTTGATATCCAAACTTGATCCTTTAAAGTTCTTAATGGAATCACCGGCTTTGACAGGCAGAATGGCTAGATGGCAGATGTTATTATCTGAGTTTGATATTGTATATGTCAACCAAAAAGCAATAAAAGGAAGTGTAATAGCTGATTTTCTGGCCAGTCGTGTATCAAATGAATATCAGCCTTTGAACTTCAATTTTCCCGATGAAGATTTGTTCTGCATATCCATGAATGAAGAAGTCAGAACAAGTGATGAATTTGCAACTTGGAAGCTTTACTTTGATGGAGCATCTAATGCTTTGGGACGAGGAATTGGGGCAGTGTTAATTTCTCCAGAAAATGTTTATTATCCCTTTACAAGTAGACTGGATTTCTTTTGCACCAATAACATGGCAGAATATGAAGCTTGTGTAATGGGATTGAAAGCAGCTATAGAAAGAAAAATCAAATGTCTCAAGATATATGGAGATTCATCGTTAGTGGTGTATCAATTGCGAGGAGAATGGGAAACAAAAGATCCCAAATTGTTGGAATATCGAAATTTTACACTCGAATTAGTGAAAGAATTCGAGAAAGTTACTTTCAATTATCTCCCTCGAGAAGGAAATCAAATGGCAGATGCTTTGGCTACATTAGCTGCTATGTTTCAAGCAACTAAGAAAGTTGATATGATGCCAATCAAAATGCAAGTGTATGAAATTCCTGCACATTGTTATAGTGTGGAAGAAGAGGTAGATGGTAAACCATGGTATCATGATATCCTGCAATATATCAAAAATCAAAGTTATCCACCAAATGCATCGGAAATTGATAAAAGAACCTTGAGAAGAATGGCTGCTGGATATTTTCTTGATGGAGAGATTATGTATAGAAGAAGCAATGATCAAATGCTATTGAGATGTTTAAATACCAGCGAAGCTCGAAACATCATTGAAGAAGTACATAGTGGAATATGTGGAACACATGCAAATGGTCTTTCAATGGCCAGAAAAATAATGAGATATGGATACTATTGGGCTACTATGTACACAGATTGCATTGATTATGCAAGGAAATGTCATAAATGCCAGATATATGCAGACAAGATTCATGTACCCCCATCCCCTTTACATGTAATGACAGCACCCTGGCCATTTTCTATGTGGGGAATAGATGTCATTGGAGCAATTACACCAAAAGCATCGAATGGACATTGTTTCATCCTTGTGGCAATTGATTATTTTACCAAATGGGTTGAAGCTGCTTCATACACTAATATTAAGAGGTCCACAGTCTGCAAATTCATAAAGAAGGAGATAGTTTGCCGGTATGGCCTACCAGAAAGGATCATTACAGATAATGCTCTGAACCTGAACAACAAAATGATGACCGAACTTTGTGCACAGTTTAAGATCAAACATGCAAATTCAGTGGAATATCGTCCAAAGATGAATGGGGCAGTTGAAGCAGCAAATAAGAACATCAAGAGAATCATTACAAAGACTACTGAAACTTACAAAGATTGACACGAGAAGTTACCTTTTGCTCTATATGCATACCGAACTACTGTTCGAACATCTACTGGGGCAACGCCTTTTTCTTTAGTCTACGGGATGGAAGCAGTTTTACCAATTGAAGTTGAGATTCCATCGCTTCGAATATTGAGAGAAACAAAATTGGATGAATCTGAATGGATCCAAGCTAGAGTTGATCAATTGAACCTTATTGAGGAGAAAAGATTGAAAGCTATTTGCCATGGACAAATGTATCAAAAACGGATGATGAAGTCTCATGATAAGAAAGTACATCCAAGAGAATTCCAAGAGGGTGATCTAGTACTAAAAAAGATCTTGCCTATACATAAAGATTTCCGTGGGAAATGGATGCCTAATTGGGAAGGGCCATACGTTGTGAAAAAGGCCTTTTCCGGAGGAGCGTTGATCTTGGCAGAAATGGATGGAAAAATTCTGAAAAATCCAATAAACTCAGATTCTGTCAAGAAATATTATGCTTGAAGAAAAAAAAAGGGAGAAAAGAAAAGAAAAAAAAAAAAAAAAAAAAAAAAAGAAAAAAGAAAAAAGGATTAAGGTGAAAACCCGCAAAGGGCATCTTATAACCAAAGGAAGGATTTGAGTTGAAAACCTGAAAAGGCGGCTCAAATGCAGGTTGATATTAGGCATCTGGCAATTGAACTTTCTTAAGATTTTGATAGTTTGGGAGAAACTTCACATCTACAAGCATTTTGACAGCGTTTGAGATCTTCCAGACAAAAGCTTACATCATTACTCTAAATTGTGTCAACTTGATTAATTTAGAAATACTTATGCTTATAATTTGTTGAGACATTTGAATTTTTATTCTTATGCTTGCCATAACTTTGAATACAATTATATCTATTTCAAGTTCAATTTATTTGAGATTCAATTTATTTTTGGAAATTCAATTTATTCTTTTCTATTGAATTAACATAATTTTGAAATAATTTAAAGATTTCTGAATATCACTTTATGTTAATACTTAAAAAAAAAAAACAAAAGACAAAGTAAGCAAATCATCACTAGCTTAAAGCCATGAACATCAAGATTGTTACAAGTGGTGCTACCGACAACAAGGTCGAATCCGCCAAATCTACTCATCAATTGCTCCAACTGATCATCATTCAGTTCTTGCACATCTGTTTTCAAAGATATACTAAGGCAATAGAAAGCAGCCTTTTGTAGCATTGATTCCGGCAAAAAGAAACAAGACATTGATATCACTGGGAAACATGTCTCTATACAGATCCTTGTGTATGTTTTTTTTTAAGGAAACCTAGAAACATTTCCACATCATCAGGTTCAAGTGGAGTAACTTTATTCCTTCCAACCCCTACTAGATTCCATTTTCAGCACTCATCAAGAACATACTTCTGAACACTCGAAGGAAGGCCATCATTTCTTTGTCAATGGAAAAGCATCAGCACATGGAGGAAGCAAAATAAGAGAAAATCTGTTCTTAATTGGCAGAATTATGAATATAGCCCTTTTCAGTGTAGTAGCATGGAAATACTTCGAATCTACAAATTCTGGCTCTACATCAAATAAGTATTGTGATATCCTATTCCAAACATTAACTGAAAGATGAATTTGCTCATAACATCTTCTGGAAGTGTTCTTTGAGTTATCTGATCTGGTCGGACAGAACCAATCATTGAATTTGGAAGATGAATGTGCTCATAGCATCTTCTGGAAGTGTTCTTTGAGTTATCTGACCTGGTTTAGCAGAACCAATCATTGAATTTGGAAGATGAATGTGCTAAATGCATCTTCTGGAAGTGTTCTTTGAGTTATCTGATCTGGTCGGACAGAACCAATCATTGAATTTGGAAGATGAATGTGCTCATAGCATCTTCTGGAAGTGTTCTTTGAGTTATCTGACCTGGTTTAGCAGAACCAATCATTGAATTTGGAAGATGAATGTGCTAATAGCATCTTCTGGAAGTGTTCTTTGAGTTATCTGATCTGGTTGGACAGAACCAATCATTGAATTTGGAAGATGAATGTGCTAATAGCATCTTCTGGAAGTGTTCTTTGAGTTATCTGACCTGGTTTAGCAGAACCAATCATTGAATTTGGAAGATGAATGTGCTAATAGCATCTTCTGGAAGTGTTCTTTGAGTTATCTGATCTGGTTGGACAGAACCAATCATTGAATTTGGAAGATGAATGTGCTCATAGCATCTTCTGGAAGTGTTCTTTGAGTTATCTGACCTGGTTTAGCAGAACCAATCATTGAATTTGGAAGATGAATGTGCTAATAGCATCTTCTGGAAGTGTTCTTTGAGTATCTGATCTGGTGGACAGAACCAATCATTGAATTTGGAAGATGAATGTGCTCATAGTATCTTCTGGAAGTGTTCTTTGAGTTATCTGATCTGGTTGGACAGAACAATCATTGAATTTGGAAGATGAATTTGTTAATAGCATCTTCTGGAAGTGTTCTTTGAGTTATCTGATCTGGTTGGATAGAATCAATCATTGAATTTGGAAGATGAATGTGCTAATAGCATCTTCTGGAATTTTTCTTTGAGTTATCTGATCTGTTTTGGTAAGAACTACAGAACCAATCATTAGAATTAAAAGATGAACTGCATGATATTCTTCATTAAGAAGTTTTTTTTCAAGCTTCTTTTGCTTATTCCTTTCCCAAAAATCATAGCACAAGTTTCGCCTTTGATTGTAACTGGGATCATCACATAATGGCTTCCCATCTTTTACCAGAAGAAAGCTATTTGAAGTTTCAGCTTCTGAGAATCACATTTTTGTCAAGTATAACAGTTTATCTCTTCATCAGAATCAGAAGTCAAGATTTCTCGGTATTAGAAGAACTATCAATATCTGTGAAATCATCTTGAAAGGTCACTTCATAATCAGATGAATTGTTATCAGAATCAACATGTTGCCTGAATGCGAGCTTTTCAAGAGCCTATACTATTGAGTTTTATTCTCAAGAGGTTTTGTGACATTATATCTACATCTACATTTGTCAAAGATGATAGATTCTTTGTTTTGAAGAAGAAAGATCTATAGGGTTTTTACAATTGAAGAAATACTCAATTCACCAATCTGAAATCAAATAACTTAACATTCATGCATCATATTTTAGGTGTTTACAAAAATAGGTGCATTTTCATTCATTTTTATTCTTGTTGAAATTTTAACAGGAATTTCAAAGATTTTAGCAAAGATTCAAATCTATCATTTGAAAGATTAACATTGCCAGGTAGAGTTCATAATGAGAAGAACTCATCTGAAGAAGGAAGAAGAAGTTCATAATGAGAAGAATTTGTTCAACCTTTTACCTGAATTCATCAAATTGATGGATTATCTTTTCCAGAGAAGGTTCATAATGAGAAGAAACTCATCTGAAGAAGGAAGAAGAAGTTCATAATGAGAAGAATTTGTTCAACCTTTTACCTGAATTCATCAAATTGATGGATTATCTTTTCCAGAGAAGGTTCATAATGAGAAGAACTCATCTGAAGAAGGAAGAAGAAGTTCATAATGAGAAGAATTTGTTCAACCTTTTACCTGAATTCATCAAATTGATGGATTATCTTTTCCAGAGAAGGTTCATAATGAGAAGAACTCATCTAAAGAAGGAAGAAGAAGTTCATAATGAGAAGAATTTGTTCAACCTTTTACCTGAATTCATCAAATTGATGGATTAACTTTTCCAGAGAAAGTTCATAATGAGAAGAACTCATCTGAAGAAGGAAGAAGAAGTTCATAATGAGAAGAATTTGTTCAACCTTTTACTTGAATCCATCATTTGATGGATCAACTTTTCCAGAGAAAGTTCATAATGAGAAGAACTCATCTGAAGAAGGAAGAAGAATTTGTTCAACTTTTTGCATAATTCTATCGCAGAAGGAGATAGATTAGCATCAGCCTTTCTAGAGAAAGTTCATAATGAGAAGAACTCATCAAGAGCTTATTCAACCTTTTGAATGACTCTATCACAGAAAGGAGGTCATCATCATCCCCAGCAGAAAGTTCATAATAAGAAGAACTTATCTGGAGAAAAAGAAGAATTTATTCGATATCTCCATTATGATCAAAGTAAAGTCAAATGGATAAAAAATTTTATTATCTTTTCATCTTTGCCCTATTCTTGTTAACACAAGAATGAGCAAAGAGGGGCAGCTGAAGATACTAATATTTTATTATTATTATTATTATTATCATTATCATTATTATTATTATTATTGTTATTATTATATATTATTATATTATTATTATTAAATATATTAAATACATATATAAATAAATATTACAAGCCCGAATGGAAGCCCAATTACAAACAGTGGCCCAGACCCAAAATCCTACAGTAAACCCTAAACCCAATTTAGGGTTTGTATCATCCTCAGCCGCCATCTTCAATTCCAGCCGTTGGATCTGGTTTGATCCAACGGTCCACCATCTGCCAGAGGAAACCCTAGGGTATCTATACCCTAGGGACACGTCCCAGCGCCGCCGTTGTTGGTTCCAGAAGCCTTCACCGCCACACCACTCCAGCGCACACGTCTTGCCCAAAATGGTGAGTCACCACTGGAAGTCCGGTGACTCACCGAAGAACTTCTTTCGGACCGGTCTGAGACGAACACCGGTGGTGGCTATAAAAGCCACCACCCATCTGCGAAAGAAAAAAAAACAGAGACAGAGAACGGAGAAGAAAAAGACAGAGAAAGAAAAAAAAAACAAACTAGTACCAACGATCTCAGCAGCAAAGAACCAGAAGAAAAAAAGAGAGAAAAAGGAAGAAGAGACTTACCGAGGAAGCCTCGACCACCGGATCTCGTCAGAACCTTCGAAACATCGAAGGTATTTTTGTAAGATTCGCTCCGATTAGGAGCTTTTTAAAGGAAGAGAACACCAGGACCGTCCTTAGGACGGTCCGATCTATCTATTAGTATAAAATAATTTTTTCCGGCACCGGATGCGGTGGCCGGCGGTGATATTCACGGCGGCCCACGGTGGCCGACCGGTAACCGGCTTCCTCCGATGAGGGAAGCTAGAGAGAAGGCAGAGAGTTTAAACTCTCTCAGTGAAGAGAGAGAGAAGAAAATGGAAAATGAAGGTTGGCCCTTCGGGCCAGCCGGTTTTGGACTCTTATAGTCCTTCCCGAACGATGTCGTTTCGGGAAGGACTATGCACGTAATTATGAAATAGTTAAACCCCGTCCGCAGTCCTTCGTATTTGTAAATTTTACATTTTGGTCACTAAACTGAATTTATAATAATTTTAATTCAGTCTTTGAATTTAATTTTATTCATTTTAGTCCTTTTTATTAAAATAATATATTTAGGATAAATGACAAATTTAATCCCTTAATTTAATAAATAAATTTTTTATCCCTAGTTCATATTTTTAATTAATTTTATTATAAAATTTGAATTTTAGATAATTTCATTTGGTCACTAAATTATTAAATTAGAAAATAAAATATTTAATCCCTATAATTTTAATTAGATTTAGTTTTATTTATTATAATTAGTTATTATATGTTTTCATTTTACTGCCTAAAATATATTGTTTTAGTGATATTTTATTTTATTATATTGTATAAATATTTTTATATATCATAAATATACTTATAATAAATAGTAATTTTAATATTTATTTTTTAACATCGAAGAAAATGACAGTCTTAATACAACTGGATGTCCTATTCTGGTATTTTAAAATTAAACAATATTATTTAAATTAATATTTATCAATATCAAAGAAAAGAGCTGTCTTAAGGCACCTAGAAGTTCTTTTCTGATATTTTTAAATAAATAAATATTTTAAATAAATATAATTTTGAAAATAATAGGATTATAAATTAAATATATTTTTGAATTTTTAAATTTTAATAATAAGAGACAATTTATAATTAAAAAGTACCAATTTTGGGCGTTGTAGGGGTGCTAATCCTTCCCTAAACGTAATCGACCACGAATCCCTTTTTATTATTAAAAAGAACAAATTTTTGGTTATAAACGCAGATCAGTTTAATTTTTTTTTAATTGATGTTTTCTTAAAACTCTTTTAAAAGATATTTTTTAGGTATTCGACCTACCTGACCCAAAAGGCCGATGGCGACTCCCAAATTATTTTCAAAACCATTTATTCACATCACTTTTCCCGCCAAACATAATATTTCGTGCCCGGACGAAAGCCGGTTACGACAGCACTGATTAATTTATATCGAACCACGTCGCATACCTAAATTTAGTGGGCGAGACTCTAAGCGGCAATTTTTTGAATACACAAGTATTCAAACTCTAGATTTGCTTAAACGATATTAAGTCTCGTTTGTTGAGTATTAACTTTATGGTAAACTACGCATTTAATATCTAAACTATCAATTTTGGTATGTTTTAGTACATAAACTTTCATTTTTTTAAACTTATACCTAACGTTTAGTTTTCGTTTCATTTTAGTACCTCGTCATTAAAAACTTAACGCATTTAGTACCTAAACTATCGATTTTTGTCCATTTTAATACTTAAACTTTCAATTTTTTTCAAAACTTAACATTATTTTTTTGAATGAAGATTCAAAACTTAACATCAAATTTTAAATGAGGGTTACTAAAATTAAACAAAAATTAAAATTTTAACTACAGTGTACTAAAATGGGGAAAAAACTAAATTCTAAGTATGATTTTAAAAAAATTAAAAGATTAAGTAATAAAATATATCAAAATTGATAATTTAGACGTTAAATGTGTAACTTACACTTAACTTTATTAGTATCCTTGCTATTATATTTTGATTTATGAAGGAAATTTATATAATTTAGACATGGTGTATTAGTAGGGATGGCAATGAATTAGGTTGAGTCAAGTTTTGATCGGTTTAACCTGATTCGATCAGAGAAATATATATTATTCGCTCAAAGTTCGATTTAGTTTGAGAAGTATAAACTCTTCATTTGACATTATCTGATGAGCATACTCTTTTTGTCTGAATTTGATCTAATTTAAATTTTTAAGCGTAAAATTCACGTCTGATTTGATCCGACTTGATATAAATATAAATATAAATACCCCAAGTCAGACCGGGTCGAAGTGTTTTACCATAAATACAATTGAAACAATGTGCAAAAGATAGTTCCCTGTCAAATATTTTGGCACCCATTTCTATGAACTCTTCTTTTGCCAGTTCATATATTCCTTCACCACATCTCAACAATGACCCAAGGTCATTAGGCACTTCAGATTTGCAGAAATTCAGTTTCAAAAACCAACAAACTGTCTTTCGTCACAATTCTAAGAGGTATCGGTCGATGGTTTACGAAAATCTGAACATATATTATCTTATTATCGTCTTTAAACATACAATCCTATTCGGTATGTAATGGAATAGGATAATGTATACCAAGTGATTGATATTTGGCATAAGATAGTGTCAAATGGCAACAGAGTTGTCCTCGGGCGTTGCTGTGAACTAGAGGTTACTTCTTTGACTATGTTTCTCTGGCAGAAGATCCTGCAATTAAGATTGTGGTGATTCTCTGGTTAAGATTACAATCCAGTCTTGTAAGTATAAACTGTTACATTTATTATATATGGTAATGATGTAGTAGGGAGGGGCTTATTAGGTATGTGCATGTTTGGTTGGCCTATTATAGCACTGGCCTTTTTGTCTCTTTCTTGGACCCAGATTTTGTTGTTATTGTCAATGCACATCCATTTGCAGCACTCCTTTATGTAACATTACTTAAATGCCTGGAGCAAGCCATACCATTTGCAGCATTCTCTTTCTCTCTGAGGTTCAGTTCTTTTCTTGGGAGCCTAAATGGCAGTCTTGGTGGTGGAAATAGTAGCTTGTTGCTTGCTCTGGGGTTCTGCATTTGCTTTGCCATGTTGAAATGGAATGAGATAAGTATAGAAGGGTGGCCCCAGGTACTATGGGTTGGCCTGTTTTGGGTCAGACCACTGAGTTTCATGAAAAAGCAAAGAGCAAAGTTTTTTTTTACTGAGTTGCATGGTTAATGGAGACAAAGTACGAAACATGTTACATTGTGTTTTTTTTTTGGAACAGGTATGGAAGTGTGTTCAAGACTCGCATATTGGGGTGTCCAACTGTTATTTCCATGGATCCTGAGCTCAATAGATACATCCTTATGAATGAAGGCAAAGGGCTGGTTCCCGGTTACCCTCAATCCATGCTTGATATACTAGGGAAATGCAACATAGCAGCCGTGCATGGCGCTGCTCACAAGCGTATCCGAGTCTCGTTGTTGTCTCTCATAGGCCCCCTTGTGATCAAAGTTGAACTCTTCCCAAAGATTGACAAGTTCACATGATCTTTCCTTGAGAATTGGGATGGGAAAACCATGATATCCATGAAACAACCAATGAGGTTTGTATCATGATGATCTTAACCTCTTCAACACTGCAAATATGCTTAATTTGGGTGAATCTCTTTTTCAGATGGCATTGTGGGTACCATTCAAGCAAATTGTTGAAAAGGAATCAACTGCATTCTATGAGATTTTCAAACCAGAGTTTGATAAGTTGTAGTAGGAACACTTTCACTGCCATTAAACATTCCAGGGACAAATTACCATCATGGATTCCAGGTATAATTTTCAAGACTTCAACTTCTCCATATGATTCTCAAAGAATTCGCCTGATGTTTCGGTTTTGATTCAATCAGGGGAGGAAAAGAACTGTGAAGATGGTGGAACAGATTATGGGACAAAGAAGAGCCTCTTCAACACCTTATGATGACATCCTTTGCCGCCTTCTTCGTAGCTAAGATTCGAAGTACATTCTCAGTGATGAAGAGATAATTGATCAGATAATCACTATACTATACTCCGGTTACGAGACCGTCTCGACCACTTCGATGATGGCCGTCAAGTATCTCCAAATCATCCTAAAGCTCTCGAAGAACTAAGGGTGAGTTACGATTTTTTTCGACTGCTCGAAATTTCAATATGTTTTCTTGATTATTTATGGTGTTTATGGATGATTATGGTATGACTTGCCTACGAAGAACATTTTGCTGTACTTGAAAAGAAGAAACCAGGCGAGGCAATCGATTGGAATGATTACAAGTCTATGAGATTCACTCGAGCCGCAAGCAGAAATTTGACACTTTGCACACCTGCTTTTCGTTGCACCATAGAACTAATCAAAGTCTATTAATTTCCATGCAGGTGATATTTGAAACCTCAAGGTTGGCTACAGTTGTTAATGGGGTACTGAGGAAGACAACAGAAGATACGGTGTTTCATCACTTTCGATCTAGTCCTGAATTTTAGAGTAAAAACTCGTCCCGATTCGACATGAATAATTTTTCATGAGTTGTTGCTTGACAGGGTTTACCATTCCCAAAGGATGGAGAATACATGTTTATACAAGGGAAATAAACTATGATCCATTCCTTTATCCAGAGCCTTTTACCTTCAATCCATGGAGATGGCTAGTGAGTACTATAAACTTTAATCTTTCCATTGCTCATTTTGATTAAATTATAGCTTCGGTCGAATTCAAGATTTAGTCCTTATACTTTTAATCAAGTATAATTTGATGCTTACTTTTGACTCATATAACTCAACTGAACTTGCAGGATAAGAGCTTGGAGTCACACAATTACTGCTTCAAATTTGGGGCGGCAGGCTATGCCCTGGAAAGGAATAGGCATTCTCCAAATTTCTATTTTCTCCACTATTTTGTTACCAGTTACAGGTTAGTCCACAATTGCATTTTCAAATTCATATTGATCATAGCTAAATTGGGGTCTATATGTTGTTTGAAATATGCAGGTGGGAGGAAGTTGGTGGAAATGAAATCCATCAATTCCCAAGACTTGAAGCACCAAAGGGACTTCATGTCAGCATATCAAACTACCATGAATGATCCAAAACCAAAGCTTCCTCATTTAGGGGCTAGTGTTTTTCATGTAACAAGACGATAACGAATTTCGACTTCGAATCTTAATGTCTATAATATTACAACAAATCTAGTGTTTAAATGTCAATTCTTTTATGTTATATTAATAGGCCCTTTTGTATTAAATCAAAGCAAAGGTCATAGTTCTTGCAGAAGTTACCTATGTAGTGAGGGATGGAGGTATTAAGAACATGAGAGAGGCTTGTACCTCCGAATTATGTATACTTTAACCCTGAATTCTAAATTTAAAATCTCGAATTTGGATAAGATCGTCGAGTTTTCGAAATATGGACTTAATTTCATGGGAAGGCATAGAGTTAAGTAAGATATTTTCCACTCATTTGCACTCTCGTCTCTCATCTTGTATACCCTACATATTATGTTATTCTGATTCGAGTGTAAGTGTGGGACACTGATATTTTATGAAAGGCTTTATACCAAAGTAAGTGTCCAAACTATACCTAAATTCTCGGATAGGTGTCTAAACTATTTTTTGACTCATCCAGATGCCTAACGTTACAAATGGTAGTGTTAATTTACCCATTGAGTGAACTATGTCACAATCTGGTGATTATATATATATATATATATTAAAGAAAAACATAAACATTTTGAAATAATCTCAAAACTTTAAAAACTTTCATTTTAACCCCTAAACCCACACCGACCGTCGACGGAGCTCCACCCGACCTCATCTCCCCTCGACGAGCAAAACTCCCATAAAATCATGACCGATCAACGGCGAATTAACCTCTTATAGCCCGCGAACTCTAAGATGAAAATCGTGATCCCACGTGATCTCGACGATAACTTTTGACTAGGAGGATGACATGAACTACAACGACGACGATGGTCGTGTCCGAAAAGGGCGACAGGGGATTAATGATAGGATTTGGGGATTTTATGTTTTTTATAATTTAAAAGAAATTAGATTTTTTATAAATATAATAATAATTAAAAAATAAATTTCAAAATCACAAGATTGTGACACATGTCACTTAACGGAAAAATTAACGCCGTTGACGACCTATTCACCTACAATGATAAAGTTTGTAATGTTAAGTATCTGGATGGGTCAAAAAATAGTTTAAACACCTATTCGAGAATTTAAATATAGTTTGAGCACTTTTTTTTCTATTAAGCCTTTATGAAAAGTGAAGAGTTCGAATAATATCACGTGAAAGGAAAAGCAAACATGTGGCATGTGAAGCAAAAACGTTTTAAGAAGTTGAGGGTTTAACATGTCACAATATGCATGTAATTGTCGTTATAACTGTTAAAGGGAGACTATGAACGTGGAAATTGCATGGATGCATCACCTTCTTCATACGGCTAATCAAAATCAAGAGGATCTAAGTGATAATTTCCCCTTCATTTTATCCTATATATAGGGACAAAAATAATCTCTTTTAGTCATTGAATAACTCCAAATCCCTTTTGTTCCTTTTAAACCTGTTTCCTCCGTGTCCGGTCCCCTTCCATGGCGGCTCTGTTGAAAGATGAGCTCGACATAGTAATCCCGACCATCAGAAACCTCGACTTCCTCAAAAGTGGGAACCTTTTTCGAGCAATACCATTTGATCATCGTCTAAGATGGTGACCCTTCGAGGAAAATCAAGGTGCCTCATGGCTTCGACTATGAACTCTACAACAGGAACGACATTAACAGAATCTTAGGTCCCAAGGCTTCCTGCATTTCCTTCAAGGACTCTGCTTGCAGATGCTTCGGCTACCTTGTTTCCAAGAAAAAGTACATCTTCACCATCGATGATGATTGCTTCGTACGTTCCTTTTTGTTATCTCTCTTTTCCTATCAAGAAAATTATATATTGAGGTAAAGTATATGTTTAATACTTAAACTATTAATTTTGGTCCGTTTAATATTTAAATTTTGTTTTTTTAAAAATATACCTAGAGTTTAGTTTTGTTTCATTTTAGTATAAGTGTTCAAAATTTAATGTTAAGTTTTGATTTTTTTTTAAAGTTTAGGTACTAAAATAGACCAAAACTGATAGTTTAAGTATTAAACATATTAAAATTTTAACGCTAGGGTATTAAAATAAAACAAAAACTAAAAGTTATGATGATTTTGAAAAAATTTGAAAGTTTAGGTACTAAAACGGATCAAAAAAATGATAGTTTAGATATTAAATGTGTAGTTTACCCTATATTTTTTGTGTTTTAAGGTAAATTACATGTTTAATACTTAAGCTACCAATTTTGATGCATTTTAGTACCTAAACTTTCAATTTTTTTCAAAACCATATCTAAACTTAGTTTTTGTTTATTTTAGTAATCCGTTCAAAAGTTAACGTTAAATTTTGAAAAATTAAAAGTTTAGGTACTACAATAGACCAAAATTGATAGTTTAGGTACTAAACGCTTTAAGTTTTAACGGCATTGTACTAAAATGAAATGAAAACTAAATATTAGATATGATTTAAATAAATGAAAGTTTATGTACTAAAACGTATTATAACTGATAGTTTATGTACTAAATACCTAATTTACCCTTTTTATTAAACTAAAGATGATAATAAAATACTATCATATCTAACAATAAACCCTTAATCACCCTTCCAATCGTTAGTGTTAAATATATGAACTTTAAAAACAACGAAAATTCCGTTAATCACCAATGTAATTTGATTCGTTATAATTTTTCTTTGTTTTTTAGATTGCCGAAGATCCGTCGGGGAAGGCGATCAAGCCTTGGTGCCGGCGACTCCACATTTCTTCAACAAGCTCTATGATCCGTACAGAGAAGGTGCTCCGACGGCTGTTTCCCATGGCTTGTGGCTCAACATCCGACTATGACGCCCCGACCCAGCTTGTCAAGCCTCTCGAGAAAAATACTAGGTATGTGAAATAATTTCGGATTTAAACAATTCATATCATGGATTTAATATAATGGATTTAAATTTTGATTGCGGTTACATTTTCAAATAATTTATATTATCGTGACTACGACATTAATAATATGCTATTATAATCATTATGGGTATCACGATAGTAAAATAACGATCTCGAATGATACCTTTACTACCATATAATATTTTTACTCAAATAATTTCAAGGTTGATTTATTTGAGATTCAATTATTTTAGGGTTAAGCACATAAATGATGCTCCGATTATAGGGTATTGCTTTATCAAGTCCCTCTACTAAAGTTACAAAATGATCTTCTGGCTTTAAATATTATTTGTTAAGTCTCTCGATTATTAAAAAATTACAAAATGGTAACTTCATATTCATTATGTTCTAAAGTCGTCATTTTCCGTTAAAACAATTATAGTGTTTAAGTTGGACGTTTATATGATGACTGAGAAATGATAGTATTTCAGATTTTGGTATCAAATTTTATCTTATCATTTTGTAACTTTTAATAATCGAGAGACTCAATAAAGCAACACTCTATAGTCAGAGAATCATTTTGTAATTTTTAAGTAGTCAAGTGAGTTAATAAAATAATACCTTATAGTTAAGGGACCATTATATAATTTCATATAACTATATCGATTGGGTTGGTTAAGTTGGTTTTAGGTTGGGATCAATCTATATATATATATGGATTAATACATAAGTTAGGATTATAATAGATCAAAGTCATTTTCGTGTTCATATTAAACTTGCTTCTTTTGTTAAGGTACGTTGATACAGTCATGACGTCCCAGAGGGAACTCTCTGCCAAGCGTGGTATGAATCTAGCCTTCGACCGCGAACTCATCGGACGGCGATGTACTTCGGACTCATAGGCGACGGGCACCCGATCTGCCGATACGACGACATGTGGGCTGGCTGGTGCATGAAGGTCATATGTGACAACTGTGTAACATCCGCAATACGGGTTAGTGACCAAATTGTAAAGTTCAGAATTTGAGACTAAAGTAGAAGAATGAAATAATTCAATGATTATTTGAATATAATGAAGGTTATTTGGTAATTATTAAAGGAAATTAAGGGTATTGGTCTTTTCCTTTAAAAGATATCTTCCCCTTTTATAAGAGTGAAAAACGTGGGAAATTTGAGAAACATCCAGAGTTCTCTTCTCCTTTCTTCTTCTTCATATGGGGAGAGAGCAAGGCAAAGGTAAGTTAATTTCAGTTGGTTAATTCTTGAGTTTTAAGCTTAGTTTTGATTCTTTGGGTATTAAATAAGCTTAAGGAAAGCTTATATGGGATTTAAACAATAAGATAAAGGAATTATGAAGGAATTTACAATATGAGTTTTAAGATGAAATTTTGATATGGTATGGTTGTTGAAGTTTTATGGATGAATTGACTTGTCATCAATCTAATTAAGAAGTATGAAGTGTTAGAATTGGAATTAGAACACATTGAAATTTGGTATGATTCTTGAATCTCATATGGAAGATGGATTTTGAGGTTTAAGATGAAATAAATGAATATAGATTGGTTTAAGTATGTGTACTAGAGTTAAGAATAAAAAGGGATGATATATGAAGTGTTTGAGAGGAAATGAAGTAATTTTCGGGTTGAAAATATGATTTCTGGGCAAGGGGAATCGGTACCATTCAAGGGGAACCGATACCCCTTCAAACGAACAACATTTCCAGAATGTCATGAGGAATCGATACCCCCCTAGGGAACCGATTCCCCCTAAAGGAAAAATGGGAATATTGGTTTAATAAGTTCGTTTAAGTTGCTAGTATCTAATTACAAGGTGTAGGTATCTAATGATTGCCTCAAAAGTACATTTATGTAGATTCTGTGCGTAAAAGCAGTTCCGGAATCATTGACAAGTAAGATCGATCAAGGGAAAGATAAGAGATTGGAATTGACTAGTGAGGCCAGTGAGTGCATATTCAATAGTATATGATGTGCGATGGGAATAAGACTTGCGATGAGTCTATTTCCTGAAGTGTACACATGAATTCATGATTAAAGGCATGAGTTGAATATGCATGTATGTAGCTTGATATGGATTGATCTGTTCTTTATGTGTTAGGTGATAAAGTATAAGTGATTACATAAGAAAGGTTATGAATTATATGAGATATAAAATATGTGATCCTAGTAAAATATATATTATTAAATGATAAGTGAAATAAGCTAGATAATATTGATCTATAGGATGATGTGAGAATAGTACACTAACTAGGAGATTGAACATAAATGATAATATGAACATATAAGATAAGCTAGATGGGAAAGATTCATGTTTAAATAAAATTATAACACAGGGGTGTATGATAGAAATTTATGAAGCTATATGAGAAGATTATAAGAGTTATATGAAATTGAATTAAGTAAACAGATTAGATATATATAAAGAAATAATAGAAGTGAGATGTTTATAAGTCTGACATAGATGAATATGAATAATTATAAGAGTGCTATATGATTTATATTAGGATAAATCTTGAGAATATATATATATATATAGATAGATATGAAATGAAATGAGTTATATGAATACATAATTATGTAATGAAATGGTGGATTACCTGAACATGTGAATATATATATATATGTCTAAGGGAAGGCATAAGATTAAATATAAGCAATGTGACTATAAGTATATGTGCTCTAAGTGATATGACTTATAGGTATTTATTATAATGTTACATGATATGTTATGTATGTTAAATGAATTATGTGATGGTATAAGAAATGATACGAAATATATATATGTGAAAACAAGTATATGTTATGAGATAGACCTATGACTATAAGCTACGTGAAAGTGTTCTAGGTGTTTCTATATGTTATATGAAGTATGATCTTATGTAACAAGATAGGATAAGTATGTTTACATGAATAAATGTGATTGGGTGAGAAATGATAGAAATATATGAAAACATGATATATGTGACATGTGAATTATATGGAAATGATCTACGTAAGTGAACTATATGACTATGTGATAATATGAAAGAAGCTATGTGATACGTGATGTGAAAGTGAATTACAAGTTTATGTAATATTTGGAATGAAATAAATGATAACGCCCATGTTATGTGTCATGAGAGCTAGGGGTATAGTTGACATGCAAGAGTCGAGGGTCTACGCGGTCCTTCGAGACATATGTAATTCTTTGGACATGTGTGAAGTCTTGAAAGACACATACTTGATCCCTAGTATTGTATATGATTATTAAGGAATAATATGTGGTCCTTATGGACATTATTATATGCATACGGTGCAATTTACGCGGTCCTTCGGGGACATATGTATATTCTTTGGAACATGTGTGAAGTCTTGAAAGACACATACTTGATCCTAGTATATGTATATGATTCTTAAGGAATAATATGTGGTCCTTATGGACATGTTATATGGCACTACGGTGCAATTCTACGGGCACTTCGGTGCAATTATACGAGCTGGGTGACAGCATTAGTGCACAACCTCTATAGACTCACATATCGATAGTTCTATATGTACATGGGCTAATCCAGAGATATGAACAAATATATGTTAGTGGTATGATAAATGTTATAGAAATGATATGATGTGTGTGTATAGTTTGATTGAAAAGGTTAACCATAAAAGTATGCGATTACATGATAAACTGTTAATGATGAATTATGGTATGTAGTATTTACTGCAATTAATCTGATAGGATTTTATATGATACGAAGAATGCATGGAATTGGTATAACATGATAGAACAGAACATGCATGTATTGATATATGTTATAAAGTGCATTATAAGTTGTTATGCCTCACTAAGTCTTCGACTTAGCGTGTGATTGTTTCACACGTAGGTTTCGAGAAGAGTAAAGAGTAATGCGGAGCAAGACAGGTCAGTTTTCCTTACCAAATGTCAGATTAGAAATATAGGTACTGTATATAGAGTGTAGTTGGCATGTAGTCTAAAGACATAAATGTATGAACTCTGATATATATTTTGTAAACATTTGAATAAGTTAAATGTTATCAAAGTTTTTAAATTACTCACTATTTTATACGAATAAATGTTGAAAAGTCAATGTGACACTTCGGACTCGTATCTGGGTCGGATACGGGTTGGGGGTGTTACATTTAATGGTATCAGAGCTATGGTTTAGCCAATTCTCGGCATAAACTGAAGTCCAAAGTGTCATAAAAGGTGTACATGCCAACATAGATTGAAAAAAAAAATTCTGATCTGATAGTGTAAGGAATATGTTGTTTGCTAATAGAATAAGAATAGTTTAATACAATAGAAATCCGATCGTGATAATTTTGAAGTAAGTGAAAGGTGATATTCTTGATTGTGATAGCTATTCACCTGCCCTGACAGGCAGGATGAAGAGCGGACACCTCAGAAATGCCTAGTAAGATCAAAAGTTGATTTCAGAAAGCTGAAATCATATCTGAATATGATAGAAAGTTTTCATCGTTTGGAATCGGAAAAAACGATATAGAGTAGTTTTGCTTATGTGGATAAGATAGAATATGGTGAACGGGGGTCACCATAAGAATGTTAAAAGATAATGACGTGATGATACGTATAGAAGAACTCAAGGATAAGTGCATCAGTGACAAGTGTATAGATGTATAAAGTCAGAGCTAATGAGTTTGAAACGAAGTGATAGTATGCGCATAACAATAGTATGTTTTGATAAGGGTTTGCAGTTAAAATGGAAAGAGTTAGCATTGGCTAACTAGAGTATGTGATAAAAATATACTGGAATTATAAGATTATAAGATATTGTCAGGATATGATAACCAGATCTGCAATGGATCTGGATATAGTTGCATATTGGATCATAGTAATGTGGTTAGTAAAGGAAAAGGAAGTAAGAATTTGTATATTTAAGTAAGCTGAGGATTGATAAGAAGTGTTTGAGAATGTGTATATCGATGATCAGATTATAGGACACCATGAAGTCAGAATGTTGAGTTTGAGCAAAAGAATTTCAGGATGTATGAGAATAGAGGTGAAATTGAAATTGAGTAAGTGAATGTTGAGATAATTAGATTGGAAAGGATGTATATGATTGGTATAATAGGGCTTGTGCCCTAGATTGAACAAAAAAATTATTATCTAGCTGTCAGAGAGTAAAGGTGCTAGAGTTATAAGATTGGAGGAAAGATAAAGTGGAGTTAATTGATTATGATGCGAATTTGAATATAGTTGTATATTCTGAGCAGATAGCTATGATGTAGAAACAGAGATAAGTATTTGCATGGAACCTTCAGGAAGGAAAATACAAGTATAAGAAATGATAAAATGAAGTTATGTATAAGAAATGGGTTATCAGAGTAATGAGGATGCAATGAAGATTGGTATATAAAGATGAGTATAAGTGATAAGACAAGATGTGAACATGAAAGGAAATGTATGATTTTATGTATAAGGAATAAGGAATAAAGAAATGAAAGGGATTGATTAAAGAATCAGATACGATAAATATGGGAGTACAGAGGACAATTTGATATAGAAATAAGACAAGTGTGCAAGGTGATGTGAAAATATTGTTTGACTCCTTAAAGTATATGTTTTAATCACATGAAGAAGATTAAAGTGTGTTTTGGTCAAATGATGACGAAATACAAGTTTGTATGGTTATAAGGTAATTAGAGAGTTATGAAGAAATAGATGGATTTTGATATAGAGATGAAGATATAAACGAAAAAGATAGTTGGAAAACTAAAGGATTGAAAAGTAAGTTTCTGATGATGACAAGAAAGAATAAGTCAGGGGAAGCAACATAAGAACATCAGAAGATATGTTCCTATTAAGATGTGCAGTGAAAATTTGAGGATGAATTTTCTTATAAGGGGGGAGATTTGTAACATCCGCAATACCGGGTTAGTGACCAAATTGTAAAGTTCAGAATTTGATGACTAAAGTAGAAGAATGAAATAATTCAATGATTATTTGAATATATAATGAAGGTTATTTGGTAATATTAAAGGAAATTAAGGGTATTATGGTCTTTTCCTTTAAAATATCTTCCCCCTTTTTAGAGTGAAAAACGTGGGAAATTTGAGAAACATCCAGAGTTCTCTTCTCCTTCTTATTTGTTCATACGTGGAGAGCAGGCAAAGGTAAGTTAATTTCAGTTGGTTAATTCTTGAGTTTAAGCTTAGTTTTGATTCTTGGGTATTAAATAAGCTTAAGGAAAGCTTATATGGGATTTAAACAATAAGATAAAAGAATTATGAAGGATTTGCAATATGAGTTTTAAGATGAAATTTTGATATGGTATGGTTGTTGAAGTTTTATGGATGAATTTGACTTGTCATCAATCTAATTAAGAAGTATGAAGTGTTAGAATTGGAATTAGAACACATTGAAAATTGGTATGATTCTTGAATCTCATATGGAAGATAGGATTTTGAGGTTTAAGATGAAATAAATGAATATAGATTGGTTTAAGTATGTGTACTAGAGTTAAGAATAAAAAAGGGATGATATATGAGTGTTTGAGAGGAAATGAAGTAATTTTCGGGTTGAAAATATGATTTCTGGGCAAGGGGAATCGGTACCCATTCAAGGGGAACCGATACCCCTTCAAACGAACAACATTTCCAGAATGTCATGAGGGAATCGATACCCCTTAGTAGGGAACCGATTCCCCCTAAAGGAAAAATGGGAATATTGGTTTAATAAGTTCGTTTAAGTTGCTAGTATCTAATTACAAGGTGTAGGTATCTAATGATTGCCTCAAAATGTACATTTATGTAGATTCTGCGCGTAAAGCAGTTCCGGAATCATTGACAAGTAAGATCGATCAAGGGAAAGATAAGATATTGGAATTTGACTAGTGAGGCCAGGTGAGTGCATATTCAATATATGATGTGCGATGGGAATAAGACTTGTGATGAGTCTATTTCCTGAAGTGTTACACATGAATTCATGATTAAAGGCATGAGTTGAATATGCATGTATGTATGCTTGATTATATGGATTGATCTGTTCTTTTATGTGTTAGGTGATAAAGTATAAGTGATTACATAGAAAGGTTATGAATTATATGAGATATAAAATATGTGATCCTAGTAAAATATAATATATTATTAAATGATAAGTGAAATAAGCTAGATAATATTGATCTATAGGTTGATGTGAGAATAGTACACTAACTACGAGATTTGAACATAAATGATAATATGAACATATAAGATAAGCTAGATGGGAAAGATTCATATGTTTAAATAAAATTATAACACAGGGGTTGTATGATAGAAATTTATGAAGCTATATGAGAAGATTATAAGAGTTATATGAAATTGAATTAAGTAAACAGATTAGATATATATATATAAAGAAATAATAGAAGTGAGATGTTTATAAGTCTGACATAGATGAATATGAAATGAATTATAAGAGTGCTATATGATTTATATTAGGATAAATCTTGAGAATATATATATATATATAGATAGATATGAAATGAAATGAGTTATATGAATACATAATTATGTGATGAAATGGTGGATTACCTGAACATGTGATATAATATATATGTCTAAGGGAAGGCATAAGATTAAGATATAAGCAATGTGACTATAAGTATATGTGCTAAGTGATATGACTTATAGGTATTTCTATTATAATGTTACATGATATGTTATGTATGTTAAATGAATTATGTGATGGTATAAGAAATGATACGAAATATATATATGTGAAAACAAGTATTGTTATGAGATAAGACCTATGACTATAAGTTACGTGAAGTGTTCTAGGTGTTTCTATATGTTATATGAAGTATGATCTTATGTGAACAAGATAGGATAAGTATGTTTACATGAATAAATGTGATTGGGTGAGAAATGATAGAAATTATATGAAAACATGATATATGACATGTGAATTATATGGAAATGATCTACGTGTAAGTGAACTATATGACTATGTGATAATATGAAAAGAAGCTATGTGATACGTGATATGTGAAAGTGAATTACAAGTTTATGTGAATATTGGAATGAAATAAATGATAACGCCCATGTTATGTGTCATGAGAGCTAGGGGTATAGTTGGCATGCCAAGAGTCGAGGGTCTACGCGGTCCTTCGGGACATATGTATATTCTTTGGAACATGTGTGAAGTCTTGAAAGACACATACTTGATCCCTAGTATATGTATATGATTCTTAAGGAATAATATGTGGTCCTTATGGACATTATTATATGGCACTACGGTGCAATTCTACGCGGTCCTTCGGGACATATGTATATTCTTTGGAACATGTGTGAAGTCTTGAAAGACACATACTTGATCCCTAGTATATGTATATGATTCTTAAGGAATAATATGTGGTCCTTATGGACATTGTTATATGGCACTACGGTGCAATTCTACGCGGCACTTCGGTGTAATTATACGAGCTGTGGTGACAGCATTAGTGCACAACCTCTATAGACTCACATATCGATAGTTCTCATATATGTACATGGGCTAATCCAGAGATATGAAAAATATATGTTAGTGGTATGATAAATGTTATAGAAATGATATGATGTTGTGTGTGTATAGTGTTTGATTGAAAAGGTTAACCATAAAAGTATGCGATTACATGATAAACTGTTAATGATGAATTATGTGTATGTATGTATTTACTGCAATTAATCTGATATGATTTTATATGATACGAAGAATGCATGGAATTGGTATAACATGATAGAACAGAACATGCATGTATTGATATATGTATAAAGTGCATTATAAGTTGTTATGCCTCACTAAGTCTTCGACTTAACGTGTTATTGTTTCACACGTAGGTTTCGAGAAGAGTAAAGTGTAATGCGGAGCAAGACAGGTCGTTTTTCCTTACCAAATGTCAGATCAGAAAAATATAGGTATGTATATAGAGTGTAGTTGGCATGTAGTCTAAAGACATAAATTGTATGAACTCTATATATTTTGTAAACGTTTTGAATAAGTAAATGTTATCAAAGTTTTTAAATTACTCACTATTTTATACGAATAAATGTTTGAAAGTCAATGTGACACTTCGGACTCGTATCCGGGTCGGATACGGGTTGGGGGTGTTACAACTTGGGACTGGGGGTGAAACTGGGCTGCCTACATTGGCACAGCAAAGCAAGCACCAATTGTGAACCTAAAAAGGGAGTACAATGGCATATTCTGGCAAGAAAAAGCAATCCCATTTTTCCAATCCATTGTGCTCCCAAAGGACTGCACCACTGTTCAAAATGTTACCTTGAACTTGCTGGTGAGGTGAAGTCCAAGCTCGGTGAACTGGACCCTTACTTCATTAAGCTCCGTGATGCCATGGCTACTTGGATTGAAGCTTGGGATGAACTAAATGGTTCTCCTGGAACAAAACCTGAAAAGGTTTTACCCAATGGCACCTCGAAGAAAGTTTAAAGTTCTATTTGAGTTTGTTTATTGGTTTTACATTTGATGCATTGGGTTGTTTTCTGATTTGCTTCAGCAGTTCATGTTTGATTCATGTGTTCAAAGCTTAATACATTTGGATTTGAGTTACAATAATTATTATAAGCGATTAATCCCTTTGGATTTGGACATATAGTCAGAATCTATATAGTTAGAAAATCTGAATATAAGAAAGAAGCCTCTTGAACTCAACCCAACCCGAAAATTATAAGTCCTTCATCTGATCTGACCCGACCTGAAAATTATAAGCTCTTCATCCGACTTGACTCGATCCAGAATAAATAAAGACTTAATTAAAAATAATAATAATATTTTTGAAGTAAATTGTATTATTATCTCCAGGTCGAGTTGGGTCAGATTTTTTTCACCTTCCACCCGAACTCGACCTGACCCAACTTCATCCCTTAAAAATCCGACTTCATCCAAACCCCATTTTTTTAAAAAAAAATTGACCCTATCAAATTGAGTCATATAGAAACCTCTCAGTTTCGGGTTAAATTGTCATTTCTAGTTGTGAACCAAAACGA
This sequence comes from Hibiscus syriacus, assembly GCF_006381635.1. Classification (NCBI taxonomy): domain Eukaryota; kingdom Viridiplantae; phylum Streptophyta; class Magnoliopsida; order Malvales; family Malvaceae; genus Hibiscus; species Hibiscus syriacus. Next base: position 120,224 of record NW_024063537.1, read on the forward strand.
ATCAAATGCTTGTATCGAGAATTGGAGTTCAAAGGAGAGAGATCAAACAAACACCCAAGGAAGGCAGAAACCAGACATGAGTAAACAAAGAACAAATATAGTAAACCAAACCAGCATGTACTTGGCAGGCCATGGAGTGCTAAAAGCACAGCCTTCGCCCCTTGGGAATGTCGATTTATACCAACAAAGAAAGGCGGGGAAACCAAGTGTCAAGCCTAGCCTTTTGCCATGTATGGTAATGGAGGAATCGTCCCATCACAAAAGGACAAAGGAAACCCCACTTCTTCCCCTTCCCCCCCCCCCTTTTCAGCTGCTGCTGGTGGTGGTGCCGGTGCCTATGAACCGAATGCGTGTGCATGTGTGTGTGACATTGACATGTGATTGCAGCATCAATCTCTTTCGGATTTCCATTTTTAACATGGCACCAGCAGATGATGGAATGCATGGACAGGTACACCATATCAGTCTCTAATCCGAACTCTTTCCAGAAAACCATGGGGTCCAGGTTCATGCACCATTAATGCCTTCTTCCTCTAGTGAAAACATTTGAAGTGGAGATACTTGAATCCTCCATTGCCAAACCCAATGACTTGGTCCACAAGTTACCTTGCCTAAGTTAGGGTTTGCTCTTTAGATCAAAATCTCCTCCATTTTGATCATTCAAGTCAAATATAGACCAAAGTACTCTCAACACCCTCTTAAGAGACAAAGAAACTAAATCGATTACATTCGAAGATTAAAATCGAACATAGACCACTCAGATTATACTATACACAAATGAAGTCATAATTAAGTCACTTAACTATTAAAAGTTACAAAATTGTTACCCAACTATTCAATATGTTCCAAACTCGTCATTTTTCGTTAAAAATTGACGGTTGTTTAAGTTGGACGTCAACACGATGATTGATATATGATAGTCATTTGAGATTCTAGGATCAAATTTTATCATATCATAGTCAATAGGTTAACGTTTAACTCAAAATACTGTCTATTTTTAATGGAAAATGACGAGTTTGGAACATAATGAATAGTCGAGTGACCATTTTGTACCTTTTAATAGTCAAGAGACTCAACCAAAGCAACACTCTATAGTCCGATGATCATTTTGTAACTTTTAAAAGTCGATGGACTTAATAAAACAATATCGTATTGTCCATTTTCCTATCTTTTTAGAAAGTACGATACTAATTATTGAAGTTTAAACCGACTACTCAATGAACGAATACTTTATAAACTTCTCTTAAAAGAGTAGGAAGAAGCGCTAAGGCTAGCTATATGATAAAAAACCCTAACCTTAAATTTCTTCTAAAAAAACACCCACACCCTTGAGTAATTACCTCGCTAGCTATATATATATAGCATCAAAATCTCTTTTGTGTTTTCATAGTATGAACCTTGAAGAGAACGCTGAAATGGACTTGGTTCCACAACCTGAGCATCTCTGCTATGTCCGCTGCAATTTCTGCAACACTGTTCTTGCGGTACTAATTAGGGTTTCTTATGATGATGATGAATTCATTTTGGTTGTTTTTGAACTGTTTGATGTATATATATGTATGTATATATAGGTTGGGATCCCATGCAAGAGGTTGCTGGACACAGTGACTGTGAAATGCGGCCATTGCAGCAACCTCTCGTTTCTCAGCACAAGGCCTCCGTTGCAAGGTGAATGCCTCGATCCCCAAACCACCCTCACTCTCCAGGTACGTTTACAAGTGTAACTTTCATGAACTAATCGGATTAAAGTTCGGGTTTTCGATACGATTATCGATGTGATTAACTTGTTTGTACAAAATATGTTGAGCGAAAAGTAGAGTTTCGACGGTGATTTCATGAAGGGTACTCAGTATTCATCGTCATCGAGCGAGCCGTCGTCTCCCAAAGCACCATTTGTTGTAAAACGTACATAAACCTTAACTTATTACATACTCAGGCCTCAGCTATTCAAATACATGGTTTTTTTTATCAATCTTTGCAGCTCCGGAGAAGAAACACAGGCTCCCATCTGCTTACAATCGGTTTATGAAGTAAGCAACGCTCTATTCTTTGTGTATGTATATCTATATCTATATATAATCATGTTTTGCAAACTTTATATTGAAAGGGAGGAGATACAGCGCATTAAAGAAGCAGATCCTGAGATTCCACATAGAGAAGCTTCAGTGCAGCGGCTAAAAATGTATGAACAGATTCCCAGTAATTTCAATCATTTTCTTCGAGATAAACTTGATTTTGACGTAGGTTTTTGATTACTTCTGTTCTGTAACATGCAGTGGGCTATGCATATCCCAAATTCTCCTCAAGCAGCCGCATCAGTTTCTGAAAGCAGCAGCAATGTAAGGAAACAATATACACATACATACATATGTATATGCAAAATTGTTTTGATTTTGGGGGCAGCGATGACTGACAGATTGATGCTTTTAATTAGGGTTTCAATCAAATCTTCAAGGAATGAATAAGAAGAAGAAGAAGAGATGCTAGTGCAGAAAATTGCAAAGCTTGATATCTATCTATATATATATAGATATATATATATATATATATATATATATATATATATATATATTTAACGTAACTTTAATGTTTATCTCAAACTTTCTTAATTATCATCTTTTGTTTTAAGTATCTAATCATATGTTATATCTACCTTTTTTTGTTTTTCTTTTCCTTGCAATTCGATCGATCTCGTGCAAATGTTTTAAATACACGAATGACGAATACATAATCATCTTAATATTTTAAATAAATTAATCTACATCAAAACGTTACTTTGATGTGGTTTTATTTCAATTAATCTATTTAAAATATTAATCATCCTTTTATGATAGTAATTAACATACAAAACACTATGTCTATATGACAATGGTAGGATTCGAACTTGGCCTTACAAATCCAAATTTATGAATATCAACCACGTATATCAACACCCGTTGGCCTTAATATTATTAACACTATTATACTAGTTTTGAATAGTGTTATTGATTTGGACTTACTAAAAACATTATAAAAGTAAATATCAAATTATGACAAATAAAAGGGAATAAATCTAAATTTCAATGTAATACAGGGACTAAAACTATAATTAGATCCTTTTAAATATTTAAAACGAAAATTTTAGAATTTGAAAACCAAAACAAATTATTAACATAGCTTCGTTAAATAATTAACTTTCACAAGCATGCATTAATAAAGTTTAAGCACGCCCTCAAATTTAAAAAAAAAAATCAATTAAGTCACTTTATATTTTTACTAAATTAAAATTTCAAATCGAGAAACTAAATTAATTAAGTTCTTGAATCGACAAAGTAAATCAATTTAAATCTTTTACTAATTTTGATTATTAAATTATAATTATTTTTCTGAGATATTACTGTCAACTATACATATATTTTAAAAATATTTCTTTAGAGCAATAGAAAATATTGTTGAAATTCAAAAATAATTTTTAGAATGATTAAAAAAATTAATTTTTAAAGAATATCACTTCACAACAATCTTGGCTGGATGTATGCGGCCCTTAAGGGAGCATATACATACCCATTATTTTAGAAAAACTATTAAATTTAATTTAATTCATTAAGGAAAATGAAAATATAAAAAAAAAGTACATACCAATTTTATTTAATTGGAAGAGTATAAAAAATTTAAATCTCAATTTTTTTAATTTTTACGTCCGTCACTAACAACAATGATATCATATGTAACATCAATTGGTCACTAACAACAATGATATCATATGTAACATCAATTGGTCACTCTTAAACGTCTTTTAAACATGGGTGAGTCATGTCAAGTTATAGAAAATTATATACATGTATATGTATGCATATCTCATATCCCTATAATCACCATAGTTTAATGATATGACAACATTATCGTTAATTTTTCAATAACGATCGATTAAAATAAAATTAAAATATAACATTAGTGGTGATTTTGAAAAAAAAAATAGTTTAATGATCAAAACAGAACTAAAGTGATAATCGGATGACCAAATAACGTAATTTATCATTAATTTATTTGATATTTCCCCCTTGAGAGAGTGACTAAGCACCACTAATGTTATTTTTTTCTTAAATTCAAACATACATAATCCATTGTTGGGTTCAATGATTTACTGTTGGCCTTAAAAGAAAAGAGGTCTTCCAAGTGGGAAAGTAATCAAAAACCCAACTTGTAATTCTTAAATAAGATTCCCATCTGGGATTTTCATGTTTGCAGCATTGCATTCTCTGTAGCTTTTGAATTCTCCATCCACTTGCCAACATGGCACTCGGCTCGTATCGTATCTCGTCGTATTCGAATAAACTATCATATCTTTTAGTCCTAAAGTAACAACATGGTTCAAACACTAAATTAATATCAACCTGCAATAAAGCAGCATACAAAGATATGCATGCACCACACTGACAACCATATCTTCTTCCAATTGACATGAACCACTTGAACTTCTACACATTATATATATATATATATATATGACTTGCTAGTGCAAAATGATTCAAATTCCGAACTTTTTTTTTGCCGGGGAGACCTTTATTCCAACTTGACTCTTAGTTTGTCCCTTTGAACATTGCCCTTTCGGTGCAACCAAAGTGTTGGGATCACTAAACCAGCTCAAATGGTATCATATTTATCAAGTTTAAACCAGGTTAACTACATGGGATCAGTAGAGAAGCTAGAGTTATATAGTAAAAGAACAAAATACTAACGAACTTGCACCGATGTACGGTTACAATGCCCGGAGTTTAGCGTTGTTGTGAACTGACTGGGAACGGGATGTACCATGTCTAACAGCCTATTTATGAAATGCATTGCAACTTTTCCTGTAAACCTGCAAGAAGAATAGAACATTGTAGATGTATGGAGAACATTTGAAAGCGGGAAAAAAGGGTAGGAACCGGCGTTTGTGTGTGTACTTTTCTCCCTCTTGTACTAATTATGTGGTGAGGAAATAAAACAGGTCGTCGTTTTCCTGCTTTACTTGCATGGAGTTCCGTTGTTGCTCCACTCTTTGGAGATGTGTTGAAAGTTGAAGCAAATCGACAGTGGTTCCGTTTTCGGGAGAAAGACAATATGCAGTGCTCAAAAGATCCGAGTTTTGAACATGAACGTCGAAATTAGCAGTTTGAACAGCATGAGAGACTGCAACAGAGCCTGCATGGCTTACTCCCATGGGGTTCGTTTCACACGAATAAAAGATATTCGCTGCAGATTTCTCAGAGCTACGATGGGCATGGCCAGCTTGATCGGGCATAGTCATTTGAATTCCTGTCGCATGGCTCGACAAATCCTGGGATTGAGCTGACAGAAGAGAGAGAGCACAGTCTGAGCCTGAAACCCCAGAGAACTCTTTAACCGTTGATGCTGCACTAGGAGCATCAAAGGCTTCGGTTGCTGATGAAAATGTTCCAGAAACATGTTGTCTCCCACTGCCATGCATATGAAAGAAAGATGACGGTAGCAACTGCCCGTTTGCGATTGGTATTGCTAACTGGGAACTATGCATTGGATTCTCTTCACATTTAACCTGCTGACATTGATTAGTGTACACACGTCTTTCGGGATGAAGAAAGTCTACTTGAAATGTGTTTGGGATAACGAAAGGTGCTCGTTTCGATATGGACGTCCCCAGAAACTTGGTACCTGAGAGTCCACATAGGTTACCAATATGTTAAAAATTTGCAAAAAATAAATTCTATAGCAATCAAAGGAAGCAAAGCAAGCTAACACAATTTGGTTGCTACAACTCTGTATTTATATTTTTAACCTGCAAATCGAACTGAACCTATACCAAAAAGCATATATGAACTCATTAGACTTTCAATTGCATGTTTCCGAAGACAACAGTCTTTTTTTAGTTTACGATATTCCTGATCAAGCATGGAATTTCTTAGGCAAATTATTTCTGTATGCAGATATTAGTTTCCGAGGGCTTGCACAAAATGTTTGTATCGACTTAGCCCTAGCCTTATTTACTAGCATAAAGTAAGTTGCTATTTGTACCAACGCGACCGAGAGTATAGTCGGGGGTATAAATTACATGACTGGTTCTTCCTCGAGACAGGTTTGAGTTTATATCTTCAAATGTATGAGACTCAGGAGATGTAAAAAGAAGATATGGTTCGTACCTTGATATGAATGCAGCAACTTATGTGATTTTCCAGAGAAAGTATTGAAATGAAGCTTCCTTCTCCGCTCATTATGCCCTGCTAGACGTTTACGACAACTCCGCTTACCATCATCAAATTCAGCCAGTAAATGAAACCTGATGTAGCAACAAGAATTTTCGATTAGTACCACAAAAAACGTATCGAAATACAGGCTATGAATGTACGAAACAACTAACAATTATGTTGCATGTCCACCCTAATATTTGTCGAATTATCGCTAGAAAAGGACAATGAAGCGAAGACTTGGGGATCTTCCTCTAAATAGAAGAAGTCAGCCTGCAAGAAACAATCTATATGCAGGCTGGAATACATGACAATTATAAGGATAAGCACCTATATTATTCATTTGCATTTACAAAAACTTCTCTAAATCGATTTCAATCATTAAACGACGATCTTAAACTACAAACAAGCTAAGATGAACATTAAATTTCACATAGAGGCATAGCAAAATTGAAGGGAAAAAGATAGTTAAAAAAAGCAAGCAACCTGCTACACTGTTGACAAAATCTCTGTTCAATTCCATTAACAATGACTTTGGCAGTCTTGGAGTGAGCCTCACAAACTTTATGCCTCTTGTGGTAATCTTTTGAGGAGCTAAGATCCTTGTTGCAACCATAAACTTGACAACAAGGAGCCTGTGAAAGCGAGCTCGTCGTTCGAGCTTTCTTCGAAACGGTCGGGAATTTTCCATCATGTGCATCCTTATGATCACTCAATCTCCCTAGCTTCAAATCAACGAGTGAGGATTCTTGACTGTTCTTGGAACCAGATTCCTCTTCACCAAAATATGAGCTAGAGGAAACAATACAAGAAGGGGAAACTACACTTTTAGTGGTGGAATCATTACCAAACTCAGCTCCAAAAATCCCCATACTGGTGTTAACATTAAAGGGCTTCTTGTTCATATCAGCAACACCAAAATCCATGAAATCCATGCCCTCAACAACTTCAACATCAGTAGAAGAAGGCTTGAGGTCCCAACTCAGCATTGCTTTTCTGCTTCGGGAAAAAGCATCCAAATCCATTTCATCACTGAAAACAAGGCCTTTTCCTTCAGAACAATAGCTCCAAGACTCCATCAGTATGAACAATATAAATGCCTACACATAATTGGTAAAGAAGTTTAAAATCAGGTGCTAAGAAAAAAAAACAAAAGAGAGTGATAAAGATACACAGACCATTGATTTCAGTAGCGTGTTAGTTCAATTTTAACATTACATTACAAAAAAGGAAAGTTGGAGACATTCAATTGAGCATTTAACTAAAAAGGTGTACATTAAAGGAGATTCAAAAAGGGGAGAGAAAACCAAAGCAATGTTTGGTTGCAGAGAAAGTGAAAGAGAATTTTTTTAAAAGGAAAGAAAATGGAAACTCAACGAAAATGTTCCTGATAATTGAAATTGAGTAAAGCTGATGGATTGAGTTGCCCAGAAAAAAAGGTTGATTCTTTTATATCCAAAACCCATAGGACTAAAACTACTGAAAAAAGCATAATGATTTTAGCTGAAGCAGAAGAGATTAAGAGAACCCAAACCTCCAAATTCTTTCACATTTAGAATCCCAAGAAAACGGAGTTGCAAAAGCATAATCAAACACACAAAAAATGTAGAAAAAAAAGGATGAAAACAACCCGTTAACAGAGATTAACAGACAAAAAGAATTCGCATGCTGTGTTACGTTAGGTCCCTGTTAAGAAAACTGTAGTAGAACAATTAAGGATGTCGCAAGATTCCCAACTTTTCCTACAGTTTTCTAGGAAACCAAACAAAAAACACATCAAACAACAAGCATAACCCGAAATTTAAAAAAGGGTTATCAAGATTTTCCTTTCTTTGCTTACCACGGAGAAGAAAGCAAATGATAAACCAGAAGGAAGACGGGGAGAAAGTAAAGCTATAGTATTATTAGATAGTTTTGGTTTTTAAATCAAGGTACGTGGTGAGGACGAAGCAGATACACTGTGAGTCAGCATGATTTCCCAAAAGCATGACTTTTTTTATTATTAAAACCCACCTTCAAAATGTTATTTTTTCTATAAACACTCATTTCATATTAATTCTTAAAACAACATTAATATAACACTCACTTCAAAATATCTCAACAGAAGAATACGACGATAAAAAGACATTAGAGGTATTTATATTTTTATAAGAAAAAAATTAAACGTAATCTTTCAACGCAGAAAATAAATTTAATGTAGTTATTTGATTAATATTTTCCGTCATTGATCGTTATAGTACTGACGTGGCAGTCTAATTGTTATATTTGAGTTACCAATTTAACACGTCTGTTATATTATCTGCCACCCTAGACTGCACGTCAATATTATGAACTGTCAAGTCAGTACTGTGATAGTCAACGGCGAAAAATATTGGTCAAAAGGCTATATTTGGTTTATTTTCTGAGTTCAAAAGTCATATTGAAAGAAAAAAATAATACGATAGTCATTTTATTATTTTTAAAAATATAAAAAATTCTAATGCATTTTTATCTTAAAAGAAGCGTTCTCTTAAAATTTTGAGTTCGAACTGTCTGTAGAATATATATTATGGATATGGATGGTTTAAAAATATTATAAACATACCTTAAATTTGACAAAATATTATAAACATACCTTAAATTTGACAATGAAATCACAAAACCCAAAATCTAAATTTGATCTAATAATTGACATAAAGGGAATTGAAATTACTTGTCGGGTTAAACCCACAACCCGACTTCTTCAATGTCATTATGTCATTTGAGGTATATAAAATAGGGTCATAAGTCTTAAAAAGGTAAATGCAATGATATTATTGTGCAGTAGTTTGATGAATTTAGTGATTATTTTGTAATTTTTAAAAATATAATGACCAATAAGATCATTTGAACATAATTAAGTAACCTTTGAAGTAGTTTTCTCAGAAAATAATGACAGCTGTTTTTTTTCTAGTAACGACAAAGAAAAAGACACTGGAAAAACGAAACGCATTATTTATTTCTATGTTGGGATAAATCCAGTCCCTGCTTGACATTTGTACATCCTGGTGTATTTACACGCGTCCAACTTTTAAAAAAGTATGGTAAAATACATAAATGGTCACTCGACTATAGAGTGATACTTTATTAAATCATTTGACTATTAAAAGTTAAAAATGTCCTCTGATTATAAGATATTATTTTATTGAGTACTCCGACTATTAAAAGTTATAAAATAGTCATCTGACTATTCATTATGTTTCAAACTTGTCCTTTTCGTTCAAAATTTGATGGTATTTTAAGTTGGACGTTAACATATTGATTGAGATATGATAAAATCTGATCTCAGAATCTCAAGTAGCTATCATATCTCAGTCAACAGGTTAACGTCCAACTCAAACGACCATAATTTTTAAAGAAAAGGACGAGTTTGCAACACAACGAATAGTTGGGTGATCATTTTGTAACTTTTAATAGTCGGGGACTCAACAAAGCAATGTCTTATAGTCAGGGGATTATTTTGTAACTTTTAATAATCAAATAACTTAATAAACCAGTGCCCTATACTCAAGGGACCATTTGTGCATTTTACCCTAGAAAGTATTAGAAGACCGGGTTAATTTATCAAATGTCCCCATAATATTGTCTAAATTCTAATTTAGTCTCTAAACTCATACTAAGAGATAATTCAACGTCAGTTCAGATCTTTCATGGATCAAATTGTAAATATGTATATAGTTAACATATGGTCAATTTATATCTGGAATGTTAAAAGAAAATATAGAATATATTTAAAATATTAAAATAATTATCTGATTAAGCTGATGAAAGAATAATATTAATATAATTATCTGATTGATTAATTAAAATATTTTAATATTATAATTTAAAGATGTATGATGCAATTAACCCAAAAAAGAAAGAATAAATTACGCTTTTACTATTTAAACTATTAATTAGTCTATTTTATTACTTAAACTATTTTTTTTAAATCATACTTAAAGTTTAGTTTTTGTTTTATTTTAGTTTTTCGTTCAAAATTTAACATTAAGTTTTGAATTTTTTTTTTGAAAGTTTAGGTACTAGAATGCACCAAAACTGATAGTTTAGACACTAAACACATTAAAATTTTGACGATAGAATACTAAAATGAAACAAAAACTAAATATTTAATATAATTTGATAAAAATGAAAATTTAAGTACTCAAATAGACTAAAATTATTAATTTAAAGACTACATACGTAATTTATCCGAAAAACCAGAATATGGGCAAAAGGAGGGAGACACTGGAAACCTGACAACAACTTTTCCTTTTCCTTTATGAACCAATGTTGCATGAAATGGCAGCCAAAGGCATTCCTTTGAGTGAGAATTTTAAAAGGAACGATAACTTAATTTAAAGTTAAAAAATAATATAGAGAGATAATCGAAAATTTTATAAAAATATAATAATTTTTATTGGACGTAATTTAAAATGTTAACATTTTATTAATAATTTTCGGTTATACAATTTATTTGAAATATTTTCAATTTATAACAAAAAAAATGTTATATTCTTCTTAATATTTTTGGTTTAATAAAAAATATTAAAAAATTAACGTTTTTATTACGCTCAACTGAAAATATTATACTTTTTATAATATTATCAGTTATACTTATTTCATATAATTCTTTAACCTTAAATTAATTATCAACAACTACGTGTTTATACAACAGCTTGTCCATTGTGGAATAATTAACTGTGCACAGACCTTTCTTCATGGATAAGAACACAACTGCATTTCGTCCTCTAAAATCTGTATTATTGCTTTTGTTTAACCTAGAGGATCACAACATATCTTTTTGTGGATAACTACACAACTACTCCTCCGATTACAGGATATTACTTTATTAAGATTCTTAATTATTTAAAAGTTATAAAATGTCTTTGACTATAGAATATTATTTCGTTAAGTCTTTTGACTATTAAAATTTATAAAATGATTATTCTATTATTCATTTAATATAACTCGTCTTTTTTCGTTAAAATTTGATGGTTGTCTAAGCTGGACGTTAACATGATGACTGAGATATGATAGTCGTTCGAGTTTTTAGGATCATGTTTTATCATATCACAGTCAGTATGTTAACGTTTAGCTTAGAATACCATCAAATTTTTAACAGAGAATGATGAGGTTGGAACATAACGAATAATCGAGTGACTATTTTATATCTTTTAATAATTACGAGACTTAACAAAACAATACTCTATTATTAGAGTATTATTTTATAATTTTTAATCATATGATAACTTAATAAAACAATATCCTAATTATTATAAGGTAATTTATAAGGGAAATGCTCACGTGCTGCAACCTTAATATACATCTAAAAAAATGCACTACCGGTTTTGTTATTGTTTAAATAACAAAACCGATAAAAAAATAACCGGTTTTATTATTATTGGGCGTTCTAATCGGATTTTCAAAAAAAATGACCGGAAATATTATTAGGCTCTAAAAATAACCGAAAATATTAAAAAAATGATGTTTTAAGTAAAAATAATAATATTACCGATAATTTTTTTATTAATTTTATTATTTAAATAATATCAAAACCGATAACGACTTATTTTAACCTTATATTAAAGTGTTATAGTGTAGAACTTCCCAATTTATAAGATAAATCCAAAAGAAAGGAAAAGGGTTATATATATGAAGCACTCACAGGGAGGAAGGTGCATATATCCCCATCAGGCCATCACCCATCTAATCTCCTTGCCAAAGCCATTAATGTGAGTCAAAAGCTGTTCTTTGCTTTATGAAAGAAACAATCCACTCAACTTTGCATCTTATGACCATTTTCATATCGATCGGATCAGATAGATGATATATAATTTTTAAGTTAAAACGAGTTTAAATGTAGTATACATATTTTCAGATTTAATCGATTTGATTAAAAACACAATTCTATCCCAAGCCATTGCCATCTCTATATGTACCGTCCATCCATTCATACATCCATTCATACATACATGTATGTATGCGTATATTTCTTTGTAAATAAAAATGGAGAAAACTTTATATTATTAAAAACCTAATTAATCAATCAAAATTCAATATTTTGTTGAGTCCATCAAAATGCCCACTTTATATAGCCCACATTTTATATGTGGTCCATTCCTTGTGCAGTTGCAGTATTTGGCAGGGTTTCTATTAGCATGGCCGCCTCTATTCTATAACTAGCCATAAGTTTATGGCTATAAATCCATTGATTTTGAATGTATTTAAACATTAAATAATAAAGTATATCGATTAAAGTTAGAGTTAAATTAAATGAATAAGTACATAAATGGTCTCCTGACTATAGGGTACTATTTTATTAAGTTCATCGAATATTAAAAGTTACAAAATAGTCACCCAATTTTTCATCATGTTCTAAACTCGTATTTTTCTGTTAAAAAAATTAAGGACTAACCACATTTTTTTAATGAAAAAAATGAATTTGGAACACAATGAATAATTAAGTGACTATTTTATAACTTTTAATAGTTGAGAGACTTAATAAAATAACATTCTATAGTTGGATGAACTTAAAAAAGCAGTATCCTATAGTCGGAGTACCAATTTGTGCATTTTACCCTAAATTAAATTACATCGATCTAGCAGTGGGGTTGCAAAGAGCATAGAAATCAAGTTATTGTATGCTCTCCTGACTGTCTCTTGATATGCTCTGTATGTGAAAACTTCCTTGCATTGCTGGATTTGATCGTTCTTCTTTTCCGATACAGAAGAGACCGATGACTGTGGACACCGGGAACGTGCCGCGGTTAGGATTCGAACCCCGACTATACCGGAACGTTAGGTTGTTGAAAGAACCGAGTTGAGTACAGGTTATAACATCATGGTCATAATAAGCACTTGATGGCTGTCATGTTTACTAGGAAATGTGTCATTAGGCTTCTTATGCATGATGCCTGCTTATGTTGCTTAGGATGAACCTGCAACACAACTGTTGCTTCTCATCTGCAGGATAGTCCGGATCTTGTTCTACTACGCATAATTGGTCATCAAACTAACCATTTTCGTTAAGGTCCCCGCTGCCGTCTCGGAAATAAGGTCGAAAATCGACCTTATAGGTGATTTAAAGGCCCATTCTTCACGCTCTTTGTTGGATTTTTTGGCAACTCGAGTAATTTAAGAGTGAGTATTCGATCGAGTTAAGTAGTGCGACAAAAAATTCTAGTCGAATATAGGAGTATCATTTGATCATTTAAAGTTTATTTACTTTTAATAGGCTTTTTCACTAAAGGCTATCAATAGGGTTCACCATCTGTTTAGCTTTAGGCCTTTAGCTAGGGCAAAATCCATCCTTTGATTATGTTTTAAGGTCAACTCACCTTGTTCTTGTTTGATGCTAAACCATTAGTGTTAATTACATATAATCATCATTGAAGTACTTAATGAATATGTTATATATAATTGAGTCCTCTAATATTTACATTTATAGTTAAAGTCCTTAACTTTTTTAATTCAACATTTTATTTCTATAATTTAGTCCCATAATATAATCATTTTTTAAGATTTATTAATGTCATATTAAATTAATTATTCAAAATAATAAGATATACGTTCGTTCTATAATAATCTATTTTTTAGTTTTGCTCGTAACCCGAAAAATATCAGAGATGACTCTGGATATATGTACTCATGATGTTGTGACATGTTGGTTTGGTTTCTTCTTTTATGCACCATGCATTCCTATGGTCATGGTTTTTCTTCTTTGGTGTGTCATGTTCTTTCATGTTTTTTTTTGGGACCAATACATATCAATATTAAAAAAAAATAACAGTTACGTCCAAACAGAATTGGCAACCTTAGTGCTTATCCAACCTTTATCCATCAAAGGTCCTGGTCTTAGGGAGCAAAGGCCCAATGAAAGTCCCCACAAAGACCAAACATGGATATTGTGTCTTTTTCATAAGGGTAAATGACATATTTCACCACCAAACTTTCTTGTTAATCCTATCTTAGTTATTAAAGTTTATAAAGTTTTTAATCTACTCATTGGATATTTTATTCACTCTTATTTTGGTCATAAATAGAACGGTGATAGTCACGTGTGCTGATGCGAACTGATTTTTGTTGATATGGCATTTGCATGTCATTTTTCCTTCCCCTTTTTTCCCCTATTTTATCTTCTTCCTTCAAAGTTAAAAGTTTGATGCTTTCATATGTGTGACATTAAAATCATCGTTCTCCAACATCTGCTTTGACCACTCAAGATACCGAAGAACTTATCTCATCGTCTCCTACCATCATATCTGTTTAGATTTTTTAAAATCACTTTAAAACTCATGAAATTCAACTCAAATTCTAAAGCTCACAAAACCCTAAATCCTATTATGATATACAATATTCATCACCCGATCAGTGTGAAATTAAGATATACAGTTCACTTCCTTCTTTTCTACATCTCAATTGTTGTGATTTTCACACACAAAAAAGAAGAATTTTTTTAAAAATTATTTCATGATTTAAAAAACATCTAGTCATAACGTCGTTAAGTATTTAACGATGAGATAATTAAAATAGAAACAACTTAAAAGTTCATATTTGTTGGCCATCTATGACATTCAAGCAAAGATTGTACTTGTCATCTATGAATCAATTCGCTGGCCACCTGAAATTTTCAAATTACCTTATATTTTAGATTTTTTCTATATACTTTCTAATGAAAATTTATTTTCATCCCTCTGAAATTTTATAATTTAAAGTTCGTCTTCTAAAATTTTATAAATTCAAGTTTACCCTTAACATAAAATCATGCGTCTATCCCTATCCCTATCCCTGATGCAATGCCTCTCGTAGAGGCCATGAATTAGTTTTATTTAGCAATAATACACTAATGGATTAGATACTCTCAATATGGCATAGTAATAAGTTGCTAAGGGGACAGCTTTTTGAGAAAATAATAATAATGATCAAATAAGATAAGAAAGGGAGTTTTGGATATGTAGATTGCATGGAATTAGCCTTAAAGAAAGAGGAAAAATAAATAGAACGTGGAGACTTTAGGTACACATATAGTGTTTGTTTCATAGAATTAGCCGTTGTATTTTGTAGGTAATCTGTAAATTTCTATGAGATTTCATATCCCATCTTTCTTTTTGGGTCCTCTTTTTGACCATCTAAATCACTAACATGTATGTATTTGAAAAGTTGAACAAAGGTTAGGAAAAGACATTATTGCCCTTTAAGACCAACACCATTCAAGTGATATTATCCCCAATCAAAAACCTCGTTAAAAACCTTTCTAAACCTAGGTGGAAAAAAAGAGTACTCCACGGTCGGGGATAGAACAGACAACACGGTAAACTGCACAGCAAGCTGGTGACAAATGCAGGCTAAACAAAGCCTTTAAGGAACTAATGAATGGTGGAAATCCATGATCGTTGAAGAATCGATGCATAAGGGCTTCAAAGACATGACCTTTAACGTATAGAGGTACTTTGGGCATCCATGGTACTACCTAGATTCAAACCACTATACGCTAGATGTTTTAGGTTCAAATCACCCCATGCACAACTCTCATTAGTGACCATGATTTAGGCATTGGTTCCTTAGCGACATGGTTCACACTAAAGCCGAGTAAAGAAATCTAAAAAAACTGAAAAAAAATCGATTTAAATCATGATTTTCGGAACCGGACCGGTTAGCGAACCAGTCTTGTTACCGGTTCACTGGTTCAACCGGTCGAACCGGTCTGACCGGTCGGAAGAACCGGACGACGTCATAATTATTTAAAAAATTAAATAAAAATACCAAAAATATTTAATAAAAAATATTTTTTTATATCACAAGTCATATTCAAAGCAAGTCATAACATATATAAGTTAAAAACCATAAAATCAAGTGAAACAAAATAATTCAAATTAACTACAACATAATATTTAAGGTAAAACATATTAAATAATAAATATAATTATATAACTATAATTAAAAAATAAATTTGGGGTTAAAAAATTATAACAAAATGATATTGTTTGGTTTAATTTTTTTTAAAACAATCTCACATGGCTAAGAAACATAGAAGAGCATCCCAAAAATCTAAAGACTAAAATTATGAGAACAAAACAATCTCACATTGCTAAGAAACATAGAAGCGCATCACAACTAACTTCTATAAATAATAGAGGTAATTTGACATTCAAAATCATGGAGACTTTTTGTGAGCATTGAGTGAACTATTCTTTCACTTCAATCAAGCTCGAATTTTAGACTTCAATCGAGCTTCTAATTTTTTTTTTTAGTTCAAGCCTTTTTGAGTTCAAGTTTCAATATTATATTTCGAGTTTGAGTTGAACTTGATAATTTTTAGCTTGTGAGTTTGAGTTGAGTTGAGCTTACTTTTAAAGTTTTCAAGTTCGAGTCGAGCTCAGCAATAATCGAGTTCGACTTAGCTCGTTTAACAAACGACGTTGTTTGGTTTAATTTTTTTTTTAAAAAAAAACAAAAAATCCCGGTTTTTTCCGGTTTTCAGTCAGTCCGATTCGAACGGTTCAGCGGTTCTGGCCGGTTCACTAATAGCGGTTCAACCGGTTTAGATTGAACCGGACTAAGTAACGGTTCCCGGTTGAACCGGTTGAACCGGCCGGTCCGGTTTTCAAAACAGAGATTTAAACATTGGATTGTTTATAGTTCATAAGTTTAAAAATCACCTAGAACTCTACTAAAACCTAACTGTCTTTTAACAACTTCAAAAGGTGTCTCTTTGCTTTCTTCTGAATCGAGAGATAAAATCTTAAGCTCGTGTTGATTCTTTAACCATACAGGACAATACCTCCCTTATATCAATAAGATATATTTTAATAAAAAAAGAAGTTTCATAGTTTTATTTTTCTCTCTTTTGGCCATCTTTATGTGATTTTCCTTTAGGGGGTGTGAAGAAACAACAATTTACCTACGCAAAAGGGTTTCATTTATGAGAACTCCTTGTATTGCATGTGATGTGCTTTATGCTTTAGCTTTTTAAGGTAAAAAAGGGACCCCTTGACCATAAAAGCTCAAATGAATTGGTCCATACTCCATATTGCCACAAATTTGTGCCCTATACATATGTATGAAGTTTGATATAAATGCATAGGGTGATATTTGGGTTCTTAGTTTAGAAAATAGGCCACTCTATGTACCCTCGAATAGAGAAATTTAATTTATTAAATGTGATCATTATATTTTAAGCAAAAAAGGTCTTTGTATTTTTAAAAAAAAAAACTCAATGTGACAATCGTATTATTTTTTTCTCAATGTGACCCTCCAATTCAAAAAGCAAACTCGTTGTTTCTCTTTGAACAACGTTTTTTGTCGTTGACCGTTATAATACTGTGTTAGTTCATGGTGTTGATGTGGCGGTCCACGGTGTCGACGTGGCAGTCATATGTCAAGTTAGAGTTATCAATTTAGCCCATCTACCATGTTATCTGCAACGTTAATCTATCACCTTGGACTACCACGTCTGCACCTTAATGGTCAACGACGAAAAAACTTTGGTCAAAAGAATACATTAGGTTTATTTTCTAAGTCAGATGACTAAATTGAGAGAAAAAAATAATACGAGAGTTATAATAATGTGCTAGTTCATGGTGTTGATGTAGCGGTCCAAACCCACGACCAACCATAAACCCCTAACCAGCACATAGAAAAAAGCAAATTCATTGTATCTCTTTGACCAACGTTTTTCGTCGTTGACCGTTATAATACTGTGCTAGTTCATGGTGTTGATGTAGCGGTCCACGGTGTCGACGTGACAATCATCTGTCATGTTAGAGTTATCAATTTAGCCCATCTACCATGTTAATCTGTCACCCTGGACTATCACGTCAGCACCTTAATGGTCAACGACGAAAAAAGTCAAAAGAATACATTATGTTTATTTTCTAAGTCAGTGACTAAATTGAGAGAAAAAATAATACGAGAGTTATATTAGTTTTTTTCAAAAATAAGACATCCGATGTATTTTTGGCTGTATTTTATAAAAAAATAACAATTTATCAATTCGAATCCAATAATTAGAATATTTGAAAATCGAAAAGAAAGAAGGAAAAAGGTGTCATGAGCATAAGAAATATGAACCATAATTTTTAGTCTATGGTGATTTTAAGTTCACAGTTCCGTAGTTGTGCAGTCGACACGTGTTGATGTAGCAACAAGAATCCAGGTTGCTCAGACACAACTGTTTAAGACAGGTTGTAAACCCAAGAAGGAAAGAAGATGTTCCATCGAGTTTACTAACCAATCATAGCTCGACACGTTTCCTAATCCAAAATCACTGTCTCCTTGACTGTGATTGCATCTGCATGCTTTTTTTTCCTCAACAAAATAAAGAATAAAGAACAATCACAGTGTCACACAAACTAGTTGATGATAGACTTTTGCGAAAATAAAACATAAAGAAATAGAATTATGTTAATTTTGTTTCCCATCGATGTTCGGATTGGCTAAAATACATGCATTAACACAGGTTGGTTTAAGTGATAAATAATTTAATATCACTTGAATATATTTATAGTTCGAGTCTTTGTGAATACAGAAAATTCTTATTAGAAGACTCACTTATTAAAATCAGGTATACAATTCGGGTCGATCCGGATTAATCAAAGTGAAGTATTAGGAACCGGGAAGACAAAAAAAAAACATCTTGTGACTAACATTAGCACCTTTGCAACACAAAAGAAAAGGTTGATGGCATGCCATGAATATTGCTGTCTATTATGTATGCATGCCTTCCATGTCCATATCCTATCTCTTTTCATTGTCCAAAGTGCTTGTGCTTAGGGATTTGATCGATTCCCTAATTTATTATCCCTATACACGCATGCATATGCATGCATGTTTATATTGTTTTAGGATCGATAAGAAAATCATGTCCAAAAATTATTAAGGAGTCGGGATAAAAATATAAATTATTATCGGTTTAAATTTAAAAAATATTTGAAAGGTCTAAATCGAATTACTAATTTTTTATGAGGGTCCAGAATCACAATTTCATTATTATCCAAGGGCCCCTAAATCCTAAGGTTTGGAATATATATGGGCGGCGCGCAAGATAAAAGCATTCATGCATTGAATAATCCGTGGTCATTTTATTTATAGTAATTTTCAGCGTGTCAGTCATAGGATCATCATGGTTATTTGTAGACCGAAACATATCAAAGTCTTGTCTTTACGTTATAGTTGACTAAAAGCTTGTGTTTAAAGCATGCGAATTAGTCGGAAGCTCTAGTTAGAGAAATTTTCGGAGGTCATCTATGGAAATATAACAATATGATTTTTTAATCTAAATTTTATTTTAATTTTAAACTCACAACATATAAGTTTTGTTTGAATATAGATCGTTTCATTCTCTCGTACTAGTCTATCACTTTAAATTTTACCTAAAGCGCTTAATTCATAAAAACCCCAACCTTAAACTCAAAGTTCGTGAAACCACAAATCATTTCGATCTATAATATATAACATCCAATCAGCGTGGAATCAAGACATACAACTCGCTTCCTCGTTCTCCACCTCTCCACCGTTTAGATTTGGAAGAAGATTCTTCGTGATCGAAAAATCAAATAAAATTTGAAATTAGGAGCTTTTTCGCAAAAAATGAAGAAATTTTTAGGTCAATCCATAATTTTTAAAAGAAAATTGTCTAATTATAACACCATAAAGATCATTGTATAATAAATTGACCGTAATTCAAATGACAGTTAGGAGTGTTAGGTATGACTCATAAATATACCGGTAAAGAGGACAGAGGATGGAGCGGAGTGAGCGAACTTTTATAATAAATAAACCCTGATACATATTTACAAAAAATAACCTATGAGATATTGAATGAAAAACTAACGCCGCCTAAGGCACTGAGGATGTAAGCACATTGTTGAACCTCGTTAAAATTCTTGTGTTTTTTCTTTTTCTTTACCCGATTATTCAACAAGGAGTTAGGACAAACGATCATTAAAGATAATTAAAAAGATTCTAAATAGATATAATCATCTCAAATTATTAAAAAAATAATTAATCATGATCTAATGTTATTTTTTATTAGAATTGATATTTAATTTAAAAAAAACTAAATTCCTAAAATTAAAAATAAAACTAAATTCGAAATGTATAAAAAAATACAGGGATTTAAATCACATATTAACCAAAGGAAGTGAGTCTTATTTTTTATGGTTAGAAAACCATATGATATGAATTAATATAACAGATGAAACGTGGATCAGATACGATTATTTATACTAAGCATCCTTTGACTAACCAATGTTAGGATTTTGGGAACCAATTCCTGCCTACCTTTTAGAAACCTCATATTCTCCGAACCCGAAAAATCGACCATGTGGAATAATCACGTTACGTCCGTATTTGTTTTTCTTAACCTTATCGATATATTAAATAATCTTACTAAAATCAATCAATCGTATCGTTATCTGTGAGTTTTTTTCTTAAAAATTGAGTGTGATTTCAGATCGAATAAATTTTTCTAAAACTTAAATCAAATTAGATAACAAGTAAGAAATATTATACTTAGATCAAATTCAGATTAAAAAAAACTAGCTTGATTGAACCTATAATTATCCCTAATTTTAAATCTCCAAAGTTTTTGTTTGGACACGTTGAGCAACACTCAAAAAGTAAGGAACGTTTGAGGTTGCTGTTTAAGTCATGTTGTCAACTCAAACTAAATTAACCAAGAAAATTAAAGAAGAAGATAAAAAGCTAAGCTTGACCAACGAATCACAACTTGGTCAAGGTGGGCACCTGCCCACTCTGAAATTCGAATTTTCTTCGATTAATTACTTATTTTATTGATTGTGTTTACCATGAAATTTTTCGTGCCTACCTTGAAATATGTGTCTTTGATTAGTTATTTATTTTACTGACAGTGCCCACCCTAAAATCTTATTTGTATTTATCTCATTTAAAAACTTTATACTATTAACGTATGTACCCTCCTAAATAGATATTTTTGGATCTTTCACTGCAACGAATAGTCGGATGTTGGATGTCTCCCGAGTATATATATTCGATTTCTTTTCGAAGAAAAATAATATTGAGGGTACGTTTGGTTCACAGAATGTAAGATTACCAGTGGGAATGTAAGATTACCATAGAATAGGATTACTGGGAATGTTGTATTTTGTGCTTGGTTGGTTTAGCAGGAATGTAAGATTACCGTATTTGGTTAAAGGAATAAAAGATTATTGGAATGTATATTTGACCAAATTGTCCTTATTATATATTTATTTTTTTAACAAGTTAGAAAATATTTATATATTTTCTTTAAAAAATTTAAATTCATAAAATTTATATATATATTTTTACAAAATTTAAAAATATAAAAAAGTTTAATGAAAGAGTAAAATTTTATTTTAACCCCTGAACTTCATATAAAATTTTAATTATAGACTTTTTTTTGTAAATCTAAAATAGTTTAAGGATAAATTTGTAATTTAACATTTGTAGAATTTTTATTATTCAATGACAGAATAAGGATATTTTAAAGAAAAAAAATTTAAGGGCATTTTAGTCCAAAACGCCGGTAATCCAACAATACCTAAGAAAAGGGAGGCAATGACATTTCTAGTAATATACCAAAAAAATCCACTATTGGTAATGTAATATTACCGGGAATAACATTCCCGGCCAACCAAACGGGGTAATATGGATTTCATTTCCATGGGAATCTTACATTCTCCCAACCAAACACACCCTGAGAGAATTTTAATTTCGTTTAAAGAAATTAATTTGATTTAGATATAGTTAAAGAAAAAAGATATAGTGAAGTTATATATTACTATTGGATAACACCTTTCAAGTAATATATACAAATCACTAAATTTAGGGTTTAATTTGTTGTAATCATTGAATTATAAAAAATAATCATTTTTATCATCAGGTTGTAAGATTGTTAATGATGGCTACGGGCGTTCGTGAAAAACAATTATGAAGTATAAATATGTAGTTGACGATGGTAGGGATGTAGTTAAAGTCCATTGACGAAGATAAATACATTAAAACGCTACTGTCCCCCACCATTTTTCTCTTTCAGGTACGAAACAGTGAAAACCTAATAGCTATGGTGTATTAGACCTCCCTCTTACATTCTCATAAACAACAAAAAAGTGGTACACCTTGTTGCCCTAAAGAGAAGAGAATTTGGGTTTCTTTTTGGTTTACTAATAAAAATATTGCAGTAATGGGGAGAGGGAAAGTGGAGTTGAAGAGGATCGAGAACAAGATAAACCGACAAGTAACTTTTGCCAAGAGGAGGAATGGGTTGCTGAAAAAGGCTTACGAGCTCTCGATTCTCTGCGATGCCGAGGTTGCTCTCATCATCTTCTCCAATCGTGGCAAGCTCTATGAGTTTTGCAGCACTTCTAGGTATATATAATCTGGTTTTTCCTTGGAAAATCTCAATCTGGTTTATCTGCTTTTCTTTGCCTTTTGTCTATGTTTTCGTTTTCGTTTTCGTTTGTTGTTGCTGTTTGATTTTAAGTGATAGGTTTGAATCAGTTTAGTGTTTCATCATCATCTTCTTCTTCATGGATATGCTTCCTTTAATTAATCTGGGATAACTACAAAGCAGTATTTGATCTAAGATAATTTTCGATCATTTGACACTCATATACCTGCATTCATGACTTAAAAGAATAACAATAATTTTTTGATCATCGAGGTCCGTCGATTCGTGCTTCATGCATATGTTTATTTCATGGAATTAGTGCAGATTGTTTTCATAGGAAAGTTTGCCCTTTTAGCGTTTGAAGTTGTTGTTCTGGTTTGGGAGGGATGATTATGGGTGTTGGGAAATGTAAAATGGTGCTGTCGTCTTTGTATCAGTGAATTGGCCTGGTTACCTTAAAACGTTGTAATCCTATGCAGCTTTACCAAAAGACATTCAACACATGTACACATCGATATGGAACATGTTTAAGGACAATATCTTTTACTGTTCTTGACACGGTTACACGTATAATGCATTGTCTGGACAATATCTTTGACTGCTCTTCACACTTTTCCATGTATAATGCATTGTCCTCTTGTTGTTATGCCCTGTGTGTTCACAAATCTTTGTCTTGCAGTATCTATATTCTTCTCTGATGCATTAAATTTTTCTTTTGAAACTTGGTAGAGTTAATTATGAAATTTATGTCTCGAGTCGAGTGTTAAAGAGTTCAATATTCTTTAAATAAAATTTTAGACTCAAGTATTGACCCATTTTGTATCGTTGGAATAGAGAAAATAAGACGGTTGAGATTAATTGACTAATTCAGATCAGGTAACGTAGAAGTCTACTATGAGGATTATAATTCTAATCTAATTTACTTCATTTATAATACCAACATTTAAATCTCTAAACTTATTTATAGAATTTAACGTCTCATCCTCTTGAATCGACTTATAGTTGGTACTTTGACGGAGATTTTTATTAGAGTTAGATGAGTTTCTTCACTCTCTTCTCTATCTATAAACCCTACCTTAAATTTCAAAATCAAAGAGAGGAAATGAAGAATTTTATCAAGGATAAAGTAGCCAAAAGTTGCCCCAATAAAGGGTAGTATAAAAGTAAAAGATAAGAGACACAAAACACAAAAGCAAATTCTTACAAGACAAAGGAATATATCCATACTTTGTGCTTTTTGTCTCGAGTGATTAGCCAAGCATATAGTTTTGTAATAATCTAAAAGTTTGATGAAGCAAAGGTTCTTGAAACGTCGAGTTCTTGAGTTTCTAATATAATTTTTTAAGTTAACACCACCAACACAAAATACTGTGTCGGTCGGATTTGTCATATTATACTAATTAACCTCCTTTCTTTGAATGTTTTATGTGCAAGCAGCATGGCTAAGATACTTGAGAAGTACAACAGCTACACCTATGGAGCATTGGAACCTGGTCAATCAGAAATTGACTCTCAGGTGAATTTAATTAATCTCTTCTGTTTCAGCATTTTTTAACAATCTGACATTGAACACTCATCCCTGGTATTCTTGGTGCTCGAATTGAGACCTCTAAAAATAACAACTACTTTACTATTGAGGTCACTCGGTTCGTGCATCTCTAAAAAAATATCTAAAAGTGCTGATGCGTGTTGTCAAGCAGAGCAAGTACCAGGAGTATCTGAAGCTGAAAGCAAAGGTTGAGGCCCTTCAGCATTTACAGAGGTGAATTAAACCGTCTCTCTCGTTCATATTTGTTCATAAAATAAGTTGCTTGCTGTTCATGTGGGAAATATGTACTTTTGTGATGTGTAGACATTGTCATGGTGAGAATTTAGGTGACTTGGGCACCAAGGAACTGGAGCAGATTGAGCACCAGTTGGACTTCTCATTGAGGAAAATCAGGTCTAGAAAGGTAATCAAAATCAACTTTTTTCCATTCAATTAGATGATTTAGGTCACAAAACAGTATCTTAGTTTCCTCTTTCATGAATGCAGATGCAGACGATGATCGACCAACTTTCCGAACTGCAAACAAAGGTATGTTAATATATTTTACCGAATATAGGATCGAGCAAACCGCCATTGATATGTTCTTTATACAGGAAGAAGCCCTACTGGAAACCAACCGAAACTTGAGAAGGAAGGTAAAATAAAATCTTCAAAATCGTTAATATTTGACGTCTGATATCGACTGTAATCGATCTTAATAGCAATACTTTGGCAGCTGGAGGGAAGTAGTTCAGTGTTTCCATCGACGTGGGAAACCGGGGAGCAAAGCGTTCCATACAACCATCCGCAGCCAGTGCCGCCACCGCCGCAGTCGGATGGATTTTTCGAGCTGCAAATGGGGTATGTATTTTGATTTCTTTGCTGATTATGTCAATTATGTACTTATGAAATTTGTTTTGCTTGGTGCAGTTATAATCCTAGTACTATAACAGATGAGGATACTGCTACAGGCTCTGCAGTTGCACCCAGTGGGTTCATCCCTGGTTGGATGCTTTGATTGTTTGAGGTTTAATTAAATGGATTCTATATTTTCTCACATGAAGTGATTAGAAATCAAGAAACCGAGACTAGTTTCTGCAGATTCCATGTTTCAACCTATATTTTGTTGTATCTCTTTTGGCTGATGCATCATGCATGCATGCATGCATAGTTTGAAGTGTGGGGCGAAGCTCCAATAATGTAAAAATACCAAGTGTTTACTCTAACACACTCCCGTGCTTTGTTCGATAAAAGGTGAACAAAATTTGATTCGATTCGAAAAAAATAGATTTTTTCGACTCTACGTTGAAAACCGATAATGTAAAGGCTCATCATCTTCTACCCCATAATGTTTTCTGGTATATAATATGTCCAACTACAAGGTCACCAATGAACCACGATGTAGTCACTGAAAAAGTAGTGCAGTTTGTGGTTTAAGTGGAAGGTTCTTGTCATTTCAAACTTAAAGCAAAGATCTTCCATATCTGGTGTAGGGAGAGAATATCTGATGCAAAGGCGCAACTAAAGTGGAAATTTAGGATGAAATTAAACTTTTGTCACCTTCAATTTAGTACTTAAATTATCAGTTTTAGTGTAAATTGGTACCTAAACTTTTAATTTTTTAAAATCGTAAATAAATTTTAGTTTTTGTATCGTTTTAGTATCCTTTCAAAATTTAACGTTAGGTTTTGAAAAAAAAATGAAGTTTAGGTACTAAAACGGATCAAAACTGATAGTTTATGTACTAAACGCGTCAAGTTTTTAATGGAGGTACTGAAATGAAACGAAAACTAAACGTTAGACATGATTTTGAAAGAAAAAAAAGTTTAGGTACTAAAACGTGTCAAAACTGATAGTTTAGATACTAAATACGTAGTTCATCCTTAATTTTAAAATTAGATAAATTCT
The DNA here is from genome assembly GCF_006381635.1 of Hibiscus syriacus. Classification (NCBI taxonomy): domain Eukaryota; kingdom Viridiplantae; phylum Streptophyta; class Magnoliopsida; order Malvales; family Malvaceae; genus Hibiscus; species Hibiscus syriacus. The sequence goes on from NW_024063537.1 coordinate 146,232, forward strand.
TATCTTATTTTTAATTGAAATAATTCTTAAATCCTTATAATTTTGTAATTTGTCTAATGAGATAAAATTTGTCATTTTAAAATTAACAACTAGAATCTGATCCCACTTTTCTACTCTTGTGGCCCTTGAACTTTCATCATGATTCCTTTTAATTGTCATCAATATTTATATATAAATGTGTTAGAGTTTGTAACATAAATTATAAGAGTCGTGTCTCATAAAATCTTAAGATTTATAGAATAATTTTTTAAATTATACTTAAATTCATAATGTTCCAAAATTTATATGGTGAGTAATTACTGGACAGACGGATATGAAATAAACGGATGCGAGGTGGTAGATGAGGGGTGGGTATGATCTCAAACCCATCACCTACCCACTACTCGCAACGGCTATGATCTTTACATTCATACCAGCTCACTACCCACGAAATTTATATCCATCACCGTCTCAATTAGAACGGATTCAATACGAAATCCATGAAATTATTCTCATCTACTATCCTACGAGACGGTTTAAGGTATTACAAAGTTTAAAATTTATTCGAAATTCTTATAACTAACGAACAACCTCATAAAAAACGAGAGTACAGTTCTTTTTTTTCTCTCCTTTTTTTATTTTGATTAAACGACGTTACATTTCATATTTTCCAAATGAACTTGCTTTCCCCCCCAAGGGTGAGAACATGAAGACCAAAAACAGTGAATATCATCGTGTTCTAGATAGGGATGGCAACTCAACTCGAATCCGACGGGTTCCGACTCGATCGGGTCAGATTTTTTTTAAAAAATTTCGGGTTCGGGTCGGGTTTAGGGTAAAAAAAATCCGACCCGACCCGACCCGAAAAATATATATAATTTTATCTTATATATTTAGGGATAATTACAATAATATCCCTCCATATATAATTTTTTTAATTAAGTCACTGTTTTCATTGAATTAATTTTTTTTTTTATTTCGGGTCGGGTCGGGTCGGGTCGGGTTTCTAAGTCATATATTCGGGTCGGGTCAGGTCGGGTGAAACATTAATTTTGTCGGGTCGGGTCAGGTCACGGGTGGAGAACCCTTTCTTCTCGGGTCGGGTCGGGTGGCCCAAAAACCCGACCTGACCCGACCCATTGCCATCCCTAGTTCCAGCTAAAGCCTAGCAATTGCTTTGTCCACTGCCACAGCCGCACGTGTGTGTAAAGTCACTGTGACAATGGAAATACACACGCATATATATATATATATATATATATATATAGGTCATGATCTGTTTCTACTATATAAAACTAATAAGTTTTACACAAATTTATAACCGCTAGATTCAAATAAATAAATGACTTTGATTTAAGTATAATTTATAACTCATAAATAAATACATTTTAACTCACAGTGAAATATTATCTCTTTTTATTTCAATCTCAAACCTTAAACCTTAAAATTTAAACCTTAAACTCAACTCATATATTTTAAACCCCAAATTCAAAACCTTAAACCCATATCATAAACCCTAAAATCTAACCCTAAAAAATATTATTTTATTTTGATCACCTTCTCATTTTCACTGTTAATTTTAGTTTTTAATTTTTTTCATCCAATAATTTTAAAAAGGCGTAAAACTAAGTGAATCCTTACCATATATATATATATATATATATATATTGTAATTGGCTTCGAATTTGAACCCACGAGGGTGAGACTCCATTGGTTTGGCTTTATAGGTTACCATTGTCGAGACATTCTTTTAAAATCTAAGGGTGCCGATTAAAAAAATCAGGATTTTGTAAAAATGTTTGCCCCAAATAATTCGGGACTCGAGTTTAAAATAATAATAAAATTGGTTTGTGGAGTCGCCGTTAATATTTGATTAGGGTGTTACTGGGCACTCAAAAAATATTTGTCGTTTTAATAAAAAATATTAATTTTAATTGAAACAACAATTTCACGGTTTGTGTTACAAAAAATTTAAGTTCGAGAGTCGGTTACACGTGGGGAAGGATTAGCACCCCACAACGTTCTAAATCGGTACCTAATTAATTAATTAGTTGTCTTTGCAATAAAACTTACAAATTTGAATTTAATTTAAGTTGAAATCCCTTTAAATAACCCTTTGAATTTTATGACGAAAAACTGTAATATTTAATTATTTCATATCGAGAAGAAAAGACATCTCATACCTTAAAACAATCAGTTCTTACTCCAATCGAAATGAATAAATATTACTATTTCATTCTAAAGTTCATTATTAATTCGAATGCACGAATGATGATAAAAATAAAGATTAAATACATATTATCAATTCTTTAAGAAAGAATAAGGATGTTCGATTATTTAAAGACGTCGATATCAGACCTTTTATAAGTTCTAACGATCATTTCTCGATAAATTTAAATAGATGAATATTTCTTTTTCTCTCGTTCCCAAATTTTACGCTAAGTCAGTTTTTAAGGTTTCACTTAATAAGATACACTTTCATTTTAAAATTATCGAAAGTGATTTTCTTATACGTTAAGACAATCACTTCACAATGACCTTAAAATGAAATGATATTACTCTTAATCCAATTATTTGGCCGAATGAAGTTATGCATATGAAGGTATCATACATTTTACATGCAAGAATGATGTCATGTGACCAACATGTATTAACACATATGGAAAAAAATAGCTACCACATAGAATAAGATATTTAAATACATTTAATAAAATAATATAAGCTTATACACACGTTATAAGATACGATATATGCACGATTCATATTTACAAAATAACATAAATAAACTATATGAAGTATATACATGTATTAGAAAGTGAAAACATAAATATAAAACTATGCATGCCACATACCTACATATAATACAATAAAATATATAATACATAACCATATATAACATCATGTAAATAATGTACCATTAAAATACAATATTACATGGGTATACCTATATGTGGTATAATATTTACGTACGTGTAATATAATTTATAAATATTATGAATATAAGGTAGCATGCATATACCTAATTGAAAAACATTGACCAAATAAAGACAATATACCTAAAGGCTAAATACACCAAGTTTAGTATTAAACCAAGGACAAGAATGAATGAAATTATACTGAACATATTTAAATCTAGAAACAAAACAAACGTGAACAACACTGCAATATCGGAGTAAATCGAACAAGAAATAAATAAGGAAGTTAAAGTATGAAAATTTTCAAATTACAAGGTCAAATCACAAACGAGCAAACACATTTAAGGACGAAAATTAAATGATTACGACATTCATGGCTCAAATTAATAAAGATAAAACTAAAATAGGGACCAATATGAGAGTATTTAGAATTACATGCTGAAAATTACAATAAGTAAAAGGCCAACAAGTCAAGGTGACTAAAATACAACACACAAAAAAGAAAAAGGAAAAATCAGAAACTAAAAAACTTCGAACAAGGACTAAATCTAAGAAAACTAAAGTAATAGGGGTTAAACACATAAATAATCCATAACAATTAAAGCAGTGACTAAAATGAAACACGCGTAAAATTTAAAGGCCAGATTAAAAGAAAACAAACTTTCAAATAGTGAATGAAACACAAAGCTTACAAAAGTAGAGGTCATTTTTACGTGATTAGCCCATGCGCGAATTCAGAAAATCCTAGCCCTCAAAACTACGTCGTTTTAGATAAACTATATAATCCCCTTTTAAACATTTCTTCCTCATTTTTCTCATTTTTTTCTCTCTCTCTCCCTATTCTTTATTCTCTTAGCAAAATCTGACGAGGGCTCTCACCGACTACCGTGACGGCCATTTTCGGCCACTGTGGGTCGTTGTCTTCCGATGAATTTTTGAGCCCTGATTACACTGATGGCTTCGTCTCGAGGCCTTGAGCACGAATATGGGCTCAATTTTCCCAAAAAACATCCCTAGCTCCGCAAATATGTCGAAAATCGGTTGACTTTCAATCTATCTAATCTCCTTATCCGACCGTCGGATCGCCTTGACTTCGGAGTATGTTACTCCCTTCTCTCATGCGCTCCTCCTCACCATCCCGATCCTTGATCGGACGCTCCGAACACCAGCGGAGAACTTCAACCAAAGGTAAGCACCCTTTCCATTCTTTTTTTCTTTTTCGATCTTTTTTCCTTCTGATTGTTTCTCTCGAATCCTCCTCAGATTTTTTTTTCGGTTTCTCCTTCTAAAAAACCTCCTCTCTTTTCTTATTTTCCTCTATTTTTTCCAAACCCGGTTTCAATTTTTTTTTCCGATCTCCTTATTTTTTTTTATTGTTTTGTAATTGAATGACCCTTATTCTTCCTCCGGATCTTACTTATATCTCTACCTTTTTGCTTGTTTGTTGAGATTTGATGAAGATATCTCTTAGGGAAATGATTTCCTTGTACCCACAGTAAACATTCCCGATTTTTCAGGATTTTTTGAATTTTTAATGGGCTTGGTTGGATCTTGAACTGATTTGCTTATATGTTTTGTATGAGATGATGATGTCGGCTGTCAGATTACGGGATTGGGTGACCGAAATAGTTGCAGTGGCACGAGTCTTCTCTTATTGGCGGCGGCGACAACGAGTGGTTGCTAGGGTTAGGCTAGGATTTCAAAAACCCTAAAGCATCTTAGGCCCAATGTTAACTTGTAAGGTCTGTAATAAAAAAATAAAAAAATAAAATAGCTAAATAATAATAATAAAAAAAAATGGTTTCGATCCGGATAAAACGGACGTCTACAACCATATTTCCACCTATGTGAAATTTGTGCACAGCAAAAGGAAGAATGCATATGCCACTAGGAAGAAGAAGAAAAAGAGAAGAAATTATTGTGATAAGATTTGACATCTTTTGGGAAGGGGCTGCCCTATTTTTCACTACATTTATGTCTACATAGAGAACCTGTTTTTGAAACAGTGTTTCTTTGTTTTTTGTTTTTGATTTTGTTTCTTCGGTGAGACATGTCACTTTCCTTTGTCATCCATTTTCAACATGAATAAGTTCATATCGAGAACAAATAATACTACTAATGTGTCTTTATTTGGTAAGAAGGGAGAGAAATTTGAAGAAATATGAAAAAAGGGTTTCAAGGAAAATAATTCAAACCCTTGGTAAGATATTATATTTTTAAATCAGTTTGAATTATCGGAGTTAGGGGTGAGCGTTCGATCGAGTCGAATTAAAAAATTTCAAGTTATTCGAATTGAGGAGTTCTATTTTACAACTCAAAGTTGACTTTAAATTTTAAATATTTCAAATAATTAGATTTTATAAAAATATATATTTGAAAACTACTTGCTTGAAGGTTTTTAAAATATACTTTTATCAATAATAAATTTTAAATAATAATTAATAAAAGTTTTAAAAAATTGACAAAAAAAAATCAATACTAGACATATTTTATGAGACAGAAAGAGTACTAAATTATAATTATGATATCTATTATGAACGCGATTATGGATATTATAGATGTTACGTGCTGTATAATTGTTATATATTCTCCTTGGGTCATACTAGGCTACACCTTCGCCGCTACTTCTTTGGACTTCCACATTTTCTCGAGTTCCTTGAATCCTCCAAAATTTCATGTTTTTCTTCGGTTATAACCCTTGATATAATTATTGATAGATCCACGTGATTTACTGACAGTCGAGTCTATTCATCCTGTCAACCTACAAGTAGTGATTATGAACTTGGTTTAACATCGACACTACAAGCCATTATAATCTTCAACCAAGACCAAAAAGATGTCTTCTTCTTCTCAAATACTTTTTAGTACACTTCAAATATAATTTAATCAAACGACATGAATCGTTTATAACCCCATCGCCTTCTATCGAATATCAATTGCAAACTTAATAATTATAACTCACGTCCAAATAAAAAAGAATAAATCGCTTATAACCATCACAAATAAAATGATTCCATCAACAATAATAAGCAATGTATCGAGTTCGAGTCCTTGTGCATGTAGAAAATTTCCGTTGGGAGATTCACTCACCAAAATTAGGTTTATGACGCGGATCGGTCTAGATTGATCAGAATGAAACTTTAAAATCGTAAGGACAACAAAAAAAAATTATCGTGGACATGTTTTATAAAAGAGAAAATCGCCTCAGTGACCAAAAAAAAGTTATAATATACGATTTTAACCAACTTTTTTTGGATTTGCGAAAATGACCAACAAAATCGCAACGCGAAATAAAAATCGCAACGCGATTTAGAAAATCGCAACGTTGAAAAGAAAATCGCAACGGTCAAAAGAAAATCGCAACGCGATATTCCAAGAATCGCAATGCGATTAAGAGAATCGCAACGCGATCTTCCAAGAATCGCAACGCGATTAAGAAAATCGCAACGCGATTCCAAGAATCGCAACGCGATTCAGAAAATCGCAACGCGATTAAGAAAATCGCAACGCGATTAAGAAAATCGCAACGCGATTCCAAGAATCGCAACGCGATTCAGAAAATCGCAACGCGATTAAGAAAATCGCAACGCGATTCCAAGAATCGCAACGCGATTAAGAAAATCGCAACGCGATTCCAAGAATCGCAACGCGATTCCAAGAATCGCAACGCGATTAAGAAAATCGCAACGCGATTCCAAGAATCGCAACGCGATTCCAAGAATCGCAACGCGATTAAGAAAATCGCAATGCGATTAAGAAAATGAGTAAATTCTTTCAAAAGCTATTGTATTTGTTTCTTTCTTAAGAATTTTCTCTAAAAAGATAGTATCCGCACGTATTACCACGACCACGACCACGACCACGACCACGACCACGACCACGACCACGACCACGACCCGAGACGAGACGAGACGGCGGCGGCGGCGCGCGAGAGTCCCCCTTGTTCTCTTTCACTCAACAAGGAAATGGGAAATCCAAGCCTTAAATACACTTCCCAATAGTGTTTCCAATACTATGTGGGATTGAGCATTACTCAACACTTCAAAGAAAATATAGCAATTTTTGTAGTATTTTCCCGCTTAATCCATATCTAAAAATATTAAAACATTTTATCAAGAGAATTAAAAGAGTTGTAGATATCTACATTTCAATTCAAACTTATACATATAGTTTTAATATGATAAAATGTTTTAATATTTTTAAATATGGATTAAGCGGGAAACATGCTACAAAAATTGCTATATTTTCTTTGAAGTGTTGAGTAATGCTCAATCCCACATAGTATTGGAAACACTATTGGGAAGAGTATTTAAGGCTTGGATTTCCCATTTCCTTGTTGAGTGAAAGAGAACAAGGGGGACTCTCGCGCGCCGCCGCCGCCGTCTCGTCTCGTCTCGGGTCGTGGTCGTGGTCGTGGTCGTGGTCGTGGTCGTGGTAATACGTGTCTTCGACACGTCCGCGCGGATACTATCTTTTTAGAGAAAATTCTTAAGAAAGAAACAAATACAATAGCTTTTGAAAGAATTTACTCATTTTCTTAATCGCGTTGCGATTTTCTGAATCGCGTTGCGATTCTTGGAATCGCGTTGCGATTTTCTGAATCGCGTTGCGATTCTTGGAAGATCGCGTTGCGATTCTCTTAATCGCATTGCGATTCTTGGAATATCGCGTTGCGATTTTCTTTTGACCGTTGCGATTTTCTTTTCAACGTTGCGATTTTCTAAATCGCGTTGCGATTTTTATTTCGCGTTGCGATTTTGTTGGTCATTTTCGCAAATCCAAAAAAAGTTGGTTAAAATCGTATATTATAACTTTTTTTTGGTCACTGAGGCGATTTTCTCTTTATAAAATCCATTTTCAAATAAAAATAAAAATTCGACCTAATTAATAATGAATAAATAGACTTTGCACAAAAAGAGCTGACAATGTTTATCCTCATGCAAGAGGTTGTGTGTACATTATTTTTCAAAGAAAGAATGGTCCTCGTGTTGTGGAAATTACATCGTTCAAGTCCTTATATTATTTTCCATTAACCTTTGTCTTGCATTGCTATTCTTGTAAATGTGGACAAAACTGGAAAATTAATTTCAACCGACCCCCTGACCCTTTGTCCCTTTTACATTTTCATCCTTTCCACCTATAATATGTGCCGTTAATTGCACTACTATTTTGATTATTAAATATTTTTAATTGAATTTAAATTAAATATTTTTAATGCAAATTATAAATTTCATCGTTTAACTTTTTTTTACTTATGTTTTGATTATTAATATTTTTAAAAATAATTTATTCAATAAACTTTTAATTTACTCTATTATGACGAAAGAGTGACATGACAATCATATATACAAATATAGGTTGATTTTAGTTGACATGACATTCACGTCATTTTTTTCTTTCTTTCTTTCCTTTCGATTTTATCTTCTTCCTTTATTATCTCACGCCGACACTTCAATTATCATTCGCTAATCATTCAAGGTATCATCTCATCGTCTCTTATTAGTCTATCAATTTGGATTTTACGTAAATCGTTTTAAAATTCATGAAATTCAACTCCGAAACTTCAAACTCATGAAATTGTAAAATATTATGATCTATAATAACTATCATCCGAGTAATATGGAATCAACTCGGTTCATCCTTCTCCATCGTTAAGATTTGAAAGAAGATGCTTCAGCATAAAGAAATCAAAGGAAATTTAAAAGTAAGAAATTTTTCATAAAAAATAAAAAATTTTAGGGTCACTTCAAAATTTATAAAATAAAGTTATCCAATCATAAATCCGTTAAGTATTTGATGACAACATGACCAATAAAGAAACAAATTAAAAGATTAATGAGTAAAATATTTTTTTTAAAATTCAATGATCAAAATAAGCATAAGAAGAAAATTAAGTAATAAAATTTTAATTATTCTCAAATATAAATATAAGTTTTTAATTTAAAATATCATTTTTAATTTCATTATATATTTTTAATTGAATTATGATATTTCCTATTCTATCAAAGGTACCACTCTCATTAAATATATTAATTAACGAGCACTAGCTTTTACATAGAAGAAATGTACCTCCCTGAAGAAAGGTACCACAATTGCAGGAATTTAATTTTAGGCAAAGTGTGAAGAGATTAAATTACAAGTTTAGAGTTTTATTAAATTAAAAGATAAATTACGCATTTAGTACTTAAATTATTAATTTTGGTCAGTTTTAGTATCTAACCTTCCAATTTTTTCAGAATTATATCTGAAGTTTAGTTTTTGTTTCATTTTAGAATTCATCGTTAAAAACTATAGTTTTTATTTCATTTTTGTTAAAAAACGAAAATTTAGATACCAAAACAGATCAAAACTGATAATTAATATACTAAATATGAAGTTTATCCTACGTTAAATTATTAAAAAAACATTATACTAGATGTTTTCGTTCTCTCCTCTTCCTTCTTCTTCTTTTTTTTTTACAATTTGTATCAATTTTATTGATCAATCCAACTTTTTTTTTAATTTTATTTAACCGGCTACATCACCAGTTTTGATGATGATTGCTGCTCGCCGATTATATTTTTTCTTTTTTTCTTTTTTAGTTTTTAATAAAAATAGTTATGTGTTTGTAACATGTTCACTACGTTTATGGCACATTTATCTATGCTTTTGTGACACGTTTTTTTCTGTCTTTTGGTAGCTTATGATTTTTTACTATTTTTTCATTCATCTTTTTTCACAGGGTTGGATTTGACATCGCCACGACTGATCAAGATAGAACTTATTAGTTGTCTTGTTTATTTTCCCTGCTTTGGACCCTTGAGTTGATTTGGATACATTTTTTACGCTCGTGGATAGTTTTCTCACGTCGCTTGACTCTGATTTGTGATTTGTTGGTGATATTTCATTAGTTTCATCACCTTTTGTGGTTTATTTATCGATGCATTTAGATTTGTTCGTATCTTTATTTTATTCAAGCATTGATTAGATTTCTTAACATTTTTTTATGATCCTTGTGTGATCTAGACGACTAATTTTTATGTTAATAATTATAGAAAAATATCCTTAATATAATTTAGTTTACGTTTATGATTATGCTCATAAATTTTTATTATAATTTTAAATATTTTATATTTTTATTAAAACTAGCGTATTTTTTTTATAGAAAGAAGAATCCATTATGACATAGTAATCACATATATTAATATAATATCTTTGTTTTCAAGAGGGAAAGATCTACGCCGTCAGCTGGCAAGTGTGTGACAGCGAAGGGTTTCCGTACAGATATCTGACGGCATCTATAGGGCTATGATCCAGCACGAGACAGAAACGACTGAACTGTTATGTTCCAACCAATCAGAATCCGACAGCACATCCTTAAGAAACCACTCTGGTTTTTAATCCTCTTTCTCCTAAAACCACTTCCACTTTCAGGGTTTTGTTTCTTTTCTTTTCTTTCTGATTTGTCTCTTAGTTTTCCGATTCTATATATCTGTGCATGCTTGCAAACAACAACAGGAAGAAAATAGAATCAGTTTCCTTCATCTTCTTCGTTTTCTGGGTTTTTTTTTGTCATGGGGAGGGGTAGGGTTCAGTTGAAGAGGATCGAGAACAAAATCAACAGGCAAGTCACCTTCTCCAAGAGGAGAGCTGGGTTGTTGAAGAAAGCTCATGAGATCTCCATTTTGTGCGATGCCGAGGTCGCTCTGATCGTCTTCTCCCACAAAGGGAAGCTCTTTGAATACTCCAGTGATTCCAGGTAAACTTTGTCACCTGCTGGAAGTTCTTCAGCAGTTTTCCTGAAAAAGTTTTAGCAGGTGAAATTAAGGGGAATATTAATGAGTTTCAGGCGAAAAGGAGACCTTGAAAACGTGAATATAACTATATCAGTAATGGAATTTACAAGCGTTTCGGGGATGTTGAAGTAGCAAAAGAATGGAAACCTTTGGGGTGAGGTAAAAGAAAGTTATTGACCATTGGAAGAAGAAGAAGAAATAATATATTATATATATATATATATGTACCGATGGTCAAATTATAACTTTCTAGATTAGGATAAATATACAAAGCTTCTGTCGTATGCACAGAACTCCATCTTTTGGCATCTGAGAAGTAAAAAATCATGGTGAGAAACATGTTTTTCGTCTAAAGATAGAAACAAGATAGACCATAACAACATGGTTATATGAAAATTCATATACATATATATTTGGCAATTTATTTTCCTTTTTGAAGAAAAGGTTTTCCTTTGTTCTTAAATTAGGGATTTTTGTTAAAAAAGAGAGGGTAGTAGGGTTAGGGCACCAAGAGGGCTTGAAATTCCAATATTCCTTCATGGATAAGTGTTGCTTCATATAACCCTAAAAGAAGTTAATGAATTGGTTTCTAAAATTTATATATTTAAGACTTGAATCACCCTAATATGACATTGAAAGATTCTTCAAATACATGTAAACTTAAGGGAAAAATCTAAATATACACGTGAAAAGGATATGGAAATTTCTTTAAAAAGAAAGAAAGAAAGGATTATTGTGTTTATGCATGCTTTACTTGGGAAAGCAAATCTTGTCCATGTGAGACTGATAGTATATTTTCCTCATCTTCTGCAACAGCATGGAGAAGATCCTTGAACGTTATGAAAGGTATTCGTATGCAGAGAGACAGCTTGTTGCATCTGAGTCTGACTCTCAGGTACAAAATACGTCTTTTCACGCCGTTGATGTTTCGCCAGTTTTCCATGATGAGTACCATCTTAATCTATATTGTATTAGTGTTTGCAAATGGCATTTTGACAGCAAAAAAAGGGTCTGATTTGAAGTTTACGTTTTTTTCTCTCTAGATTTTTAATGGTTACAGCTGTCGTTTCATTACAGAATCTTAGTTTTTGCCTTTAGGTACAATAATTTTGGACTGAAAAAAATTGTGTTGGAATTTGAAACCTGTTTGTGACAGGGCAACTGGTCCATGGATTACAATAGGCTTAAGGCTAAGGTTGAGCTCTTGCAGAGAAATCACAGGTACTAACTAGCATAAGTTCATGTGCTCATTTCTGAATGTGTCAAGCATCATTAGTTCATGCGATCATATCCCGAATATGTGTCGAATACGAATATTAAAAATCGAAACTTTCGAATCTTACATAGGGCTTTATTTGTTCTCCAGGCATTACATGGGAGAAGAATTGGACTTACTGAGTCTCAAGGAGCTGCAGAATTTGGAGCAGCAGCTTGATACTGCTCTTAAGCTTATTCGTTCGAAAAAAGCATGCTTTTTCCTCCGTTATAGTCTTTACCATTAGAACATGTTTTCTTGTTGTTTTAGTGATGAATTTTGTGGCCTTTCTGTTTTTCTGCAGAACCAGCTCATGTATGAGTCAATCTCTGACCTTCAGAGAAAGGTAAGGACATTATCACACTAACACATAGAACATATATGGTGCATTATATGAACTCGAATCTTATATATCTTACTGGTGTAAGAATTCTAGTGGTAACAAGTAATAGAGAACGAAGCTAATCGATTTCGGTTTTTGTAATGTCATCTCTATTTGTGGTGCCTATATGACAGGAGAAGGCAATACAGGAGCAAAACACCATGCTAGCAAAGCAGGTGACTAGCAAAACACCATATGGTTTTAGTCGTTGAATCAATTGTAAGAGTTTCGATGTACGAAATGTAAATACGAGGTTTAAATCTTGACGTTTGTGATCTCCTTTGTATGTGTAGATTAAGGAGAGGGAGAAGACAGTCGCGCAGCAGCAGCAACAGTCACAGTGGGGGCAGCAAGACCATGGCCTCAACTCATCATCCTTTCTGCTGCCACAGCCTCCGCCCTGCCTAAATGTCGGGTAAAACCTAAAACGTAGTCCAAAGAAGGCAATCCGAAACATTTTCGTGTCTATAATGAAAGATTTGATTGACGCAGCGGCGCATACCAGGAAGAAGCAACAGAAATGAGGAGGAATGAACTTGATCTTACTGTGGAACCTATTTATTCATGCCATCTGGGATGCTTTGCTGCTTGAAAATCGATACGGTTTCATCAATGCTTTCGGTTTATGTTAAGATGAACATAGATCCATGCAAAGCATGAGAAAGAAGACTCATGCCTTCTATGTCTGCATTAACTTAACATACATGTCTATCTATATATCTACGTGGACGATACGTGTATATCTGGATTTTGTATTTCTCTCGTTAGTAATTATCAGTAGCTGCTTATCACAAGGCAATTTGCATCAGGAAAAAAGATACATTGTTTAATGCCATTGTATGAATGGAAATGTACTAACCTGTAATACATGCTTATCAAAAACTCATTCAAATGTGCCCTTAAAACTAATTAAAAAAAAATCATGTTAATCTTCGGTGTGTGCGTGTCTCCGGTCATCTGATTTCAAGCTGCTTCATCAAACATCATCTTCTGCAGATTCAATCAATAATCAGTCATATGTTGTAGGAAAATGTCGAATGAATCAAACTAAGCATGCTACACAAAGTATGACACTATAATTGTTCATCTATATGGTATGAAGAGCTAACAGTTCTGGTTCAGTGTTCGATTCTCGACATTCGAAGAATAACATGTTGGGTAATGGTTGATAGAACTTAAAACAGATGTTAAATATTAAGGATTATGGAACAATTGCAGAAGCTTGTAAGAAACACATTACCTTTCCACAAATTGGACAGTTTTCTGACCTCTCCATCCACTCGTATATGCAACCGAGGTGGTAGCTGTGGGAACATTGAAGAACTATTTGTGGATTTTCAGGTTCGTACTCTGCGACGATAAATCGATAGGCGAAATCAGTTGAATTAAGACAATGTACATCTAAAATAAACTGATTAAGGAATCAACAATCCAAAAGGTGATTTACCTTCAAGACATGTGGGACAGACATCCTCATCCTCTGATGATCCATAGGCACAAGCAACTTCAGCTTCAGGTTTCTCGTTCGAGAATTCCGATAGGCACTCTACCACCGATCTTCCTTTGCATCGAAGTCCACTTGACTCGTCTCCGTTACTATCATTCTCCCGTGTTTTAATCGGTCGATGATCCTTGTCGGTATCTTCATTGAAACGCAAGACACTTGGAGCCAATGTGACAATATCGCCGGACTGTATATCATTGGATGCAGCATTGAGGGCTGAGGCTTGAGAATTCGAAGCCGGGGCATCAGATTGCATATCGCTGATTACTCCGGTGAACTGCATAACGACGAGTACATAGAATCAAAAATCACCTCAAAATTGCTGGTTTGTTCATGTCCGAAACTAACAACAAAATCTCTGTCTCAAACCTAGCTTAAAGAGACACGATAATTCGACATGATACCTTGTCCCATAGGGCATGGATGGAGTTGTGGGTATGATAAAGGGGACCGTCTTCTTCATGTTCGCTGGTGTGGAAAGTAGAACAACAAGCTCCCATGATTCAGGCCTGAAATCATAACAAGACATGAAACAAAACCCAAGTCGATCATCTTCATTAATAAACGAAAAATCGAAGGAAACTTAACTGCAAAAACATAGAAAAATCATTACCTTGACGACTGGGAATTGCTGATGTTTTAAAAGCGGAGAGCTTGATAAGAACCCAAGGATTTAGTTCACTCAAATTCAAAGAACAAACAAAGATTGAATTTAATGATAGGATTTGATGGAATATAAATATATTGTAAAGTTGAGAGATTTTCGGTTTGAAATCTATACCTAGAAATAAACTGCGTAGGACTCTAATTCCGATTTCGTGCCGCCCACGAAGCTTCTTTATATGCATAAAAGAAACTAAATTGGAAACCCCTTTATGTATATTTTAAAAATTAATTATACAGAAAATAATATTATTAGTAATTTTTATAAGGCAAGGTCTCTGTATTCTTAAGAAGAAAAAGTTAACGCAGTATTCGTATTATTTTTAATATAATCATTTGATTAACGTTTTTCGTCGTTTGATCGTTATGATATTGATGTGACAGTTAATCTGTCAGGTTAGGGTTACCAATTTAGTTCATTTATCATGTTATTAGTCATGTTTTCAACCATCATAGACTGTCATATCAATATCATGGACCGTCACGTTGACACCGTAAATTGTCACGTCAATATTGTAATGGGCAACGGCGAAAAACGTTAGTCAAAGGATACATTAGACTTAATTTTCTGAGTAGGAGGGCACGTGAGAGAGAAAATAATATAATGTACACATTGGTTTTTTCTAAAGTACAAGAACATCTTATACCTTTTTTACCTTTTTATAAAGATTTGATTAGAGATGGTAACGAATTGAGTTGGGTCGGATTCTTTATCAATTCGATCAACTTGAAAAATATATACACTTAACATGTACTCGATCTGATTCAAAAAGTATATACTCTCCATCTGACCTGATCCTATCCGAAGAGCATATTTCTTCCGCCAGAAACTAATCCAACCCGAAATTCTACTTTCTCAAATGCCACAACAAATGCCAATGGAATCCGATATTTACTCTGTCGACGTCGAAGTCTCCGTCTCCACCGAAAATTCTTGAGCTTTGAAAATGCAGTTGCTAAATGATTTCCTTAAAATTTCAAGTCCTAGAAGACAGTATGAGAGTATAAACAAATCCTTGACAACGTTGCCAAAGGTAGCTCTTATATCGAACCTATGTACGACACTTTCTTCTGTCCATTAACTAAGCAGATTATGGATGATGCAGTTACCATTGAGAGTGGAGTGACCTACGAGCGGAATGCGATATCGGAGTGGTTTGAAACTTTCAGTCATCTAGAGGATATAACATGTCCAACCACAGGGATGAAGCTCACAAGCAGGGTTTTAAGCACCAATGTTGCTTTAAAGACCACGATAGAGCAATGGAAGGATCGGAACGACGTTGCGAGGATCAAGGTTGCTCGCGCAGCATTATCTTTGGCTAGTTCGGATAGTATGATACTAGAGGCAATACGGGACCTGCAACATATATGCAAAAGGAAACAGTACAGTAAGGTGCAAGTACTTAGTGCTGGAATACTGCCATTGCTTAATAAGTTACTTGGATACAAAGATAGAGATGTCAGATGTGAAGCTCTGGACCTATTACGACAATTGGCCGAGGACGATGACAAAGGAAAGGTTTTCTTTCTTACGAACACGAAAAGAACATAAAGCGGGAGAAATTTTACTATGGCTTAACTACTGCAACATTTTCTTGATGTTTTGTTCAGGAAATGATCGCTGATACAATGGATATGTCAACACTAGTTGAGTTGTTATCAAGTAGCCACCAGCCAGTTCTTTATGCATTATTGCTCTTCTTACTTGAGCTTTCAAGATGTTGAGCTTTAACCGAAAATATCGGGTCGGCAACCGGAGCGATTTTGATTATGATCAGAATCAAGTACAACCACTAGGTTGATTCCTTTGCTTCCCAAACAGCAGATGAAATTTTAAAGAATCTGGAGCGAGTTCGAGATAACATAAAGCCGTAAGTGGATGGCCGAGTACGGTTTCTATGAACCTCTTCTGAATCATCTAACAGAAGGTAATCTAACTTCATGATTGACATTCTTCCAAATGATGAATTTAAGAGAAATACGCTGATATGTGTAAATATGCAGGTTCCAAGGAGGTGAAGATGGAAATGGCAAGCTACTTAGTGGAAGTCATTCTTGGTAATGACAGCAAAACCTATGTGGCTGAGAGGACTGCTCCTTAAAACGGTGCAAAGTGGAAACTCCATTGTCAGAGAAGCTGCATTCAAAGCTTTGGCACAAATTTCGTCTCACCATTTGAATGGAACGATACTTGTCGTAGCCGGTATCGTCCAGATTATGGTTGAAGAGATGTTCACTCGTAGGATATACGATGATGGATGAACCCATGAACTCAAAGAAAGAAGCTGCAGCTATACTTGCTAACATTCTGGAGTCGGGGTCGAGCATGACAGCATCCAAGTAAATCCCCAAGGACACAAGATAAGTTCGGATTATGTCATCTATAGCATTATCAGCATGCTTAAGAACTCAAAAGCTCATGAGCTCAACATCAAACTCATCAGAATTCTCTTATCCCTGACAAAGTCATCCAAGTCGATGGCAACGGCTTTCTCGGCTTTGAACGAGCCTGAAGCAAGCTACACCCTCATCGAATTCATCAACTACCCACACGAACAACTCGGGGTTGCAGCAATCAAGCTACTCATTACCCTTTCACCGCACATAGGTAACACACTAGCAGATAGACTCTGCAAAACCAGGGGCTGCCTGAGAGTTTGATCTACAGCCCTGCGGAATCGAACCACATTACCGAGAAGAAGGCAGTTTCAGCAAAATTCGTGGCAAAACTCCCCCAGCAGAATCTAACACTCAACCTTGCTCTTCTGCACAAGAATGTTGTGCCTATAATCCTTCAGAAAATCGATTTAACCCAAAGAAGTGGAATAAGAACTAGCAGGCATGCAACCGTTTACGTAGAGGGCCTAGTTGGGATTCTTGTTAGATTCACAACTACACTATATGAACCACAGATATTGTCTCTGGAAAAAGCTCATAGACTCACATCGGGTTCACCGAACTGCTCACGAGGACATCTAGTGATGAAGTTCAAAGATTATCAGCAATCGGACTGGAGAATCTCTCATTAGAGTCCATAAATCTATCAAAGCTACCGACAATGAAGAAAACCAAGTCTACGAGATTGTTCCACCTTCCGAAACTTCGATCTTCCAGTTCAACAAAAAGGATAGGGATACCATTAATATGTCCAGTTCATAGAGGCGTTTGTTCTTCAGAAACCACATTTTGTTTGATTGATGCAAAGGCCGTCGAAAGGCTGTTGGCATGCCTGGATCATGAGAATGGTGAGGTAGTTGAAGCTTCAATGGGAGCTATATCTACTTTGTTGGACGTGAATGTCGAGGTCGACAAGAGTGTTAGCCTGTTGAATGAATTGAATACCATTCAACATATCTTGAATGCAGTGACAGAGCACAAAGAAGATGGCCTGTGTTAAAAATATTTTTGGATGATTGAGAAATTCCTAGTGAAAGGTGGAAATAAGTCGGCTTCGGACATCATACAGGACAGGTCGCTGCCTGCTTCGTTGGATAGTGCTTTTCACCATGGGAACGGCAGTATGAGGCAGATCGCCGAGAGCATTTTACGACGTTTAAACAGGATGCCGAGCAGCTCAACTAGCTATCATTCCATGTAAAAAAGAAGAAAAATTCACTTGGTCGTGTCAATGAACCTGGGGTGTTAAGAGGAAATTGAGGAACATTATATGGCATTGAAATATAATTAAAAAATATTGCAACTTACATCTCACTGTTGTCTGTAATTTACAGCAAGACACCATCAATTATTACAAGATAAAACATAACTCCTACATCACACACAAAAAAATCATATCATCAATCTATACAAACATTTAACGAAGCAAGATGCACTTGCTTTGATCGAACATGACTGATATTCCCGACTATAAAGCCCGGCCAATAGCATCTTCAGTTATTCAACAAGTACAGGGGAGGAAAATGGCGACATCATATTCAGATTGCATGTCCTTGGCTACCTTCAAGAATGAGATATAAATATGAGCTTGTCCAGAATGGAGCTGTAAACCCTTTAAGATCAAAGTTCTACTTTCGCATGGCCTGATGGTTGAGACCCTGCAAAAGAAATAGATAAATTAAAGCAAGGGTCGAAGAATATTCAACCTATGACACGAGCTTCAAAGTGTGTTAAGTAAAGAGAGCAATATACCATTTACTCCTTGTCCATCGGAAGGAGCACGGGCTCCGTAGTTCATTTGGACGACATTGTGGAGCTCATCCTCCCATGCATTTGATAGCTAGAATCAAAATGTATCGACAAGAAAGTAAATTTATAATCCTCATACATTTATGAAGTTAAGAAGACAACATTCTATGTCATTCGCATAGAACACTAAAGCATATATAAAGGGTGAACTATAAGAAAAATGAAGTAAAACCTGATTAGGTTCCTTGAATCCTCCTGCCATTGGCATGGAGTAGGAACCAAGCGTTCTACGCATAAAATCAGCATTATTCCCCATGACAGGAAGGCCACCCGGAACATGTCCAGGCTGAGACGGATGTAAAGGAGTATAACACGTAGACAAGTCCGGAGAGAACCTCAGAGTTGATGGACCAGCCCGTGACTGATTTATCTGTATTTTAATGGATTAGAAGAGATACATATAGGCATGAGTAATTGCTAAGTCTACACAAATCAGCTTACATCTTTCGCAAGAAGCCCTTCTATATTACAATCAAGCCGTGGGTTCACCGTCGCAAGTTTCATTGATAGAAACTAATAAAAAGAAGAAAGTAGAGTGACACATTAGAGCTCGTGAAAGATAGCATATGGTTATATATATACAGTAATCACAGGTAGCCGTTGAGAATTCGGCTCCAATACCTCAACTTGCCGCTGAAGTGACTGCACATAGTTAATGATTTCATCTAGCATCACTGCCTTGCCTGTGACCTGCAAGAACCGATAAAGCCTAACAAACTGTACTAAACTAGTTGTTTCGACATTGACTTGTATCCGTTAAGCTACACCATCCAAGAAAGCATACCTTACTGCAACCGGGTACAAGGTCCTGCAGAAATTTCATCCTTTCACTGATCTTTTCTCTTCTTACCTGAAGTTATAACCGATTAGCTCCGATTAGATGATCTCAATAATACTAAACTTTAGTAAGTGTTCCAATGTAAACTTTTTACCCTTTCTGCAAGACTGTGGCTGTTTGTTGCCTGGCCTCTTCGAGCTCTGACATGGATGTATTCTTCTTTTGGTGGATCAAAAGCTTGAGACCCTTGTTTTCCCTGTTTTGTTGTAGCCTTATTCATCACTGTAGATTGGTTCTGGTCTCCTTTCTGTTTATTTTCAGCACCATCCTTTGCAGCCTCGACAGGTGATTGGCTTCCCTTAGCTTGATCAGTCTCAACATCCTATCGTAAACTTAACAGTCAAAACTGAGTATAAATGAAAAGCAAATAGTGAATTAGGGAAAGAATCGATCAACATTGTTTTACCTGAATGCACCTTTTTCTTTTCTTAGAACTAACACCTTTAGCTGACGGTTCACAGCCTGTACTATGCAGTGCAGATGGCTCATCTTGACCACCAACACCGTCACTAGACTCGGACTCATTAGACTCATTACCCGAGACACCATTTCCTTGTCTTGTTTCTTCATTAGACCGCAGGAGACTTTCACTTCTCCTTTCATTCTCGAGCGGACTTTCTTGAGTGGTCCTACTTTCAGCTTTCAAACAAGCATCTCCACAAGTTTCAGTGGCAATCAACTTACTTTTCTGAGATTCCACACCAGATACTGATTTCAACCCTCCCATTGCAAAAACATTTTGCGGTCCTTGCATCAGGCCCACACCCTATTATACACAGCCATAGATTCGGGAATACCTAAAGGGTTCACCATATCACTAAAATTCCCCCCATTAAAGCTAGAGAACTTGGCGGCACGCTCAATGAAAGCCAAGTCAGCCGGCAACTGAGATAGGCTCTGAGGTAGAATCCCAGTCACATTCGGTAAAACATACCCCCTTTCAACATTGAACTTGCTGCATTCCATCCCATATCAAATGGTCTACTGATACTACTACTCATAGAGGCTGGACCACCGTTTGTAATTCCCGTCGCATTTGAAGAGCTCGGACCATTTTGTACATTAATATCACAAAACCCCAAGCTTTGTGAATCAGAAGGGTGCTCCCAAAGGTTAGAACAAAACGAATCTACCATCGAAGCCGAACAAGATGAAGAACCGATAACCAAGCGATTATCACTAGGAACTAAACTCATGGGAGTACTTGTGAGATTGCCACCACCAAACTGCCAAGCCGATGACATACCGGATCCCTGGTAGTTCATGCCATTTTCATTTCTCTTTTCTAGCTCGAATTTATCCTTTTCGCCAACATCCATCCCTCTTCGACACGAATCACAGATTTCAGTCAAGGCCTTTATCCACAGTTATGTTTGAACACCTAGGCAATAGTCCAAAGTCAGGCTGATGAGCAGAAACTAAAGCCTCGGAAATTTGACCACTACCTAAAAGTACCCTAATTGCAACCAAGTCTAAGTTCATCAACCAAAGATCAAAGACCAGAAAAGAGACAGGTACAAAGAACAACAACAACAAAAACCACATCACAGGGGCAAATTGTCTATATTTTTTAAATATTTTAGTACACAATAACTTCACCAGCAAGCTTCAAACTAAGTTCACAAGGGGTCAACAAAGCTTAGGATACAAGAAAACCCCACTTCTGAAACTCAATTAGTGAACCCCCCCCCCCCCAAAAAAAAACATAGCTGAAAAAATTGGAAGCACACAAACTTGCACAAATGAAAAGGATTGAACAGAACAGGAAAAGCTGTAAGGAAAATTGGAAGTCCACAAACAAGCAGTCAATTTAATCCAAAAAGAAAAAGAAGAACGGCATTGGTTTCAGCACAATTAATAAAGTTATCCTTCTTATTTAAAACCCTAGTCAGAACGTATCAGAGAAACCCAGGAAAAAGAGAGAGAGAGAGAGAGAGAGATACCCATTTTCAGAGAGTTTTATTACTTTAGAGTGAGAGGAAATCAATGGGGATTTGTCTATTTTGTAGAAGGCAGGGTGAAAGAGGAGAGCAATGGCAAATGTGCTGCATTTATACCCACGCTTGCATCAAAAAGAGAGCTCTTTGATCATTAACCACCGCCACTGCTACTGTTAAAATATTGCAAAACACCCCCTTCTCTTCACTCCTCTCTTCCTTCAAAGCTCAAAAAGATAAAAAACTTTAAATCACTTTGGGTAAAGCTTGTTTCCAGTGTTTTTAATCTGTGTATTTAGGTTATAATTAGACCCATTTGATCTAGCAACTGACACTTCCAACTCCCATTAAATGATATTTTTCCCCTTTCATCTTATTGCATTTGTCCTCTTGATTAAAAAAATGAACCTTGGGAAGAGAGCTTCAAGATCTTTAATGGAGGTTTGTTTGGTCAAGAAGGTAAAATCTAGCTCATTTCATACTGTTACTTATGGCGAACCAGTCAAATTGGAGCTCGATTCGATTCAAAAATTTTAAAATCATGAATTGAAGTTAAAAATAAAAAAAATCTTAAACTTTAAACTTAAACTCAAACTTGAATATTAAATACATAAAAACTTAATATTACATTAAAAAAATTAACTCTTAAATGTCATATTATTAATAATTTATTTTTAAAAAATAAAATCTTAATATATTATATTTTCAAATTTATCACAAGTGTTTTGATTCGAGTTTTAAATAACTTATTTCAGCTTGTTAAGAATTCAAATCGAGCTTAAAATCGAATTAAATTCATTCGAGTCAAATATTTATTAAATTTTAATTAAATCAATCTCGAATAACTAACC
Organism: Hibiscus syriacus; assembly: GCF_006381635.1. Lineage (NCBI taxonomy): Eukaryota > Viridiplantae > Streptophyta > Magnoliopsida > Malvales > Malvaceae > Hibiscus > Hibiscus syriacus. The sequence goes on from NW_024063537.1 coordinate 168,540, forward strand.
ATCTATCTCGTTATAAAATTATTTTGTTCTCCCTCTTCTCCTTCTACAGCAGTCACCTGTTTCAGTGACTCTTCACCTAAACAAGGTAGCATTATACATTGTATCAGACATTTTTTAGGACTTTGTACTAAAATATTTATGGACTGTCTATTTATCTCTTTCTGCCATGCCATTATTAGTTGGCCTTGGGACTTTCAAGTCTCAAAGACCTAAGCTTTATAATAATGGAATCTCTCACACACTAAAACATTATCATTTACTTAACCCTAAGCATTATTAAAATGCCCATGTTAGAGGTTAAAATGATTTGTACTGATTGGGTTGGCCTCACTACGTAAATTGGGTCAGTAACAATTGTTTTTTTTACTATTTTATAAAATTAAAAAAAATCAAATTTAGTTAAATAGTTCACTTTTTATTTCATGAATTTCATTAAATCTAGGTTTGATGTTCTGGTATGAATCAATTTACTTTAGTAGTTAAAGAAGTTGTTGTTCTTATACTGTCAAGGGTTCTAGCATCAATGATTGCGGCAAGGTGATTCGTTCATTGTCAAATGATTAAGAGTATTTTAAAAATAAATACTTTTTGTAACCACCTTAGCTTAATAAAAAAATATTTATTTTTCTGACAATTTTTTAAGTATTTCTATCCATATTCTAAAATTTATTTTTCTTATTGTACTAATTATATTTATATTTTGGGTAAATTACGTGTTTAATATCTAAACTATCAGTTTTTGGTCCGTTTTAGTACATAAACTTTTAATTTTTTTCAAATCATACCTTAAGTTTAGTTTTTGTTTCATTTTAGTACATCTGTTCAAAATGTAACATTAAGTTTTAAAAATTTTGGAAGTTTAGGTACTAAAACGGACTAAAACTGATAGTTTATGTACTAAACGTGTTAAGTTTTTAACAGTGAGGTACTAAAATGAAACAAAAACTAAACATTAGGTATGATTTTAAAAATAATAAAAGTTTATATACTAAAACGGGCTAAAACTAATAATTTAAGTAATAAATACATAATTTACCCTTATATTTTTTTCTCACATTAAATTTGGAACAATAAAATAAAGGTATCTAGAAGAGTTTTCCCCTCAATAATCACCTTTTTAAGAAGTAATGTCCAATATGAGTCCATTTTAAAGTTAATGTGTAAATATCTAATTTGAACAAAATACTTAAAAGTAACAAAAGATCATAGTTTATGGGTTATTTTAATTAAGCTTAATAAAAATAAGGGTAAAATATGCGTTTATTACCTAAACTATCTGTTTTGGTCCGTTTTTAGTTCCTAAACTTTCAATTTTTTAAAACTATACATAACGTTTAGTTTTTATTTCATTTTAGTAACTTCTCGTTAAAAACTTAACGACATTGCATTTTTTTTGGTAAATTAGATCATTCATCACTCAACTATCTTCTCACTCTTATTTTGCTATTAAAATTTTAAAAAAATCCAATTTAACTATTTAACTTTCAAATTGCTCATATTTTAATCACTCTAAATTATTTTATTAATATTTTTGTGACATGATATTCTGTATTATCATTTTATTAATATATAATTAAAAATAAAAAATTAAAAGTTAGAGCGATTAAATTAGGATAAATTTGAAAGTTAAGTAATTAAATTAAAGAAAATAAACTTTATTGATGAAAATATGAGTGAGAAGATAATTGAGTGATGAATGATGCAACTTACCAATAAAAATGTGTCATTACCCGTTAAATTTTTAACAACGATGTACTAAAATGAAACAAAAACTAAACGTTAGTTATGGTTTTTAAAAAAATTGAAAGTTTAAGTATTAAAACATAATAAAAATGATAGTTTAGGTACAAAAATTGTAATTTACTCTAAAAATAATTCGAACACTTTCTTAAATAAAAAATTACATCATCACTTTATTGCAGTTGGTAGTTAACGATTTAGATCAACTAACAACATTACAAAACTATAATGTCTAAATTATATTAGATCAAAATCATATAGATCAAATCTCTAATCTTATCATTATAAAGGGACTAAATAAACAATTAGACCATAAAAACTCATTAAAAAATATTATTATTACAAGAAAGTAAGAGTTGGGGCATGGTTGGCAATGGCTCTCCTTTTAGGAAAAAGGAAAAATAAAAATTCACATCCAAAGCAACATGGGATGGGGAGTTAGGGATTCGGGATCTTTTAAGGATTCTTTGAACAGAAGCAATGGCATGATTACTCTTTCACTCCTTCATTTTATTTTTAATTATAAAACTAGTCCTTGCTCTTATGCTGTAATCGATTAAAGCAAAGCACTTTATTTCTTATATTATTTTAAATTAGGCAAGAGGGTAACTTTTGCATTTTTAACATACTCAATTTATCATTTTCACCCTTATTGTATTTTCACGTCAATTTAGTCCTTGAAATTACTCAATTGGATCATTCTATACTTTATCCCTAACTTAAACCCTAAACCTTAAACCATAACCTCATGACCTCTAAACCATAAACCTTAAATTATAAATCATAACTTAGAGTTTATAATTTAAGGTTGATGGTTTAGAGGTTTTGGTTTAGAGGTTTTGGTTTAGAGGTTATGGGATTATGGTTTAAGGTTTATAATTTAGGGTTTTAAGTTAATGATAGGGTATAAAATGATGTAATTAAATAATTTTGAGGGTTAAATTAATGGCGAAAATAATAAATTGTGTACTGTAAATTATTACATGTTAACATAAAATATATAATCAGATTGATAATTAAAATTTATTTAGTTGGTTTTATAATATTGTATATCAATGAAGCTTAGATCAGATGGCACAACTCATTGGTTTGACATGGGTTAAAATTCGAACCCAACTTGAAATAATATATTTATTAAAAATTGTACTTTTATTCAATAAAAATAGGAATTTAATTGAAAAAATAATATAAAGAGGTCTATTATTGCAATTATCCCTAAATATATAAGATAAAATTATAATTTTTTCGAATCGGGTCAATTAAGGTATTTTCACCCTAAATCCGAACCCGACCCGATCTGAACCCGATTTTTTTTTTAAAAATGAGCTGACCAGGTTGGGTCGAAACCCATTGTTCAGTTCCCATGCCCATCCCTACCCCTGACTATAAGATACTGCTTTATTAAGTCCCTCAACTATTAAAAGTTACAAAATAGTCCTATAACTATAGAATGTTACTTTGTTAAGTCCCCTGACTATTAAAAGTTACAAAATGTCATCCAACTATTCATTATGTTTAAACTCTTTATTTTTTGTTAAAAAATTAGCAGTTGTCTAAGCTGGACGTTAATATGATGACAAAGATTTGATGGTCGTTTGAGATTCTAGATAAGATTTTATCATATCACTGTCAACAATTTAACGTTTAACTCATAATATCGTTAACGTTTTTAACAAAAAACGATGAGTTTTGAACATAATGAATAGTTGTGTGATCATTTTATAACTTTTAATAATGGAGAGACTCAACAAAGCAACACTCTATAGCCATAATACTATTTTTAACTTTTAATAGTCGATATACTTAATAAAATAATACCCTATAATCGGAAGACCATTTGTGTATTTTATCCTAAATTTAACTTATTTTTTAGCTTAAATTATTCGAGTCCGATTGAAGTATGCTCTAATAGAGAATATGATGAATGTGAGTTAGAATCTCGGAAAAATTAAATGATGAAATCTCCCTTTTTAAGTTTTTGTCAAATTCATGCAAACAATATCATTGCGTGACATGATGAGATGTTGTGGATCGAATAGTTTTCAAACTTTTGGCTCATTTTCCCAATTTCCCCCTCAAAATTCGTAATTTTTCATGAGATCAACTCACCTTTTTTTTTTATTACAAAGATGCCCACTCAAAAATGTTATCAACTTTATCCTTCAATCTTTTTCAGTCCTTCAATTATTACCAAAGATACTAGTGTAAGGTACATGGGACCCTTTGTTTCCTAGGTTGAATATTTCATTTTGTAGAAAATAAAAATGTTGATAAATTTGAGTAGTTAAAATTATTTTATATTTTTAATATTTATTTTATTAATTATTTTATAATTTTATGAGGTGAAAATATTATTATTGTAAAAAATGTAATTATTTAAAATAATATCATTGAGATCACAATATTATTTTTCATATTATATTATATTTTATATAAATAAATATGATACTTATAAAAATTATTTAATATTATAAGTTTGGAATACTAATTATATTAATTATATGTTAAATGTATTTTTTCTTTAAACTTAGTTAGTGTAATAATTAAAATATTTTTATAAATTTTCATTAAAATATTTATAATTTGATATTAAAGTTTTACTTGTTAAAAAAATATAATCACAAGGACAATTTGGTAAAATATGAATCTAAATAATCTTATATTCCTTCAGCCAAACACTGTAATCTTACGTTTTTCCTAAACAAACCAAACAAGATAATACATCATTCCCAAAATAATATTACATTTCGATAATCTTATTATCAAAGTAATCTACATTCCATGAACTATACGTACCCTTAAGGATAAGTCCATGGGTGTCACCATTATTAAGTTGTCTTGGAGTGCGTTTCTTTATTTGATATGAGAACAACGTAATAGGAGGATTTTTCATAGTTATGTTATGGGGAGATGTTATTTTTTTTTGTATAATAACCTGTATTGATCTATTAATCGACTAATTCATATCGGGTACTGCAGAGACAAGAGTTGCCCTCTCAACTCAGTTTGCTCCATTCGCAATCGCCAGTATTCAAGCCTCTGACATTACTTAAGAGATCTAGTGTTTTATCCCACTAAACCAACTGATTGTTAGTGGAGAGGATCTTATTCTTGATTTGATAAAAGAAATAGTTCGAATTTAGAATCGAAATATTTTATTCAAAAGTTGCATTCATGCCATCCATGAAAAACAGAAATAAAAAGACGACGGTGATGGAGTTGAGAAGTTGTTGTCGATTGTCATGTTCCTCGAAAATGTCCGGTTTTGCTTTTCAAACCTAAAAGATTGATGATGGTTAGGCTTGTAAACGAACCGAACGCACACGATCGGAGGTATGTTCATATTTATTCATTTAATAAATAAATGGACATAAACGAACACGAATGAATTTGATAAATTAAAACAAATACATGAATGAATTTGATAAATTTGAGTACATTTTCAAGGGTTGATCGTACAAATGCATGAGTCGTTCGGTGAAGGGTTGCTCTCAGTGCTCACATCATAAGTATACGTAATAAATTGTGATTTAATTGTAATAGTATCAGTTTATCATCGAGCTATTATTTATATATATAATTTTTATATCAGTGTTAATGATATTTATCTTGATTTTTTTAAATATTTACTCTTTATTTGATATTAATAAAAATTAAATTTTCTCAAATGTTTTCTCCGGTGGATAATGGAAAATAAAGAGCATTGAAAATGTAGAGCAGACAAATGAACAAAACAGAATACAGGCCTTTCAGGACAAGGCCCTTAGAATTAGGCCCAAAAATATTTTGTTTGTAGTGCCTCAAGTAATCAATTATTTATACTTGGGTGATCCAAATTGAATTTTATGTTGGTAAATAATCACTTTTTTCATCCTTCTTTATATATTTTAGGGTAAACTCTACGTCTACTACCTTTCAGGTCCTTTTTAGTACCTAAACTCTCAAATTTTCAAAAGCATACGTAGCGTTTAGTTTTTGCTTCATTTTAATACATCATCGTTAAAAACTTCACGCGTTTAGCATCTAAACTAACAATTTTGTCCGTTTTAATACATAAACTTTAATTTCCCCTCAAAATTTAACGTTACATTTTAAGCATGCACTAAAATGAAGAAAAAAAATTAAACTTTAGGTATGATTTTGGAAAAAAATTGAAAATTTAGGTGCTAAAACAGACTAGAACTGATATTATAGATACTAAACGTTTAATTTACCCTATATTTTAAGATTGCGAAAGAGAATTTAATGAGTAATTTCAATATGAAAAGAATATTGCTTTTTTATAGAAATTCTGCTAGTTTTATTTAAAATAGAAAATATTGCGAAAGAGAATTTAATGTATACATGTGCTATTGTCACGAGATTACTTTTTTTTAATTAATTACTGGTATTCGATTTATAGAATGACAAATTTAGATCGGATAATACAGACACAAGAGCAATCTTTTCAACCCAGTTTGCTCTATTCATAAATACTAGGATTCGAACTTCTGACTTTACATAAGAAATTTAGTGTATCATCCACTAAACCAACTGATTGTTGGTGTCACGGGACTACTTTCTTCCTACTCCCACATAAGAATCAAAATAATATCAAATAATTTTTTGGTTAAACTACGCATTAATACTTAAATTATCAGTTTTGGTTCGTTATAATACTTGAATTTTCATTTTTTTTTAAAAATCATACGTAACGTTTATTTTTATTTCATTTTAGTATCTCACGGTTAAAAACTTAACGCGTTTAGTACATATACTATAAGTTTTGGTTTATTTTAGTACCTAAACTTTCAATATTTAAAAAAATACTTAACGTTAAATTTTGAACGGGATACCTAAATGAAACAAAAACTAATGTTTTTAACGGCGGGATACTAAAATGAAACAAAAACTAAATATTAGGTATGGTTTTGAAAAAATTAAAATTTTAGGTACTAAAACGGATAAAAATTGATAATATAGGTACTAAACTTGTAGTTTACCCTATATATTAGAATTGAAATTTAGATTTTATATTCTAATAATTATCTTGGCTATTATTATAACCTGTATTATGGTAGTAGGCCGTGACATTATCTGAATGGCATCTCAATAATTCAACGTAGGACCTCATGACCCACGGTGGTTACTGAAGTGTGTCCACTCTCGTTGACAATTGACTTTGTTATTTGCTAATCCGTGGATCATCAACGGTACTATGAGCATAACAGGACGCTGTTCAAAGAGTGAATTCTAGTTTTCTTCTTTGGCTGATCCATTTCAAAAATCGCATCTTGATTTTGTTCGCAGGTACCCTCTTTTTCATCCAAGTTCTTGTCTTCCTTGCAACAAAAAAAAAAACATTATTGTGTCTGAGCTTTAACTCTTACCTAGTACTTTGTTGGAAAGAATTTATGACAGTGAACTGAAGGTTGAATTTTGAGTTTTCTTGAAGTTTTCAATCACCTGTTTGCTGGAAAGTATCAGTGAAGAACTGAGGGTTGAATTTTGAGTTTTGCTGAAGTTTTTGTTGGGTTTTTCATCTGAATCTTGTTGTGGAGTTTAGTTAGATTGATGAATGTTGCATTATTACAGCTTTTGGGGGATCTTTATGATGTTGGAATGAATCTGGGTTGGTGGATTTTAATGAATCTGACTGAATTTGTTGTTTTTATGATTGTATCGAGTCTTCTGTCGACACCGGTATCGAATTCGATCCCCCGACGTCCCCTAATTCGCATTGATGAGTTCTCCATAGCTGAATTTAACTGCTTAATGTGTAGTTAGAACCTCAGATTTTGTGGATGAGAGAGACCTGAACTGGCCTTTTCTCATCATCCTTTGCCTCACTGATAGCTAGACCACGAATTGATCCATGGAAACGAATGTCGGAAACCTGGAGTCGAATACGGTTCGTGTTCATGACGAGGCCTTATCGAGTGCAGGGGGCATCGAAGAACCGTTGAGTGCTGATTTAGACAGGATTGACTTGGATTTGGTGTGTTCTAATGAGAAATTGGTGAATTTGCATGTACTTTTGATGCTTCTTTTGGGATGGGATAACGGTCCGGAAGCGATGGCATTAGAGAATGACGACGGTCCGATGACATTTGACATTTTATGCGGAATTCTAGATTCGGAGTTGAGTGAAATCAAAACTTTCTTGAGTACCGTTCAGTCGGAGATTGTTGAGGCTCGTCGTAAAACACCTTCATGCATGCCTTCAGGAGCACAGGTTGATGAAATGGATAAGAAGCTGCAGCATTCTGAAGATCCATGAAGAAGTGTCAAGGGATTGTCTCCGAGGTGAAGTTGCTGTCGACCGAGCTGCAGGCTTCGTTTCCGTATTTCAGAAACGAGAACTGTAAGTCCGAGTTCGATTTTGCCGAATAACGAATATAGTTTAGAGTTCAACAGCATTTGATCACTCTAACTTTGCCATATTAATAGGGAATAACAACGAGGCTGTGGATATATCCGAGCAATATCAGCTATCGAACTTCATAGGGAAATACAAAGTGCAGAATGTTGAACAGCAAAGACAAATTCTAAGGATGCTCGATAGATCACTCGCGAGGGAGCTAGATCTCGAAAAGAAACCATCCGAGCCCGAACTAAACGAAGACCAAGTAAAACTAAAGCTACATTATACCGAACAAGTAGCACTTCGCATGGAAGAGGCGGCCGAAATTGTGTTTGGGGACTGAGGCGAGAATGCTTGGGTGCATGGAATTTCGAAGAACTATTTGCCAGATTGCAATAAGGATGATTAAGAGAAGCGGCCAAATAAACTAGAAGCTGATGGAAGACTTGAATGCCAAAGATATTGCAATGAAAAAGCTCGAGATTAGCAAAGTATTCACATTGAGGAAGACATGAAATTACTCTTGGAACAGCTGAAAGAATCCGAGCTAAGCAAACGCTTCCAACGAAACGAGTCAAGAGCATCTTCACGAAATGGAAATCGTTATCGATTCACTGAAAGAAAGCCTTGACGAAGCTGAAAACATGGCCGAAAATGCTGAAGCAAAGGTGTCGAGTTAACGGATACGAACCTGGAGCTTACCGAAGAGTTGAATTTCCTCAAAGGTAATAACGAGAAAAGCACAAAGAAGGTGGCCTCACTCGAAAAACAGTTGAGGAAATCGGAGATTCAACTACAGCATGCAAAAGCATCATCCGAAGCGAGTCAGGAGCTGCAAAACATGCTTTACTCTGCAATTTGGGATATGGAAAAGTTAATCGAAGATCTAAAATCGAAGGTTTCGAAAGCTGAAAGTAGAACAGATAGCGTGGAGGAGCAATGCATTGTATTATCCGAAACCTGAGGCATAAAATCGAATGCTTGGAGACATCTCTGAATCAAGCTCACATCAAAAAAGATGCAAATGCAAAACAAATCAGTCATCGAACAAAGCTAATCGCAGATATGGTTGCAATAGCTTCAGAAAGGGAACGCATTCAAAAGCAGGTATGAACTTTGTGTCATTTTTTATTCGAAACGAGGAGATTCGATAAAACGTTCGGTTTAATTATGTGCAACATGTTCTTTGCAGCTATCTTCATTGGTAAAAGAGAAGGAAATACTGATGAAAAAGTTACAGAATAAGGCAAAAGCCGACTCGACAGCAGCTGTAACTCCGGAGATGATGATGGCGACGGAATATCTGTTCCGAAAAGTGATTCGACTACGAAAGCATTCGAGAATGAAGTTCCCTCAGCCACAAGTGTACAGGCAGGTACATTTCTAATCAAAATTTCCATTGCCATCCCTTTTGATGTTCATCATCATCTACCTTTTCTTTAAGACAAATTGAACCATTTCCATTTTGCTCTTCTAAAACAGGTGGATGAGCCATTAAAAGATGAACCCCATCATAGGACAGCAGCTAAGTCTTCCGGCAGCGTAACCAGCGGTGGCACTAGCACTGTTCCGAGCATGCAGGCAGTAGAAAAAGTAGGGACAAGCAACCTCAAACTGTCATACATGCTGATAGCAATTCTCATTGCACTAATTTCTGCATTAGCTGTGTATATGTTTCATGAGTGAGAAACAGGCCATCTTCGGTTATTTTTTCCGATGACCGGCTGAAGCTACGTTTTCCAGCACACATTGTGCCCTGTGTTTTGCATTCAGTAGCATATTTGTAAAGGGTTAACAACAACCAGATTGCTTTATTTCTTGACGTATATATTGAAAATTACATCCTCCATTGTTTCACAAACTTCATTTAGATCCTCCACAAAGGCAATGGCCATTAATACAGATATCGTTACTGGTCTTAGGATCACATTTTTGTTGACATCCAAAGTCATTGGAACAAGTAAGTGCCTTGATTTCGAAAACTGTACATTGGAATTGTCCTTTGATGCAATGTGCAACTCCTCCATGGCAATCTACTGCTTTGCAGTCGTCTTCAGTGCTGCATGGAATAAATACCTGCCTTCGAGCTCTCGGTACCATTGAAACCATCATTCCTGCAAAAAAAATATATATATAGTATTACCATTATCGTTTAATTTATGAAGAAGATTGATTTGATCGAATAACATGACTATATCGAGTTTGTCAAAAGGTCACATCGAGTTTATTTTCTGAGTTGAAAGGTATATTAAAAGAAAAATAATACGATGGACATATTAATTTTTTTTTCTAGAAGTACATAGAACTCTTGACATCTTTTTGTTTTTATTTTATAGTTATTATATTTGTTATTATCTTATAATATTTACTTGAATTTAAATAACAAACCAAATTTATTAAGGTGAGGCAAACCAACGCGGGCCCATAATATTTAGCAATAATCATGGAACAATCCATGATGAAATTCAATTTGAAATATGTTTTTAATTTCATTTATAATTGTTATTACACGTCATTTATTATGGCATTCAATTTGAAATATATTAATTAATTTAAAATTAAATTGAGAAATAAATTACGCACATAGGGATGGTAAACGAGTACAGTTTTGTGGATTCCGCACCGCATCCGCTCCAATTGGAGCGGGGATGGGTATAATTTTAGCGGGTAGTGGACGGGTGTGGATTTATAAAGTGGTATCCGTCGTGGGTGGTGGGCGGGTAATGGGTTTGAGACATTACCCACCCCGCATCCGCCCGCCCGCCCAGCTAAATATCTATTAAATTTTGGACCATTATGAATTTAGGTGTAATTTTAGAGACTAATTTATAAATTTTAATATTGTATAATATATAACATATAATTTAACCAAATATTAAAGATATTTAGTCTTTAATATGGTCTTTAATTAGGGAAATATTCGGCTCTTTGATTAAACTCATAATCTCACTAACCACGTCACTTTCCATGTTCTTTAGCCCATGCTGCCCATCCAAACACAAATTAACGTATTATATGCATTAATATCAAAAGCAGCAGTTTTCATGTTCTTTAGCCCTCAAAACCCATATTAGGCGCACTATGAGCATTAACATCGAAAGCAACTCAACAATCCAGCTTTGCGACTACATGCTCCTTACAATCTGTCTCCATGACATTCGTAGAGCCACTCCTCTGACAAATTGAAGCATGCGTTGCTACCACATCACAAACTGTCTGGGAACCAACTCCAACATCCCATTAGTTTGCTGTCAGGCGGGTCTAGATGAGTATGTAGCTAGTGGGTATGGGGATGAATTTGAAAATGTACCCGCGTGGGCGGATGTAAATTTAAAATTTGTACCCATCATGGGTGGTGGGCGGGTGATAGATTAAAAAATATTAAGTGGGTATGAAAATGGGAGAGGAGGTATTCGCACCCGACCGCCCGTTTGTCATCCCTATATGCACACGACAATAGTTACTATATAACGTTTATACTATCTGTAATTAATAAAGAAAACTGTAAAATTAATAAGGAAAACTGCAAATAAAATAATAAACCCAAAAGGAATAGTTTCATTTTTGAGGGTTTTTTTATCTTGTTAATTACATCATTTGTTCTTAAAGTATAATTTTTATTTTAAATTGGTCTTTAAAATTTTTAAATATTCCAATTTAATTATTAAACTATGAATATTATTTTAAATTAATCCTCAAACTTTTGAGCATTTCAATTTCATCCCCATACTATGACCATTCTAAATTGATCCCTAAACTTTTGAGCATTCTAATTTCATTTCCAAACTATACATATATACTTATTGCATCCCCTGTTAATAAAATCGATAGGCCAAATTATATTATTATAATTTTGAAAAAACAAAATATAAGTTAACTATGGTTGAAACTAATTACAAATTTGGATGAATTTGAGGATGAAATTAGAATATTCAAAATTTTGGGTACCAATTTAAAAAGAGGGTCATAATTTAGAGATGAAATTATAATGTTCAAAAGTTTAAGGACTAATTTTGAATGTTTGAAGAACTCAAATATAAATAACCTTGTTTACCTCACCTTTCATCAACATAATTTTTCATAAGATCAAAATTCCATATTAGTTCATCATCTTCAAATATGAAATCTCTTATCATTTTGTTGATTGTTTCAGGTAAGTTTTTATCATTATTTTCGACCTTTGTTATTTGATTCGTTATTCGAAAAATCAGTCTTCTCCGATAAATTTAATTATATTGGTAATATTTTTTTTGCAGCAATGATGTTTTCAATGGTACATAAAGCTCGAGGGCAGGAACTTATTCCATGTAGCACTGAAGACGACTGCAGAGCAATTGAGTGTCTAGGAGGAACTGCACATTGTATCAAAGGGCAATGCCAATGCAATTTTTTGGAATCGAAACACTTACATGTATCAATGACTTTCAATGTAGAAAAAAATGTAACACTAAGTCCCATAGCCATATTTGTCTTAATGGTCATTGCCTTTGTGGTGGATCAAAATAAAATTTGTGAAACAATGGAGGGTGTAATTTTTAATAATATACGTATGAAATAAAGTAATCTTATTGTTGTTAACATTTTTTTCTTTTAGTTTTAGTTTTACCTTTTAGTTCCTTACTGCCTTTGTAATTGGCTTCATGACACGTTGTTATTTGTCTTTATGACATATATTCTTTGTCTTTTGACATGTTTTTCGGTCATTTGATCATTTTTATTTATCTTTTTGCTAATGGGTTGAGTTGACATCATCATTAGGGTGAGCAAAACTTGATTCGAAAAATTTTTTTTTTCAATTTCAAGTTATTCAAGTCGAGTTATTTGAGTTATTTGGGTCAGTTTTCGAGTTCGAGTTGAAGTTTGAAATTTTGAGTTACTTGAAAAAACCGATAATTTGACTATGTCTTTTGACAGTTTTATGATTTAGTCAATGATTTCATTATTCTTCACCTCCTCTTTCATTTTAAATCTATTTTAACCAAATTTAAACCACATGCTTCTAAATCATTGTAGAATACATATGTACTTTTAATTCCTCTTTTCGATAACAAATTTTTTATTTTTCAAATTAGTCCATCAATTTTTAATAATTTCCTTATTTCTTCAATTCATCCTTTATTTTAAGTTTGTTTTTATCAAATTTGAACCACATGCTCATATACCACTGTAGAGTACCTATGTCACTTCAATTCTTATTTTTTTTACTAAAACTATACTCTCGTTTTTATTTAGACCCTAACATTGCATTTTACTCAATTTTGTCTTTTGAATGCAATTGTTTGAAAATTCTTTCTTCTCATCAATTCATTGACTCTGTTATACTCTCATCAATATTTTATCCTTAAAATAAAGAAAAATATAATATTGTGAATATATTTTATAATTTTAGATTATATTTGATATATTAAATAATATTATAATGTGAAAAGAATATATATATATATATCTTATATGGTTAGAGAAAGTTGAAAAATTGGAACTAACCCTTACCATAATACTATAAATAGTTATAACTCGAATAACTCGACTCAAATTTCTTAAACTTGTCTCGACTCGAAAAAAATTTAAAATTAAGTTCGAGTTGTAAAATACGACTCGTCAACTCGAATAACTCAAAATCTTTTGACTCGACTCGATCGGATACTCATCCTTAATCGTCACGACTGATCAAGATGACACTTATATAATATATTGTTGATCTTCCCTGCTTTGGACCCTCAAATTGAATTTGGATACCTGATTTACGTTCGTGGATAGCTTTTCATGTCGCTCGAATATGATTTGTCATTTTCAGTGATCTAAATGAATTTTGTGAAACAATTGGAGGATGTAAATTTCAATAATATAAGTCATGGAATAAAGCAATCTGGTTGTTGTTGACCCTTTTTTTCTTTTAATTTTAATTTCACCTCTTAATTCCTTACTAAAATGTTACAATTCAAGAAAGGAATTTGATTTTAGTTTCCATTGCTAAGATTTTGATATTCGAAGTTTGAATGTAATTCTGATTTTTAATAACACCAAGGATAAAATTAGAATGAAGTATAGTGTGTTGGATACAAATAATATTAAAATGAAGGGTCGGAGTTTAATTTTATTACTGTTTGTATCCAAATATCATTGTTCAATTATCATCGATGGTGGTCGTTTTGTCCCGAATTTCATCATTTGTCTCATCTTGATCTATTGATTTTGAGTTTAAGGTAAGTTTTATGGCAAAATAGTCTAAACGTCGTAGATACAATGTCGACCATTCGATCCTCTATTCTCCAATCTCGCTCTTCCGCCATCATTTCTTTGTTATTTCAAATTATGTGGATGCTTCAAATGAGAGAATTTGGGTTTTGTATAGAGGTGGTTGGCATATTGATGTTTATGGTCAGTCTGATCAAGTGTTGCATTGTTGGTTGGAGAAGGGGGAGGTTTTCTTTTTCTTTTCTTTTGTTTATGGGAGTAATGGTAGGGAAGGTATAAGGGGTTTATGAAGGGATTTAATCTCTTTTAAAGATAGAGTTGTGGATTATCCTTGGGTCATTGTTGGTGATTTTAACATCTTCGATCGTCCAAGTGAGAGGTCTGATTTTGATGGTAGTCAAAGGGTTTTAGGAGCAATGCAAAAGTTTTTGAATTGTCAGAAGAATATTGAAGAATATTGATTTTGGGCATATCTCGTGTTGTAGTATTGTGTACAAGTGCATCACCAAGATTTCGGCTAATAGATTGAAGCAGTGTTTTCCTTGTTTAATTCTCCCTAATCAGAGTGCATTCTTATATTGTAGGGATCTTGTGGAAAATATCATGTTAGCTCAAGAAATTGTGGATGGTTATGGTAGGAAATGTTTGTCGCCCAGGTGTGCATTGAAGATTGATTTGAGGAAAGCTTTTGATTCAACAGTTGACATTTTATTTTTTAGGTTCTTAGGGTGTTGGGTGTCCCAGAGATTGGATTTCTGCATGTGTTACTAGGCCTAAGTTCTCGATGGGTTTGAATGGGAGATTGGTGGGATATTTTTCAGGTGGAAAAGGCGTTAGACAAGGAGATCCACTTTTTCCCTAATTCATTTTGGTTATGAATGCCCTTTCTTATTTATTGAATTTGACAGGGAAGCATAGAGTTTTTAATTATCACCCTAAATGTAGAAGGATTAGCTTAACTCGTATCTGTTTTGCTGACGACCTATTGGTATCCACCAAGTCAAGGCCAATTATAGTTAGGCTTAGAGGAAATTACTTAAGCTTAGAGATGAGTTGGCTTTTGTTGGTAATCTGCAAGAGGGGTACAAAGCAAGGACAGTCTGGGAATTGATTAGGCACAAGCAAGACAAGGTGCCTTGGTCCAGGGTTGTTTGGGGAGGTCTGTCCATTCCTCGACACTCCTTTATCTTGTGGTTGGTGGTGCAAGACAAGTTGCCAACGAAGAATAGAATGTTAAGATGGGGCTATCGAATTGATCCTCGATTCTTGTTATGTGAGGATGATGTGGAGACGCGTGATCACTTGTTTATTGAGTGCCACTATTCGGGACAAGTATGACAATTAGTTTTGCATGCTTGTGGGTGCTCTTTACTCACAATTGTTGGTTGGATTTGATGGATTGGTTGAGGGTGAACATAAATTATACCTTGATTATAGGGTGTTGTTTTATTGAGTCCTTCAACTATTAAAAATTATGAAATCGTTCCTTGACTATATGACAATTCTTTTTTGAGTCCCTTGGTTATTAAAAGTTACAAAATGATCACATGACTATTCATATGTTCCAAACTTATCATTTTCTGTTAAAAATTGACGATAGGTTGAGTTGAACATTAAGTTACTGAATATGATATGATAAAATATGATCCCAAAATCTCAAATGACTATCATAACTCAGTCAAAAGGTTAATGTTCAATTTCGACTACCATTAATTTTTTTAACAAAAAAGGACGAGTTTGAAACATATGAATGGTGGAGTGATCATTTTGTAACTTTTAACAGCCAGGGGGACTCAATAAAGCTGCATCCTATAATCGATGGATCATTTTATAACTTTTAATAGTCGAGGGGCTCAACAAGGCAACACCATATAATCAAGGGACCATTTGTGTACTTTACCCTAAAACTGAATTGTTCCCATGTCATGAAATGCATATAAGATTGATGAGGAAAGAAATCTAAGATTGATATATCTTCAATATCATTAAATGCATATAAGGTTGATAAGGAAAGAAATGCAAATAAAATAAATAATACACCCAAAAGGTATAGTTTTATTTTGAGATTTACTTACCTTATATGTTTGAAGAACTCAACTATAAATAACCAACCTTGTCTACCTCACCTTTCATCAGTACAATTTCTCACAGAATCAAAATCCCTGTAAAATTCAGCTCCTTCAAACATGAAATCTGTCATCCTTTTGCTGATTGTTTCCTGTAAGTTCTTATCACTTTTTCGATGTTTGTTCTTCGGTTCATGTTATTCGATCGAATCGATAAATTAAACGATAATGGTAATACTATATATATTTTTTGCAGCAATTATGGTTTCAATGGTACCAGGAGCTCGAGGGCAGGTATTTATTCCATGCAGCACTGAAGACGACTGCAAATCAGTAGATTGCCATGGAGGAGTTGCACATTGCATCAAAGGACAATGCCAATGTACAGTTTTCGAAATCAAGGCACTTACTTGTTCCAGTGACTTTGAATGTCAACAAAAATGTGATCCTAAGACCAGTAACGACATCTGTCTTAATGGCCATTGCCTTTGTGGAGGATCTAAATGAATTTTGTGAAACAATGGAGGATGTAATTTTCAATAATATACGTCATGAAATAAAGTAATCTTGTTGTTGTTAACCTTTTTTTCCTTTTAATTTTACAGTTTAATATATATTAGGGTAAATTATGTGTTTAGTACCTAAACTATCAGTTTTGTTTTGTTTTAGTACCTAAAATTTCAATTTTTTTAAAACCATACCTAAAGTTTAGTTTTTGTTTTATATTAGTATCCGTTCAAAATTTAACGTTAAGTTTTGAAAAGATTGAAAGTTTAGGTACTAAAACCGATCAAAACTGATAGTTTAGGTACTAAATACATTAAGGTTTTAACGACGGGATACTAAAATGAAATGAAAACTAAACATTAAATATTGTTTTGAAGAAAAAAAATGAAATTTTAGATACAAAAATGAAGCAAAACTAATAGTTTAGATGCTAAATACGTAGCTTACCCTATATACTAGTTTGAGATGATTATAAAATAATACATGTTCAAAATCTTCTTTAGTCATCGGCTACGTAGACATAGTTGCTTAAACCCTAATCTTCTATGAATAATTAAGTCTCATATATATATATATACACACACGTTTGGATTTAGACATTTACTACTTACTCTAACCTTTATAAATATCGCGATATAGAAAGCATCCATGAAATTAAATCTATATAATAACCTCTATAAATACCAAGAAAACGCCACAGCCGTAATAATAATAATAGTAATGGAAGCAACCACGTGGAGGACCAACCTCGTTATCTGTATCACTCTCTTGGTTATGGCTTCCGGTATGTAGTTTCTTTCCCCTTAATCTTCCGTTCAGCGTCCCCGACAAGTATCGGAGTTCAAGTCTCATCAGAAAAATAATTATTCGTTTCGACAGAATCGCCATCCTTGAGGTTGCTTGGAGCTGAAGCAAGAGGACCCTTTTGCTGTCCTCGCATGGTGAACTGCAGTTCGGTGTGCCAAGGGTTTCCCAGCCGCTGTGTCGAATGCAAGTGCATTTGTGGGGCCGGAGCCAACGATGCTCGAGCTTCGTCGCCGTCGGCGGCCGACGCCTATTTCCGAAATCATCATCCCTAGGACCCGTTTATTTGCTTCGGTTTTCTTTTTTCAGTCCCTTCTATTATGCCGAGAATGGTATCTGTGTAAATCTGTTTAGTTGAAGTACTAAAACCATAAATAAACCATTTTTCAGAAGAAAAGATAAGAACGAACATGATTCTCCTAACTATCGATTTCAGTCCTTGTATGTATTGTTTCTTTCCTTTTTATCCATTCTTCCACAACATATATTTAAATAAATATTTTAAATTTTAAATAATTTCTTAATTTTCTGCTTGTTGACAATAGCTTGATACGATTAATTTTTATATTAGATTCGTATTTTTATATTATATTATATCTATTTATTTAGATAAAATCGGTGTGTTATTATATAAGATGATAATATCATATGGTGGAATCTTAGAAAAGTAGAGGATGAAATTTATGGGCATTGAAGAAAGTTTGTTCTCTTTTAAAAACTTTGATGTACCTCAAAAAAGTTGAATTCAATGGGATAATTTAATTATAATAATGGGTAGATACCAAAATCAATTAAAAAGTTGAATGTGATCTCTCGTTGGTTAAATAAATAATTGTTATTCTTAGAAGTACAGGTTCGAGTATCAGTGTCTGTAGCAGGGGTGATTAAACGTTAATTGTTAAATGGTTAAGAATACTTAAAATATATACTACTTTGTAATCACCTTAGCTTAATCGCTAGTTTTTATGTTGGTTGTCGACTGTCGGTTCTTTGTTTTTTTTTTTAGATTTTTAATAAGAATAATTATGTTTTTGTGTCATGTTTGTTTCTCTATCTTTGTACAATGTTTTTTTTTGTCTTCTTTCTCGGTCGTTCGACCATTCTATTCTTTTTAATTTTTTATGTTTTCTCATGGTTGGATTTAACGACACCATGACTGATCAATATGACACTTATATGTAATCTTGTTGATTTTTCCTGCTATCGATCTTCATATTGAATTTGGATACGCGATTTCACATTTGTGGATAGTCTCTCACGATGTTCGACTCTGATTTGCGTTTCTCAATAGTCTTTCAATAGCTTGATCCTCTTTTGTGGTTTGTTTGTCGATGAAGTTAGATATATTTGTATCTAATTTTCGTTTGAATCTTTTGGTTGAGTTTTTAAATTTTTCTATGTATGATCTAAAAGTGACTAGTTTCAATGTTATAAGAAAAATGTCCAAATGATATACTTTACTATTATAGTCGTAAACCCTTATTGTAATTTTGGATATTTTCACTTTTTAATTATAATAGAGAGTTCTATTAAAGACTTGGGTAAAATACACAAATGGTCCCTTGATTATAGGGTACTACTTTATTAAGTCTTTCGACTATTAAAAGTTACAAAATAGTCCTCAGACTATATAATATTAATTTTTTAGTCTTTCGACTATTTAAAATTAAAAAATAATCACCCAACTATTTATTATATTCTAAAGTCGTTATTTTCCTTTAAAAATCGACTCAATACTCGATAGATAACATGCTTGACTAGTACCACTCTAGAATTCTGCAAGCTGAGTATGGGCTCAAGACGGTCAATTAATGGCACTCATCTTTGCAGCCACAGAGCCGTTGGGCCCTGAGATTTAAACAAAATTTGAAACAAACAGGGTTGGTCATATGTTGCAATTTCACTGGGTGTTTCATCGTGATGAGGGCGGAATTAGAAATTTATTATAGCGAGGTTAAAATATTTTTTTTATAAATATAATTTTATTTTAATTAAAGAGTCTAATAAAGTTTTTTTTTATAATTATTTAATATTAATTAATACTTAAAAAATAATTGACGGGACCAAAATTTCCCTTGACTCCCATGATGTTCCCTCTATGATCATGATATATATATATAGGATGGATCGAGGGAGTGTTAGGATGTGATTACACTCTCTATTGTACCCCTTAAACTTTTATTATTTCGTATTTCTAAATTTTTAATATAGATTAGCATCGTCTAACATAAATTCTTGTGTTTGTCTCGATATATATATGCACGCACTATTATTGTACTTATAGCCGTTAGCCAGTGACGATACAATCATCTTCATGGCTGACCTATGGGAGAATGAAGATGTTTACCTACCCACAAATCCAAACTCCTTTGTTCAATTTGCTTCTTTGACAAAAGAAAAAATCCACATATTGTCAACCCTAATGTAAACCTAATCATCATAGACACCTTTGTCAACCCTAATCTTGCACATCCCAAGTTTTTGAGCATTGTAATATGTGATCAGCTTAAATGTACCATGTGAATGAGCACTTCTTTCTCCGAATGAGATACAACGTAAGCAGGACCGTATTTCTGGGATCCGATCACTTGAACTTATAGTCAAAACGAAGCATATCCGAAACAAATTCAAAGAAATCTGGTACATAAAAAGGAGCTACAGATCTGCAGATACTTCATACATGTATCAGAGATAAGAAACAAGCATATCTTTGTACATTATTCTATACTATATTATAGGCAACTAATTCAGCACTTAAAGCATTGCAGGACAACTTAACCAGCATACATAATATCTAAAAGGATTTAGGAATATAATATTTTAACCATGGTTTAGTTTAGTTGACCCTATACTTAAGTTAATCTGTGATTAAACTGCTTGAAAACTTGAGCAGCTCAGCCCCATGGTGCAATTTACTTGCTAATGGAGACACCAAAATTATGAAGTTGACATGCTTACGCCAACTTTTTTGGTTAGGTTCAAAGGTGATGATGATGATGATGATGATGGTATAAGTAAAGCATATTGCATATTGCATATTGCATATTGCTTTTGCATATGTCATTAGTGAATTGGTATGGTTAATGCGTGGGGCTAAATGAAAAAAAAAACTTGTGGCTCAGAGTACTTGGAGAATCCCCTTAATCATTCCTATATGAAATATATTTGAATAAGGTTGAGCATATCAAGCTCTTAACGCTGATTCGTTTACGGTAATCTGGTCTACAAGATCACCGAGGAAGCTTCCTATGGCTGTCACATACCAGAAAGAACTTTAGGACTTGCCATCAGATTTAATAAATGTTCTGGTTTCTGATAGATAGAGATTGATCGATTCGGCACGTCTTCAGTGATTGATGATGAACTACTCCTGATGAACACCCTTGGAGGCATCAGAGCTTATCAATAGCATCATTAAACCCAAAATCGAAAAGGATAATGACTTTAGTTTAGTGGATTAAGACCTTAATAAACGTTACGTCAGCGCCTGCAAAAAAGCATGCTATATAGTTTAGTAATATTGTACTTGTATTGTGCACCATTAGTACCATTATACAAAACAAACTTAAGATTAAGCAGTAAATGAATAAAAAAACTGCAACATGGTGATGAGTTTATCCTATTTGAACCAATCACTGCACTAATCTTATGAGTTATGACCTCATGGAAGGAAGAAAGAGAAATAAAATAGAATAAAAAGTAGGGGTTGTTCAAGTTGGGGGGGGGGGGGGAGTGGAGACAGTGCATATTAGGTACAGTTGAGGGTACCAAAATAATTGGCATTTCCATTATGAAGAAGCCTTAAAAAAGGTTTGAAAAGCGTTTGGTTATATGGTAGACTGTGCGGTCACGAAACTTCTTGTTCTTAACATAGATTTAACCCTGGTTTTCTCCATGAATCTGGATACAAACATGTTTTATGGACAAGTAGGCACAAGTGTGCATGGTTGAGTATACTTGAGTTGACGGGCCGAGCAATAAGGTGCAAGAATGGTGCACCAGGCATACATGGTCACCACTAAAAAGGTTACCCCCTCTTGGATGATGGTTGGGCACGAAATGGATTCGGTGTTAAATCGAGCCCCCCACCGTACGCAGCACTTGTTTCAGGTTTGTGGTGCCCCTTCTCCTCACACTAGCTATAGCAACATATACTAGGGTAGGCATGTATGAGGATAAAGAAAAAGGCATGTCTCTGTAAGTCATTGTTTTTTGTTCTTCTTTTAGTTTCAAACTTTTTTTGAATTGGTAGGACTCTGGAACTTTAGCTCAGCTCCCAATTTTTCCAATGATTAATCAAACCAAGGATTAGTCCTGTACATGGTGTATGCATTTGATGCGAGTTGTGATCCAAAAGGTGAACAAAACTCATTGGCATTAGTACTAATTTCTATAGATGAACATGGAAAATTCATCTCGGATCATATTGTGTAGTCGAAATCGTCATTGTCGTACATGTCAGTTGCTCGTATTCTGCACCTGAAATCATGAATCAACAGCTCAAATTACCATTCAAATTCCACGAATAGCATATGCAATGGTACCCACAGGCTATCAAGTTGTAGGAATGATGACCAATCAGTCAATCATGCCTGGTCCAACTCCTTTTGTCAGTTTTGGTTTTTCAGGTGTTGCTCTAAAAGTTTGTCTCTGATTCTTCATTTTCTTACATGTGATGCATGATACATACATAGATATATGTATGCATAAAACAAGGCATACACGAGGAGCATTAAGGCAAATATGCAGAGCATTTCTACACGATGTCCAATTATCTTACCTAAACTACTCTGTATGCCTTGCATTTGAAACATGTTCATTTCTTTTGCAGCCAAGAGTAGTTTTATCAGTGGAGAATCGCCTAAACTCTATGTAGTGTTACGAAACACGGCAACGAATTACACGTGGTTAGAATATTGTTCTTCCATTAACAAATACCATTAAAACATGCGTTTATGAGATGCTACTTCTGTGATTTGCCAATGCTTTTTTTTAATCTAATCTTTATTTTTTAACCAATCTCATTCTCATCATGTTTAAGTGTGGGCCTCAACAAACAACTCATGCTCATGTATCGACAAAGATACTTCAAAACCTACTTTAGGTACTTACGTGGTGATCGTGCCAATCGATGATATGTCATGAAAGAATAAGAAACCAGATAACCAGTTAACAGGCAATGAACTATTCCCACAGGTAGATTGTGTTGTTGTTGACTCGACGTCTTCGAATTTTTCAATCCATACCATATCAGATAGAAATAAATTCAACTCAAGTATTAAATAATTAGCCTGAATGATAAGGGACTATAGTTTTTTTTTCTCCAGTTCAGTTCAATGTAAGAGGATGAGATTGCTGGGATTTTAGGTCATGATGTTAATCTATATCTTAAAATCGAAGTGCTCACATGAGCCATCTAATTTATGATAAAATTAGTCATAAGAAACTATGATTTGTTTAATGGTTTACCTTTTAAACTAGAGTTGATTGCGTCATAAGGCACAAGTGCTTTATTTATGAAAACTTCTCCTGGGATTGACTTCAGCAAGTTTCCTCTTTTCTAAGCTTTATATCAGATGCTATATGATTATCCAAATCTGAATTTCTATGATAAACATGATGCTCATGCATGCATGCATACATACATACATACATACATACATACATACATACATACATACATGTTTCTATATCATTGTTGCCTTAAGAAATAACATATGTGATGTAAAGCAAGTGGTTACATACATACATACATACTGTTACACTTGTTGCTGAAACTGGCCCACCTTAGAAACAATTTTCCTCCTATAAAAGCTCTTCATTTGTGCCTTCCTCCCCTACCTTCAAAGTCATCAACAATCATTCACTACAATATATCGAACCCTTTGGCTTCAGGCCTCGACTTCCGCCACTTAAAACCATGGGTCCCAGTGAGCTCGGAGGACTTCACTACCTAGCACCGGAAAACCCGATCCTGATTCCGGCCAACCTTGGTATGATGCAAAACTCTATACCATCTTATCACATCAATACATTCTTAAACGGCCTACCGAATTCCCACATATCGATGTCTGCTCTCGAATTCGCCACACTGTCCTCAAGCATCAGCAACAATTCGACTTCAGATGAAGCAGAGGAGCACCAGGTCAACATCATCGACGAAAGGAGACAGAGGAGAATGATATCCAACAGAGAGTCCGCTCGTCGGTCGAGGATGCGGAAACAGAAACACCTGGATGAACTTTGGTCACAGGTAATCAGGCTCCGCAACGAGAACCACAGTCTCATAGACAAGCTAAACCACATATCGGAGTTCCACGACCGTGTCGTTCAAGAGAATGCAAGGCTCAAGGAAGAAGCTTCCGATCTCCGCCAAATGCTGTTTGACGTAAAAATCGACAGCCCTTATTCCCTTTCATTCAGAGAACTGGAAGATATCCCCTGCAACACTGCTCACTTGAAAGCTGAGTCCACAAATCAATCCAGTGACAGCTCGGTTGACTTGCTTCATTGAGATAAGAGTCATCTTCACCATATATATACACACACATATATATAACATATGTTAATGTTCCTCGGTTTGCTATGATGTTTAATCAAGCATTTGCCTAAGCTTGAGCTTGTATGGGATTATAATCAAACCATGCAATAACATCTTCTGATTAATATTATCATATAACTCATCTGCAACCCATATCGCCGCATAAACACTAATCCGAAACCGAATACGATAAAGGCAACACTTGCATCAGCAGTGATCCATTCTCAGAAACAAATCAAACACTCAATCATGAGTTTTATCTAATAATCATTTGACCCCATGAATATATGGATTATGTAAAGAACTTTGACCTGTAACATGGATTATATTTAACCAATGTTACTGCTCCTGGAGTGGAAACAACAGGGGCAAGTAAGAGGACAAATGGTGGTGGAAAATGGTGTTGGTAGTGGCTTCATCATTGAAAATAGTTACTGTAACTAAGCAAAACATATTGTAAAAAGGCTGCCCACTAAAACATGATCTAAAGTACTATTTTTCAGCTTTTTTGTGAGGGCATCAAGTTTACATTGTTTTCACAAAAATAGGAACCAAAGCACAACCTGCGGTTCAGGTGCTGGTTGAGCAGTGATCCCACTGCATAAATAGCAAATTTTATCCATAAAACACGCAGGCTTTGCTTGTCCTTTAAAGGGACAGACAAGTAATGCTGAACATAGTCAAACAGTATTGTCGTTTAAGAATCTCTTCGTTTTAGGAACTGCTCTTAAGACCGGTCCACATATAGCCCATGAAAACGTTATAGCCATGGAAATGGAATAGCGCCAAAAACAACTGCCAAGACCCAAGATAATCTTCTTCTTTTTCCTCTTCCATCCATATATGTATACATGAATATCAGTTTCTTTATATACGGAAAATATCTCCCAAGAAACTCAATCATGGCATGTTCACCATCTACACTACCTGGGATATCTTTCACAAACCCAACACTGTCGAAGCCCAGAAGGTCATCTTCTTCACATTATTCCACCTTGAAAATGCCCAGAGCCATGGCTAAAGAAGTTTACTTCAACCGTGATGGCTCTGCCACTAAGAAGCTTCAGGTCAGTTGAAAAAAAAATCCCAAAACACATTTAATCTTAAACCCAGATGATGTTTTAGTTGTTCTTTCTTCGTGCTGCTATGGTGCAGGCTGGTGTAAATAAAGTGGCAGAGCTGATTGGGGTTACATTAGGTCCAAAGGGGAGAAATGTGGTGCTTCAGAACATGTATGGACCCCCCAAGATTGTTAATGATGGAGAAACTGTTCACAAACAGGTAATTTGAGCTTCCATATGGTCTAATGTAATTCAAAGTTTGGTACTTTCTTTCTGAAATTTGTATCTCAATTGGTCTAGATTGAGCTGGAGGATCCATTGGAGAATGTTGGAGTTAAATTAGTGAGGTAAGCTGGTGCAAAAACAAATTACCTTGCTGGTCATGGTTGCACTACCTCTATAGTTCTTGCTCATGGTTTGATTACAGAAGGTGTGAAGGTAAGAGTCAGAAATACGGAGGATTCTTTATGGGAAGGTTGATGCAAATGCAGTAATTTTGTTTCTTCCAAGTAGTTTCAGCTGGATTGAATCCGGTTCAAATTGCTTGCGGGATCAAGAAGACGGCGAACGCTCTTGTTTCCCAACTCAAAATGATGTCCAGAGAAGTGCATAGCTAAATAAATTATGATATTTTCAGAAACGTGCAAAGTTTTGTATCTGTGCTTATGTCGGACTTGCAGGTTGAGGATCATGAACTTGCACATGTTGCTGCTGTTAGTGTTGGAAACGTTTACGCGGTAGGAAAGATGATCTCGGATGCTCTTCAACAAGTTGGAAGGAAGGGTGTAGTCAAAATTGAAAAAGGAAAATGTACTGAAACCAGTCTAGAGACGGTGGAAGGAATGCAGTTCGATCGAGGGTACTTGCTTCCCTACTTCATCACCGATGGAGAAAAGATGATCGTTGAGTTCCACAATTGCAAGGTATAAACATTCTTAAAGAAAAAATGGCATGTGTTCCTATAAAGTGATTAGAGGGTATGTAATTCTTTGCTTGCAGTTCCTATTGGTTGACAAGAAAATAACAAATCCAAAGGAAATGTTCAAAATATTGGACAGTTCTGTTAAAGAGAAGTACCCGATCATGATCGTTGCCGAGGAGATCGAGAAGGAAGCTCTTGCTCCAGTGATTAAGAACAAACTCAAGGGTGATCTGAAGGCAGCTGCAATTAAGGCTCGGCCTTCGGTGAGCCCAAGAGCCACTGCTTGGATGATATCGCTATCTTGACCGGAGGTAACGTACAGATAATTCCCTACCCTCTTACCATAGGAATGTCTATGAAGTAGTTCCTTCGGCTAGAAGAAAGCCATTGAAAACATGAGATTATCGAGTTCGCCATCATTTCAGGCACGGTGGTCAGAAATGATATGGGTTTAACTCTTGATAGGGTGGGGAAAGACGTTCTTGGCACCGCGACTAAGGTCGTGATTACTAAGGAATCTACCTACATAGTTAGCGACGGTAGCACGCGAGAAGCAGTTCAGAGAAGAGTTTCTCAGATACAAAATCTGGTCGAGGTACGTATAATTAGTAGTGACATAACACACTACACACATGACGATGAACGGGTTTGAACGCCAAACCTCCAAGCTCTTAATTTGCAGAACACGGAGGAGAATTTTCAAAAGAAGATATTCAATGACAGAATTGCCAGATTATCAGGAGGAATTGCAATTCTTCAGGTAGCTCAGTGCTTTAGAAATGTTGGAAGACTTGCATAAGAAGTAATCTACCTAATTTCATCAATTATATGATAGGTTGGAGCACAAACACAAGTTGAATTGAAGGACAAACAACTAAGAATTGAAGATGCTTTAAATGCAACCAAGGTAATGATTTACAAATCCAGGGATCGGTTTTTCGAATGATGAAAATCAAGCTTCTGACTTGATATTATGCAGGCGACAATTGAGGAAGGTGTCGTAGTCGGAGGTAGGTGTATCCTCTTGCGGCTCTCCGAAAAGGTGGATGGAATAAAAAACCTGTTAGATAATCAAGAGCAAAAGGTAATGAAGGATACAACATATATATCTCACCGTTGCTCTGTCTCTACCGTCTACTGACGAAAAATTAACAAGCATTTTGTTTGCAAATGTGAGAAGATCGGAGCTGAGATATTCAAGAGAGCATTAAGCTATCCGACAACACTAATCGCCAAAAATGCCGGTGTTAACGGGAGTACTGTTGTTGTAGAGAAGGTCGGTCTCTGAATTTAACCGTACCTTTGCAGCATTATGCATTTGCAGGTTCAGCCTCATTATACTTCCACTTGTTTCATCTTGTAGGTCTTATCTAACAACGATGCTACAAAGGTACTACAAAGGTATCATCAATAAAATTGAGCCTCTAGATGTATGTATACAGTAGAATGCACCTATCGATTCGACACTTTTGTTCGACCAGGAAGTTCGATGTTGTTTGGAGCATCGGTTGCCAAGGTTTTTCTAACATCTGATGCTGTTGTAGTAGACATAGTAGACAATAAGGATGTCAAGTTCACGCCCACGCCGACGAGAAAGCAAATGCAAAGCTTAACTAACTCGATCTTGCCTAAACGATTACGACGTCCCTCGTTCCGTACATGATGCGCGAAAGTCGAGTTTTCCGTCCACTTCATTCAACTAACATTCGGAGATGCTTCGATGCACAGCATTACCAGATCATTCAGTTCAGTCTCTCTTGATCAATGCCAAGTTTAAACCAATATGGTAAATGGTAATGGTGCAAGCTGAGGCCACGAAGAAACATTGTGGAAGTGTTGGTCTTGTAAAAATGCCTAAAAATGCCAATATTTCAATTTCATTCTCAAACTATGACTCCCATTCTAAACGAGTCCTTAAACTTTTAAACATTATAATTTCATTCCTAAACTATGACACTCTTTCTAAATTGTTTTCCAAACTATTGAATATTCTAGTTTCATCCCCAAATTCATCCAAATATATAATTAGTTTAAAGCTTCAACCGTATTTTAAACTATATTTTGTTTTCTTCAAACATATAATAATATAACTTGGAGACTAATTTAGAACGAATATCATAACGAATATCATAGTTTGGGGATGAAATTAAAAAGTTCAAAAGTTTGAAGACTAATTTAGATTAATAAATATACTTTAGGGTTGAAATGGAACATTAGAAAATTTATGAACTAATTTAAATGAGAATCATACTTTAAGAACATGTGATGCAGTTAACTCTTTTATATATAAAATTTGAATCGTTAAATAAGACTTGTCAATGATTAATTCAAAATATTTATACTCGAATCAACTCGATCAAATACTTATAGAGTGAAAGACCATGCCCATAAGCTGCTAGTGGTGGGCTGGTGGCAATGGAGGTAGAGGGTGGGAAGTTCCTAGCCCAATTGTGGGCCTTCTAATGGGGGAAAAGGTTGATTGAGCTTACTAGAACTAGTGAGACGAGATAGATAATGAGTTATTTAAAATCAATTCAATTAATGTTTTATAAATATTTGAATCGAATGAATTCGACTCAATTTTTGATGAGTTGAAACGATCTATTTGATATTCGACTTAAAATACTCGCAAGCAATTCAAAAAATATATATTAACTTTTTATTTTTTTTAAAAAAAATAAATTATTAATAATATTAATATTTATGTGTTTAATTTTTTGAAATGTAGTAGAAGGTTTTTATGTACTTAAGGTTCAGGTTCAGGTTCAGGTTCAACTGAAAAAGTTTAAGATTTTTTTTATTTCAAATTTTTTCGAACTTTAATTTATGATTTCGAATTCAAGTCTACTCATAAATTTTCAACCAAGTTAAGTTCTATTTTAGATTTTTTAAATTGAATCGAGTTCAATAATACTCGAACTCGACTCGTTTACGGTTCTAAGTGAGCTCCCACTTTCTCTGCAAATATTCGTTTACGGGTCTAGGTGAGCTCCCACTTCCTCTGCAAATATTTAAAGTACTTACCACTGCAACTGCAATTGATCAGCTTTGAGCCTTTGACTGCAATTGAATGTTTATTCAAACATGTGAATGGATGGTTGTAAATGGTTTTCAGAACCGGACCCGTTAACGAATTGGTCATGTTATCGATTTATTGGTTCAATCGATTGAACCGATTCGATTGGTCGGAAGAACCGAACGACGTCATAATTATTTAAAAAATTAAATAAAAATATCAAAAATAATTAATAAAAAATAATTTTTTATATCACAAATCATATTCAAAGCAAGTCATAATATATATATAAGTTAAAAACCATAAAATCAAGTAAAACAAAATGATTCAAATTAACTACAACATAATATTTAAGGTAAAATATATTAAATAATAAATATAATTAAAAAATAAATTTGGGGTTAAAAAATCATAACAAAATTATATAACTATAATTATATAACTATTCTTTCACTTCAATCAAGCTCGAATTTTAGGCTTCAATCGAGCTTCTAATTTTTTTTTGAGTTCAAGCCTTTTTTAGTTCAAGTTTCAATATTATATTTCGAGTTTGAGTTTAACTTGATAATTTTTAGCTTGTGAGTTTGAGTTGAATTGAGCTTACTTTTAAAGTTTTCAAGTTCGAGTCGAGCTCGACAATACTCGAGTTCGACTTGGCTCGTTTAACAAACAATGTTGTTTGGTTTAATTTTTTAAATAAAATAAAATAAAAATCCCGGTTTTTTTCGGTTTTCAGCCGGTCCTGTTTGAACGATTCAGCGGTTCTGTCTGATTCACTAATAACGGTTCAACCGATTTAGATTGAACCGAATTAAATAACGATTCTCAATTGAACTGATTGAACCGGCCGATCCGGTCCGATTTCAAACATCTCTTTCTATTCATGATTGTTTTTTTTTTCATTTTAGGTATGGCTTTATTAAATATTTCTAACATTAAAACTTATAAAATATTATTTTGTTGAGTCCATTTACTATTAAAAATTCTAAAATAGTTATCCGACTATTTATTATATTTCAAACTCATCATTTTTATTAAAAAATTGGCGGTTGTCTAAGCTATACATTAATATGATGACTGAGATATGATAGTCATTTGAAATTTTGGGATCAGATTTTATCATATCACAGTTATCATTTAACGTCCAACTTAGACAACCGTCAAATTTTTTAATGAAAATGATAAGTTTAGGACATAATAAATAGTCGAATGATCATTTTGTAACTTTTAATAGTTGAGAGAATCAACAAGCAACACTCATTGTCGGAGGACCATTTTGTAACTTTTAATAGTCGAAAGACTTAATAAAGTAATATCTTATAATTGGGGACCATTTGTGCACTTTACCCTTTAGTTTTAAATAGTTATATATTTTATTCAATTTAACTTTTATTAGATTTAATTGTATCACAAGCCCCTAAATTATGATTTTTATTTTAGATTTATCTTTAAATTTTTTAACATTGCAAATTCATTATCGAACTATGACTCTCGTTTTAAATTAGTCATCAAACTTTTGAACATTTTAAATTCATCCTCAAATTATAACTCTCATTCTAAATAGGTCTTAAACTTTTGAATATTCGAAATTTATCCCTAAATTCATCCAAATGTGTAATTAGTTTCAACCATAGTTTAACATGTATTTTATTTTTCAAACAAGTAATAATACAGCTTGGACTAATAAAAAGTATGAATACTATATACAATAATTTGGGATGGATTTAAAATGTTCACAAGTATGGGGAATAATCTAAAATAAGGGTCATAGTTTAGAGATGAAATTAGAACATTCAAAAGTTTAAGAACCAATTTAAATATGATATGTCACCATAGTTTGTCATGTCAGCAACGTAAACTGTCACATTAGCACTGTAACGGTTAACGACGAAAAAACTTTAGTCAAAAGGTCACATTGAGTTTATTTTATGAGTTAGAATGACACATCGAGAGAGAAAATAATACAAGGGACACGTTGATTTTATTCCCCAAAGGTACAGGAATCTTTGATACCTTTTTACCTTAAATGAATTAAATTCACGAGTGATGCACGAATCACGCGATCTTATTTGTTAAAGGATTTGTCGTTATTTTTTAAGATCTCGAATTTAAACAATGCATATGTAGGGGTATAAACGTTTATTGTCAAAAGATTGAGTATTTGAATAAATATTATCTTATAATTATTGTAAATTTATAAATAAAAAAATCAACATGATTGAGTACAAAGTAAGTGAACCAGACCGGGTCTACTAAAATTTCAATGTAAGGGCAACATGGTGAACCGAAAAATGAGTGGCAATTTAGAAAATCTAACAAAACCAAGGGTCAATAATACTGAATCTAATAAATTTATTCTTCCCCATTCATTATTTTATCCCCAATCAGCTTTAGGCTTTTAGGAAAGATAATTCCATTAGTTCCATTAAAATAAAAAATAGTAAATAAAGGTCTAATTTTAACCTCAGTCCATGCACTCTCTGAATCTTTTAAATTTAGTCCTTCTACTAATTCCTATTTAACTTCTAAATATATGTGTGTTTATATAATTAAATACCCTGAAATTTTTTATTAAATTTGATTACGTGTTGTATTTTGAATTTATTTTTGAAGTTATATTTTTTTTAAATACCTATATCTTAACTCGTACACACACGGAAAGCTGTCATTTCTTGGTTCGTGTCATTTGTAATCTATATCGACAACAATGAGAAGTTCAATTTAAATGGATTCTCTGTGAAGCAAATATTGTAGCGGATACTATTGTGAAGATCGAAGACGCACATCACTCTGGTGTCACTTTATTTAGCGACGATCCCACGTTCAATTTAAATTTTATCATTTTTAAAATTTTAATGATCAAAATGATTTTTTGAGTAGAATTCAATGGCATGTGATGTACTTTACCCTAAAAATTCAAAAGTCAAAAGACCACAGGGACTGGAGCAAAAATTAAACCATAAATAAATTAAAATTAAAAGATTAGAAACAGAGACGAGGACATAGTTGCAACTCTGTGTGCATGTGATCCACAGTTCACGCCCTTTGTCGTGTTCATTTTTTTATTTTTATTTTTATTTTTCTGATTGTTTCCTGAGAAAATTTTCGGATCAAAGATCGATAATCGAAAATGGATTCGATTCAGTTTATCAAATCAATCGACTGGGAGCAAGAAGCTTACCCTGCTTATGGAGATTTCATTGTTCTTCCTCTCTTTGCTCTGTTCTTCCCATCTGTTCGTTTCTTTCTCGATAGATTCATCTTTGAGGTACTTCCCCCCCCCCTTTTTATATCTTCATCCATATTTATGATGACTTGATTGGATTTTTTTTCATTGCTTTAAAAGAACAAAATGGTAAAAAGTTTTGAATTTTTTGTTTCTTTCTGTGTATTTAATGTTGCCTTTTTTTTATCTTTATTGAATTGCATTGATGGGTTCGTTTTTGTTTTTCTAGGATTGACCCATATTAGATTCATGAATTTAAAAGAAAATTAGGATTTTGAATGAAGATTAAGATATGGAGAATCATTTGAGCAAATTTTCTTTTGCAGGACTTTTCACTAATGTAATCCATTAGCCTTAGACTTAATGAGAGTGTTGTTGGCTATATAAATGCATTGGTATTGTCTGTTGCATTATCCTACAAGCTAAAACTATGCCATTGACAAGCACTCGTTTATATTGCTGACATTAGAAGATGAGATGTGGAAGCTTGAACTTCAGGCTTACTGCATGATGGTTGTAATGTAATTATTCTATTCTTTTTTATCAATCTCAAATTTCTAGTTTTCACTCCGAAAGACTTGCTTTCGGTTAACAATTCGGATCTTCCACGATACACTACAAGTTATGTTTCCTTTGCTATATGTTTAGCTGAGCTAGAACTGGAGAATTCTTTGAAAGGTCGCATGTCACAAACTTGTATTGAAGTATTCTTTGGTGCCTTGTCATAGTAGTTTATGGACGTGGGCTGTTCGATGTAGCTTGATCAATACGGAACTGAGTTGGGCTAACTGGGTGGTTTTGCATTTGTATCAGCTAAATGCTAGCTTGATTCAAGCTCTGCTTAGTTTACTTAGATGTTTGATGGGTTGATTAATGCCAGGAGGAGGAAATGTAAATAGGTGGAAATGAGACTTTTTGTTTATGGTGCTTGGCACTGTCATTCCGAGGATGACTAAAAATAAGTGTCATGACATTGTTTTGACATAACACTTCTTATATTGGTAAAGCTTCGGCTGAGGATGTTGTTTGACCAGATCTTGTATGTTTATGAATTGTTCAACAAACAATAGTACTAGATTCTTTTACCATTTTCTGGAATTTTCGAAGTAAACTCGTTTACTTAAAAAAAGACCTTAATATCTTTACCTTCATGATAGCATGTTCAAACATGGGTATCCTCACGTTAATAGGTGACTTCATTATGTAGGCTTGTGGCACTGGATTTGCTTGAAGATTATTTTCTGTAAATGCCAGTGCTATTGGTGTTGATATATAAGTATTTTGACAAAAGTTTGAAAACTTTAATCACATAGGGAGACGTTTTGTAGCAATTTGCTTGTGATATTCGAGTACAGATAAAGTGTCATAGTTGATAAGAGCAAGCATAAATGGAATATATTGAACCATGAGGCTTGGCATATTGTTTTTATGCAATGTGGTTGCTATCTTGGTGTAGCTAGACTGGTCTATTCTCTCCTTTGTTTCTTCTCTGTTTTCTGTCACCGTTAGAAAATATCGTACATGATTTCAGAAAGTTGGAAGGCGGTTGATTTTCGGGAAGGGACATGAGATGCTGGATGGCGATACAGAAGAGAAAAGGAAGAAGATTAGAAAATTTAAGGAGTCGGCTTGGAAGTGCATTTATTATCTTTCAGCAGAAATCCTAGCTCTCTATGTAACTAACAACGAGCCCTGGTTTAGAAATACCAGAAACTTTTGGGTAGGACCTGGAGACCATGTCTGGCCTGATCAGAAAATTAAGTAAGCTTCATTGACTTCAAAAATAGATATAACTCTTCGTTTCGCTTCGATCAATTCTTGCTTGAACATATCCTTCCGTTTGTTACACATTCAGATATATGAGGATCTATCATGTTTCTTTTCCAGATTGAAACTAAAGGGACTTTACATGTATGTTGCTGGATTTTACGCATACTCTATATTTGCTCTGATTTTCTGGGAAACAAGGCGCTCTGACTTTGGTGTCTCAATGGGTCATCATTTTGCAACTGTCATCCTCATTGTGTTATCTTACATATTTAGGTATGGTTTGAGAGGTTCTTACCCGATTTTTAAAATTTTATACAGTAGTTGTTTCTTTTCTTATGCCGGTTTATTGCAGATTTGGTCGTGTTGGTTCGGTTGTTTTGGCAATTCATGATGCTAGCGATGTATTTCTGGAGATAGGGAAGATGAGCAAATATAGTGGGGCTGAAACACTCGCTAGCTCTGCATTTCTAGTTTTTGTTTTGTCTTGGGTCTTACTGCGCCTCATTTACTACCCTTTCTGGATCCTCTGGAGTACAAGGTTCGTATTCGTGTCTGATATTCTGCCCAACTTTTATAAGGTTCCGTCTTAAGAACTTGAGAACCTCACCTGAATCGATTCACATGGCATTCAAATCAAGGGACGAGGAAAGCAATTGTATAAAAAGTTATGCTTACACCAAATAACAACTATTTACTTCAATGAAGCAAGCAGCAATTCATATGCCGTCTCACTTCCAGTATAGAGATTAGAAACTTCGATAATATCTTTTCGTTTTATCTTATCTCTCTCATCTGTTGCAGTTATGAAGTTCTTCTAACATTGGACAAGGAAAAGCATCCGGTAGATGGACCGATTTGTTATTATCTGTTCAACACACTCCTATTTTGCCTGCTGGTTCTTCATGTTTATTGGTGGGTACTTATGTATCGAATGCTTGTCAAACAAATCCAAGCGAGAGGCAAACTTAGCGAAGATGTTCGATCAGGTGAGGACTGCATTTTCGGTGTAGATGAACCATATGAAGTGATAAATCAATCTCGATAAGCATTTCTGACATGCAAAACATGGATTTATTGTGTATATATATACTTGCATTGTCAACCAGCTAACGTCCCTCTTATTATCCGATGCAGATTCTGAAGATGAACATGAAGATTGATCTGGAAAGAAGAAATACCACATTAACAGGACTTGTGAGAGGGTAATATTTCTATACGAAAGCCATTATTCATGCGGTATATCGATGTTGCACCAAACTCTTAGTTTTAGTGGCCGGGATCCATTCCGGTATATCGAGTACACAGTGAATGAGAACACATTCCTTTTGTGCAGAGTTTTGGTTTTCACTAGACTCCCTTTATCTTCTTTCACTGTAAACAGATGGAGTTTTAGCCATGGATGTTCTTTCAAGCCGGACGGAATACTTCTGCAAATGGATTCAATATTGTGTTCGTGGCGAGTTACAGAAGCATTTCAGAGAGTTCAACTGAAAAAACAAAACGAAAACTTGTTATCGATTCGATGCCGGAGCATACCTCTTTCCGGCTCACAACCAATGTGTTGGGCTGAAACTGATTGTTTGTTTAAATTACCGAGTTCCGAGTTCGATTCACGGACAGTATCCGGGTTCGAATAACCAGTCTCGAAACATATATACATGATATATGCATAAACTCCCTATACATATATGTTTGTGAATTGCTTGATTCTAAATGCTAATGCTTATTCCATTGGCCCATGTATTGATAGTATCTCCAAAAATGGCTAGAATCCGACAGCTCAAGGATCCTGGTCCCTTAAGGACCACTCCCTTGTCACAATAATTGTCGTGTCACATCTTTACCAGATATTGTTCTTCATTTGGTTTGTGTAAATTAATCCATTGATAAGGTTCAGTCAATTCACAAGTTGTGACTTTACATCGCCATGCAACTTGCCTGAGTGCTCAACAGATATTAGTGACCGAAAGATAACTTTTTCTTTTCTTTTCTCGGAATTTGAACTTATGTCTCCATTTTCACAGGCATCAAGACCCCTATCATTGTTGGACCTATAAATAACAGGGTAAAGTACATAAATAGTCTCCTAATTATAGAATATTTTTATTAAGTTATTTGATATTAAAAGTTACAAAATAGTCCTTCAATTATAGAGTATTACTTTGTTGAGTTTCTTGACAATTAAAAGTTATAAAATGATCACCTAACTATTTATTATGTTCCAAACTTGTTATTTTCCATTTAAAAATTGTTGATTGTCTAAGTTGGGCGTTGACATGATGATTGGATATAATAATTGTTTAAAATTCTGAAATCATATTTTATCATATTATAACCAGTAGGTTAACGTTTAATTCAGAATACTGTTAATTTTTTAATGGAAAAAGACGGGTTTAGAACATAATGAATAGTGGGTGACTATTTTATAACTTTTAATAGTCAAAGAACTCAACAAACTAACACTCTATAGTCAAATGATCATTTTGTAACTTTTAATAATTGATGAACTTAATAAGTACCTTATACTAGAGGGACTATTTGTATACTTTATCCTAAAATAATAATATGGATTAAGAAAACATATAAATGATCATCAACAATTGTCTTATGTGACATGACAATATTTATATATTTTTTTTCATGACAATGTAGAAAAGAATTTCGATAAATTGTCAATAATATATATCATTTTAGTATTTAATTATTTTTATGATGATATATGAGTAAATTTATTTAAATCTTTATTTGTAGTACGGACTAAATAATTTCAATGGTTAATGATTTGTTTTTATTCTTTGAGGTCATAGGTTTAAGCACGGTGTCTTTAAATTCTTGTAATTTACGTTTATATATATATATATATATATATATATATATATATATATATATATATATATATATGTCCTTAAGACAAGGTGATCCACGAAGGTTGGCATGCTTCCTTACAACTTGGAAACAATGAAAATCTTCAATGTTGGCATGGATTAAATAATGTTCTTACGATCATGTCTGTAAACCCTAACATGCAGACTCACATAGACCACTTCCTTATATTTGCATAAATACGATTACACGAAGAATATGACATGTAATTAATTAAATATATATACATATATTTACTTCCGGACCGATCCGATTCGCACATATGATTTTAGTAGGTGAGTCTCTTCTGTATATACAAAAACTCGAACTCGAACTCAATATCTTGTTTAAACGATATTAAACTGATTATCCCATTTTAATTTATTTTTTATTATTTAATTATTTAATTTAAATTATTAAATAGATATATGATAAAATCAATCGTCAATTTAAATTTTCATGAACTCTAAAATTAAATAAATAATTTTTGATCTCTTGATATTTGAATTTAAATTAATAATTTAAAAATTAAATACTAAATTCCATTTTATCAGTAGTAATATTTATAGTAGATGCTCCAAACTTTCATCTGACACCGTTGCTTTATTGATAGTTTCTCATTGTTAGAAAGCTTTGATTTTTATCTTCTTTTTCGAAATTTTAATGTTTTGATAAATAAATAAATATATATATATATATATATATATATGAGAAAATAACCTCAGTGATCAAAAATGCCTTATAATATATGATTTTAACCAATTTTTTTAGATTTGTTAAAATGACCAACTAAATCGCAATGCGATCGATAATTCGCAACGAGATCTCCGATATCGCAAATCAGTTTCCAGATTCGCAACGCGAACTTCGACTATCGCATTGCGATTTACATATTCGTATTGCGATAGTCTAAGTTCGCGTTACGATTTATTCCAAGTTCGTTACGATAGTCCAAAATCGCAACGACGGTATTGCATTTGTTTCTTAAGAATTTTCTCTAAAAAGATAGTATTCGCGCGGACGTGTCGAAGACACGTATTACTACGACCACGACCACGACCCGACCCGACCCGAGACGAGACGAGACGGCGGCGCGCGAGAGTTCCTCTTGTTCTCTATCACTCAACAATGAAATAGGAAAGCCAAGCCTTAAATACCATTCACAATAATGTTTCCAATACTATGTGAGATTGAGCACTACCAACACTTGTTCCCAATACTATGTGGGATTGAGCCTTAAATAGTGATATTATTTTTGAATGTTTTACTTAAAATTGTAATAAATCGCGATTGATTGTAGATTGACATTTAATTATGACATATTTAATCATATAATACTAATGCAACCGGATAACAAAGAGTTGGCTTCCCCTGATTGAGTGAGTAGCACCTAATAATTTATTCTTTTGTTTTTATGCATTGTTTGTAATTTAATCCCATAATATATATATATATATATATATATATATATATATATATATATATGTGTGTGTGTGTCTTCTTTTGCTTTTATATGTGAATCCATTCTCGAAAAAGTTTTCCTTTTTTCCTTTTCACTTTGTAGATTCTCAAGAATTCCCGGCTTCCCAGAAAATTAATAAAGAAAATCCCGGAAAATCACATTTTTTTTCTATTCCGGGAAAGATACAGAGAATAAATAACCAATTCTTTTTTCTTTTTAATGTGTATGGAGAAACGGTGAACTCACTGCGTCTTATTTGCTTTAAAAACTGACTCGGTGAGTACACTCGTCATCAATGCCAAATCTTTTTTTTCCGTTTTTATTTATTTTTCATTAATTCTGGAATCAGGATATTGCTTATTTTTCCATTATGTACTCTGGGTTTCATCTTTTTCGGGTAAAAGTGTCTGTTTTAGATCTAAATATCGTGTAAGAATATATATTCTAATAAGTTTAGAGGTAATTTTTCCTTTTTTTTCTGTTTGACTGCTTGATTCTTTGTTAAATTTGGTGTGTGTGTTTTCTTTGGTGTGTTGGTCGCTTGTTGAATGTGAAAGAAGTTTGTTTTGATCTTTAAAGATGCTATTTTGGTACCTTTTTTTGTAGGATTTTCCATATTGTCTTTTTCCTGAAAACTGACAGAGTTCAGCAAATGAAGAAGACAAAACTAATGAGTTTGATTTCCATTGCTTGATTTTGCTTTTCTTCTTAATCTTTTGAACCTTTTTACAGTATATTCCTGTAAGTTATTGGAGTCTTAGTGGTGGAAATTGAAGTATTAATGGTCATTGCCACCAATAATCGTTGCGGTTTAGCCTTTGATGCTTTGATTTTCTCCTTCATGGATTAGTAGGGTATACTAAGTTTTACGTGGACAATGAATTGTCTCGATTTCCATCTCATTTGTCGAAATCATGCAATTCAACTTATGTTTTGACAATTGGTTTATTGAAAACCTTAAAATTAGGCAATTTCTGTACATGTTTTCTTCAACATTTTGTCGAAAAACAAAGGAACACATGTGGGATTAACAAAATATAGTCGGGGGATTTCTATCGTTGATTGAGATTGGGACTTGATCATTTTCTGGTTTTATACATGCATCTTTTATGTTGAAATGATAAAGAGAGAGCAAATGGCTATCGGTCTCTAGCTGAAAAAAAAATATTGCCTGTTGCTTTTAGTGCTATAATTTTTTGTTGCTGCTGCTTATTTATTTGTTTTTGCAACTTATACCAGAGATTGCTTTCATACAATGCCTCAAGATGCTTCTAGTATTGAAGCACAACATAAAAGAGCAGGCCTCTTAAAAGATCAAGTTCGGCTGGTCAAGAGAAAGGATTGTGATCGCCATGAGATTGTTTCAATCCAAGAACCTTTGTCTTTCGAGAAGGGGTTTTTTGTTGTCATCCGTGCATGCCAGTTGTTGGCACAAAAAAATGATGGAATAATATTGGTAGGATTAGCAGGTCCTTCTGGAGCAGGGAAGACTGTATTTACAGAAAAGATACTCAACTTCATGCCCAGCATTGCCACCGTATCGATGGACAACTATAACGAAGCTAGTAGAATTGTCGATGGAAACTTTGATGGTAACTCATATTTTGATCCTAGCATGTAACTTTTGACTCATACCTGCCTTCAATTTGAGTTGTTGTTCTTATCCTTTGTTTTTGCGTCTAATGTTGATGCAATTTCATGTATGAGTAGAAAACGACATATACTTATGGCCTTGAGGTTTTATTTGAATATTTACATGTCCCGTTTAGATGTTGAGTATTTTAATTGAGTGCTAGCAAAGCAGTAAACTGACATTATTCTGATTCTTTTGAACAACAGATCCACGCTTGACGGATTATGATACATTGCTCCAGAACCTCCATGATTTAAAAGAAGGGAAAGAAGTTCAGGTTCCCATGTACGATTTCAAGGCTAGTTCTCGAGTAGGATACAGGTTGAAAACTCCTTCATTTAGTGCATATCAGTACTATCATTTGCTTAAAAAGCTCTAGAGGGTTAAGTTTTTGCAGGTATGCCAGAGAAAAGTAATGGTTATAGTAATAACATTTAATAGTAAAATGTATTAGTCCTGATCAAAGTATAGAACGCTTTCAATTTTATGTAGTAGATTTAATATTTTACCCTAGCTTTTTTTTATTACAGGACCCTTGAAGTTCCAAGCTCCCGCATTGTAATTATTGAAGGCATCTATGCTTTGAGTGAAAAGTTGCGACCTATGTTGGATCTTAGAGTATCTGTCACAGGGGGAGTTCACTTTGACCTTGTTAAACGAGTCCTACGAGACATACAGCGTGCTGGCCAAGAACCTGAAGAAATAATCCATCAAATATCTGAAACTGTATGTTCTACTCCTTTCTCTTTTGGGGGTTAAAGTTATTGCCTAAGATAGAGAAATGGCGTTTCTATTGTCGTTTTGGAAAATTTGATCAGTATACTTCTATGTTCGAATTTTTCTTTCTAGGGTAGAACTTAGCATGTTCTCTTTTATACAGGTATATCCAATGTACAAGGCCTTCATCGAGCCAGATCTCCAGACAGCACAAATAAAAATCATTAACAAGTTCAACCCATTTACTGGTTTTCAAAGTCCTACCTATATTTTAAAGGTTACTATTTGCACCTACTTCTTTGGCTGTTTCTTCGTCACAAATTATATGATACCGGTGACTGTATTTATCGGTATACTCTGGTGTCTATGTCCTTATATGTTCTTGCATCTGTTTTTTTTTTTAAATTGTAGTCGGCAAGAAAGTTAACAGTCGATCAAATTAAGAGTGTCTTATCTGAAGAACATACAGAGACAGAGGAGCAAACTTATGATATCTACCTTCTACCTCCTGGTGAAGATCCCGAATCTTGTCAATCATATCTGCGGATGCGGAATAAAGATGGAAAATACAGTCTTATGTTTGAGGTTTGTCCCTCAGATTTATGCCTCTTATTTTCACGAGTTGTGCCCCTTCAGATGAGAGCTAATATTCTCATTAGCGACCGACTGTTCCACTTGTCTTTAAGTTGTTATAGGACACCGGAGGTATGACTGTAGATATGTTATGTGCTTGAAGCAGATATTAATCATGAAAAATAAAATGTCGGGTCCCAATGGCCTTGTTCCATCGAATGAAGTTATCTGAAGAAGAAAATGTTGGATTGAAGTTCTTTTTCTTTTTCTAATATGTTTGTTAAGACACTACCTGTTCAAGAAAGTCTGATATGATAGTTTGTGATGCTTGTTTTCAGGAATGGGTTACCGATATTCCATTTGTTATATCTCCAAGAATTACGTTTGAAGTTAGTGTGCGCCTCCTTGGTGGGCTAATGGCATTGGGTTATACAATAGCAGCTATCCTTAAAAGAAACAGCCATGTGTTCTCCGATGATAAAGTTTGTGTGAAAATTGATTGGCTAGAACAGCTAAATCGTCAATATTTTCAGGTATTTGAGAGAATCCGAAATCTTCTTCCGAGTACTAAAATGTGGTATTTTAACATACTTGGAATCATTTGTCTATTTTTCAATTTATCTTTGGACAGTTTTAAACCTTATGTGTATGGGGTTTAGTATGGTTAACACTTTAAATGCTCGATAAGTGCCATCTATCATCTTGGAAATGGCCTAATTGGCATTTTAGGTTGGTCAGATAATAATGTGGGGGAATTAGATGCTTTATTTCATTTAAACCATCGATTTCTAGATTGTTTGCGTCTGTATTCGGTGTTGATAATCGTGTTTTGACATTCTTAAATAGGTGCAAGGAAGAGATCGGTCAATTGTAAAAAGTGTTGCAGAGCAACTTGGTTTAGAAGGCTCATATGTTCCACGCACCTATATCGAACAAATCCAATTGGAAAAGCTTGTAAATGAGGTTATGGTATGAAAGCCCTCAAAATCTGGTGCTGTCTTTTTCAATTTTAGTCGTCTAGTCGCTCTTATCTAATTATTGGACAGGCCCTGCCAGAGGATTTGAAGACAAAGCTCAGCCTAGACGAGGATCTCGTATCAAGCCCCAAAGAAGCGCTCTTGCGAGCCTCTGCAGACAGGGTTGCCTTGAGAAATAGGCATCTCAAAAGGTACAAACATTCAGTACATCACTTTATGCAGCATATGAATGCTTATGACCAATATGAGTGGATTTAACTACGTAGAGTTTATGTTTGCCAACAAAAACAGTGGCATGTCACATTCGTATTCAACTCAAAGGGAGAAGAATATGCCGAACTTTGCTGGATATAATGTGAACAACAGGAGGTTTGGTGAGCGGAATTCAGAGTCGGCTCTAGCGAACGAGGTTTTTGGCTAGCTTGTATAGCTCTGTGAATGATCTCATGCTAATTTACCTATGAAATGCTTACTTCTCCTGCATTACTCTTCTGCACTTTGTAGGGAGTCATCACTCAGCTTTCGGAACAGATATCCTCTCTGAATGATAGAATGGACGAGTTTACGACACGTATTGAGGAGTTGAATTCCAAGTTAGCCGTCAAAAATTCTACTTCCAGCCAACAGAATTTGGCTTTCCAAGCCGAAACTTGCAATGGCTCTGCTCCAACTTCTCACTTCATTAATGGTTTAGGAAATGGTTCCATTATGCCCAATTCCTTATCATCCTCCCAGCTGGCTAAGGATTCACCTATAATCGAAGAGGTACCGTAACCGCTCTCGTATGCCCTTTTATTCGAACTTTTTATTCATAGCTGATGCAAGTAGGCCTTGTACCTCATTAATTCGAATGTGTTCAAGTATTTTGTGTGGTTTCGCAATGTAGATATCAAGCGTTGCACGAGGACAACGACAGATCATGCACCAGTTAGACAACCTTAGTAATCTCCTTCATGAGAGAATCGGAGAGATATCACAACAAGCTAATAGACGAAAGAAAAACACGGTACCGGCTGTCGATCGAGATCCTATTAAAGTTCCTCTAATTTTAACGACACTGGCAATCGGCGGTCTGGGAATCATCTTATTCAGGGGCATTTTAACCCGAGGCTGATTCGACCGTATATTTGCACACATTCGATATCTTTGAAGATTTTCTTGTCCTAGTGTTGCTACTTGTGCCCCAAGAAAGACAACTGAAACTGATGAACATAACTATTTCTTTCAAGGTTTGGGTTGTGCATGCTCTTGTCTTTGGGCAAATTTGTTTGTTCTTTGTTCGAATCTTTCTATTTTACTCATGGAAACAATGCACTAAAACTAATGTTGAACACCAAAGTATATGACATTTATATTTTATAGGAATACTAACATAATAAATTCATTTTTAAAATTGGATCGACTCGAGATTGAATTTTAAAAATAATATAATTTTTTAAACGATTGTATATGTAGCAAATATATATATTATTAATAATTGAGAATATATTATTTTGTAATTATCTTAAATTATTAAAAAAAAAGTAGACAATACACCGAAGAATTGATTTTGAATCAAATAAGTGTAAATAATCACTTTGTTAACTATTTTTTGGATTAATTATGTGTTTAGTATTTAAACTATTAACTTTTATATGTTTTAGTATGTGAATTTTCAATTTTTTCAAAATCATACTTAAAGTTTAGTTTTTGTTTCATTTTTGTATTTCGTTTAAAATTTAATGTTAAGTTTTAAAAAAATTGAAAGTTTAGGTACTAGAACATACCAAAATTGATAGTTTATGTACTAAACGCGTTAAATTTTTAACGATGAGTACTAAAATGAAATGAGAACTAAACACTAGACATAGTTTTGAAAAAATTAAAAGTCTAAGTACTAAAATGGAGTAAAACTGATAGTTTAGGTACTAAATATATAGTTTACCATTGATTTTTTTTACTAAAAGTTTAGTGAATTAGTAAATCCATAACGGGTAAACGAGGATTTTTTTTGCCCAATAGGGCACCCACTTTAATTATTTGGCCCAGTAAGGCACCTCAAAAACTAATTTGGGATCTACGATATTTTCTATAGTCCATGGCGAACTCGTCATCTCGAGGTGACGAGTTCTATTAAAAATTTATTTTTTAGATTATTATGTAAATTTAATGTTAGAAAGAAAAAATACACTAGAACTCATCATGCCTAGGTGACGAGTTCCGACGTTCATTTCCTCAAATTTTAACTATAAATAGGAGTTGTGTTAGTTGATAGATTTATAAGAGAACCAAAACATGTACTTGTGGGAACAATATTTGTAAAATTATCATTTTTATTTGTAAATTTGGTACAACATGGGAATACGATTACAAAGGATTTATCGGCCTGCTCGAT
Source organism: Hibiscus syriacus (assembly GCF_006381635.1). Classification (NCBI taxonomy): domain Eukaryota; kingdom Viridiplantae; phylum Streptophyta; class Magnoliopsida; order Malvales; family Malvaceae; genus Hibiscus; species Hibiscus syriacus. The sequence continues at coordinate 213,329 of NW_024063537.1, forward strand.
ATCTTGGGAGATGTGGACAGTGTTTCATATTGTGGCATTCACCTATGCAGTGGCCACATAGGTTTGGTAAACCTTGCTCCTTTTTAGGGTCATCCATATTAGTATGAATTCAATTAGATTCAAGACGACCCCTCAACTTCCTTCGTAATTACATATTGAGCAACCATTCTTCAAAGACAGTAGGTGGCCAATATGCATCGTTCGGGAGATACTTAAACTCATAACTGTATATGTTGCGCATAGTATGCAAGCTATAGCAATCATCAGTGTAAATGTATGGGTCTACATTCACATGCATACATGCAACAACCACGTGAGCGCATGGGTATATGAAGGCTTGAAATCGACCACAATCACAACATCTTCTATTCAGATTACCAATATAGATGACAGAAGTTCCACCCTCATGTGGTTGAACAAGTGCTTGGACAAAATAATCAGATTCCAATATGGTGAAATTACGAACATACATTGATGTAGCATGAGTTTTATTTTTGGTCATTGCTTTCTCCAGATCTGGAGCTCAATTTCTACCTTTGTTGAGCATTGCCTCTACCTGGGCACTTTTGTCTGCCTAAACTTTACCGAATTTGAAGTATGTCTCCCGAACAATACTTGCCACTGGAAGATGTTTAGTCCCTTTTAGCACTGAATTGATACACTCGGTAAGATTGGTTGTCATATGATCGTAACGTCGACCTTGATCGTTATATGCATGTGCCCATCTTTCTCGGGGTATCTCAGCTACAAAGTTATACACCTCTTCTCCATACTTCCTCAAAATTTTCAGTCTTGCACGAATGCTCAGTTATAGTAATGCGTAGCCTGAAAAAATAGTTACTTGTAAGTATAATATTTTAAATGAAGACCAAGACCGAAAAACAAAGGGTAAAACTAAATAAGTTACCCGTGCTGATAATCTCTTTCTTTATCTTCTTATTCTTGAACCTCTCATAGCATTTGAAGCAATATGATGTATGCAATACGCATGAAATACATGCAGAGGTGACCACCTACTTCATAGTCTGTCAATCTTGTCCAATAATCCAAGTAAACGATATAAGATCATACAAACCCCATCTTGAGTGACAACATGAGAGCGTAAGTTTGATAGAAAGAAATTTCATGTTTCCTCGGACTCATTTTTAACAATGGTGAAGACAATGGGGAAGATGTTTCTGTCACCATCTTGTGCAACAACTATCATAAGGACGTTATAAGTCATACATAAAAGTGCCATCCACTTGAACCATCTGTTTGCAGTAACGAAAGCCTTCGATTATTGACTTGAAAGCCCATAACAAGCCTCCAAAAACTCTCTTCCCAGGGATAACTTGTTCATCAAATGTGGTTACAGGATAAGTGTAGGAGTGAACAATGGTCCCTAGAATGAAATATTCCATTACGTGCAACAGATGTGGCAGCTCATTGTACGACTGATCCCAATCACCGTATAGTGTCATAGCTTTCCGTTTGGCCATCCAAGAATAGTAATAAGACGAAATATACCCAAATGTATTACGTATTGATGTCATAATCATTGATACTTGCACCCTTAGATTTTTCTACACCAGTAGCTTCACGTATGCATAAATGACATCGGAGAATAAGTGTTTGTGGTCTTATGTGAAGGAGTTGAACGTGCAACTGTGCTGGTTGTGGAACCTTGCCACTTGCCACAACATCTTTCATTGTAGGTATGAGACACATATGATCCACTTACATCTAACGTTGTTGTTAATACATCTGACAAAATATGTCTTCTCGTCAGACTCCACAACAGTGAATTCCATATGAGCTTTGGTACATAATTCATTCACAGCTAGTTGCACATCCTTCTTACTCTCAAATTGTGACCCAACTCCAAACTCCGTCAATCCTTCATCCGAGGTCCCCTAATGGGCTGCTCATATGTTAGGAATATCATGTAATATCCCAAAGATTTGATTAGTACTAAAATATAATTTTTGAAAGTTTAGTGACTAAAGTAGAAACTTAGAAAAATTCAAGGACCAAATAGGTAATTTTACAAAAAAATAAATTTTATTATATAAATAAATATTTCATCGTTAATAATATATTCTTATGCAATTCACATTTTTTATATGAAATTTGTGTAAAGAGCTAGAAAGTGATAAAGTTCGGTAATGTAGTTGGATAATCATATTGAATAGAAAGTTTACAAAAAATTGAAGAATGGTAGTATGGGGTTTGAAGTATTATTTTTATAATTTTAATCAGTAAAATTTAACATGGAAAAGTGAGATTAAGTGGATTTTTCATGTTAAAGCTGAATAGTGGAAATTAAGTGACTAAATTGAAATTTTGAAAAAGTGTAAGGGCTAATATAAAATTAATAAAATAAAAGTTAATATTTATATGATGACGTAAGAATGGTGATGAAATCATGGAAAAGCGATAAATATCAAGATAGAAATGACTTTTGGACTAAAATGAATTTTAATTTATTTTAATTAGAATTTAACAAGTGTACATAGATATTTTTGTATAAAAATCAAGAAAACTCTTCCTTCTCCCTATAAATTTCATGCACCGTAGATAAAAATGAGTAAGGTATGTTTTCTTCATTTTAGTCCTTTTTACTTTGATTTTTGAAATAAGTTGTGAAATAGAAAAATTATCTATATCAAATTCTATACCATTTGGTATGAATATTACATGATTTAAATGCTTGAATCAATGATTTTTTTTTTGCTAGAGTGGATGATGAATAAGTTGGATTTTGATTATTTATGGATATATATTTGTGTTATTAATGTTATAAAGTTGTTTTCAAATTTCAATAATGATCAAAATTACTTAAAAATGTATATATAATATTCAGTCATGATTAAGGTTCGTGAAGAAATAAAAGTTTTGATTAGTTTTTTTTATGGAAGTGATAAAATTACAGGGAAATGTCGTTAGGAAGATGAAATCATGCTTGAACCAAGTTGAAAATCAAGCTTAATACACTTTGATCAATTAGGCCTAAGGGAAGAAGACATAGAAAATTTTTTGGAAAATTATACAAGGTCTAGAAATGATGTGTGAATGATTCTACATGCTTAAAATATGATTAGGACCAGTTTGGAAAATTTTGAAAGTATAGGGACTTATTTGCATAAATTGAAAAATATGAGGATTCATGTGAAATTGTTTAATAGTTGATGTGTTATGTTGAAATTGAATGATGAATTAAAATTAAAATGTTTATTGGGATTAAATATTAAAACTATGAAAATAATAAGACTAATCCGCATACTTTGTAAAATATGATTATTAAAGTGTAATTATTTAATAGTTAAAGTACTATTCTGGAAATTATATGTTAGAATGTTGAATTAATGTTAAAAATATGAAATTGAATTAATTTGGAAAATTAGGAAAGTTTGGGGATTAAATCATAAACACAATAAAGATAAGGACTTAAGTGAAAATTTTGTAATCTTTCAGGTAATATGTTTAATTAAATGCTGGAAAATTTTGGTCATGTTAATTAAAGCTTGAATTGAAGTTAAATATGAAAGATTGTTAAGATCGAGGATTAAATTACAAATTTGTATAAGTTATGGGTATGAAATGGAAATTGATATAAGTTAATAAGTAGAAATTAAACATGTTATTGGAATGTTCAAATTTATTTTATGATGCTTAAATTTAGGATTAGATAGAAAAAAGGAATATATTGAATGAAATAAAAAAGTTGAGATGAAATTCTAAAAAGAATTTATCCTATGATTAGAATTATGGTATAAGAGTAAAACCACAAAATGGAAAGAGATTGAAGACTTAAATGACAATTGTATAATTATTAACAAAAAGATTTTAAATAATATATTGGAATCAAATATTACAATATTGATTTAATATTGAAATGTTGATTTTGGACTAGTTTGTAAGTTTGTTAAAGTTTGGGAACTAAACTATAAAATGCTTAAATGGTAAGCTTAAAGGTTACAGAATAAATATGAATAATTAAATTACTTGAGCAATAAATAATAGAATGGTGACTATGATATTAAAGTATTATTTGAGATTGATTTAGAAATATATATAAGCTAAATGATCAAATTGAAAAGGTGAAGAAATTATGGGATTAAAATATAAATTTAGTGTAAGATGATATGAGAGGTGTAAGTGAATAGTAATAATAAATGTTCATTAAAGGGATTTGAAAGGCAAATTGAATTATGGTAAAAAGAAATTAGTATTAAATATACATTAATGGTATTTTCAAATATTTATACAATTATGAATTTATTATATTAATTGAAGTGTGAACACATGATTAAAACAATAAACGAATTTGATAATTTTTCTATAAATATTTTTATAGGAAAAATGATATAAGATTTCAAATAAAAGCCCAATGTATAATACTTTAGAGATAGTAGTACGCGAGGTGGAGTGTTATTGATCGAACATATAGAGGTACATTCGTGTATAACATAATTACCAGATATATTTATATATTCGGGATCATAGGTACATTGTTGTTGTGTTCTACAGTACCTATACATTCACAGTGCATCTACGGTGCAATCATAGGGCACAAATATGACATATGGCTACAATCCACATGCAATTATGTTAAATATAGTACAGTACAGTGCACTTGTGGTGTAATCACATGGCACTAAATGTGTCATACAATCACATATTACAAGTAGCTCTACTGCACACAGGGCACAAATATGACATATGGCTACAATCCACATGCAATTATGTTAAATATAGTACAGTACAGTGCACTTGTGGTGTAATCACATGGCACTAAATGTGTCATACAATCACATATTACAAGTAGCTCTACTGCACACAGGGCACAAATGTGCCACATAGTTACAAGTAATTTATATTGTACATAGCATAGAACACTCAAGTATAGACTCACATGCCATGTATTCTCATGATTATACATTGTGCCATAAAAAAATAAAAGATATAGAACAATACAATAAGAGAAATAATATAATAAAAAGGAACAATATGGTAAAAAAAATGATACAAGAAAAAGAATATTACAGAAAAAAGAATAGTATAGTGAAAGGATTAGTATATGAAAAGAAACGATACAAGTTTAATTATTATATTTTACAGTAAAATTTTATAAACATAGTGTAAATTACGTTGAATGATTTATAGACAATGAGTTATATTGGTTTGAATTGACATATGAATTATATGTATATCTATGTAATAATAAAAGTTGTAGATATTTTATATAAAATGTTATAAAAAGGAAAATACATAAATTGTGCTCAAATGGAAAATAATATAATATAAGAAATGTAATAAGGAAATGTGAAAATATGATAAGATACTAAGTGGTAATGTATGAGTGTAGTAAAATTTATTGTTATAAAGATAAATCAGTTAAATTTTAAATTAGCTAGTTTTAAATCATGATATGAAATAGTATTAAACTGCCTAGATATTGAGCGGTATCGGGTGTAAATTGGAAATTAAAATATTATATCATGATTTTACGTGGTTAAATAGTCTGATAATAAATGTTAAATTAGGAGATTTAAAAAAAAACAAAATTTTCTCCTCTTTCGAACATTAACTATTAAAAAGAAATATGTAACATCCTTAATTTGTGTTTGGAAATGAATTCGGGTTAAGGGTGTTACATACCATGAATCTCAGGATTCCTCATGCATTGCAACTACATGATGATATTGAGGCATTTGAGGGTGCAAACTTTCTTCTTGCATGGCTGTTGGTGGATGTGCCCAAACTGGCGGAGCATTTTGCATTGCTTGGCCATGAGAAACGACTGCCTCCTAGACATCACCCTCTATATCAAATGCTTGTCCATCTAAAGCAGCTTCGGCGATATCAGATTCATCGATTATTGGTGAGTCATCGTCCATCATAAGTGGAACAAAAGTTTCATCATCCTCGCTAAAATCACCAAGGATTTCACTTAATCATTTGATGAGGTTATCTACATGTTCTGATAGTCTTGCTTCTGCGATCACCAGTGCAACTGTTGATGAAGTACGATATGTGCAGTTTCGACAATAATCTCAATCATTTGATTATTAGAATATTGATGAAGGCTAACCATAACAGTTACATTATCATCGAGCAAGATTGCTTCGTATTTGAGTAAAGCCTCTGAAATGATGTGTCAATATCTCAAACTTGAAACATAACCTCTATTTTTTTATTTTCATATTCATTTACCGATGAGATACATTTAATGGGAACATCATGTTAACGGGCCTCTGTGACATGAACTGAACACCATCTTCAGTTTCGACAACTTGGCCATTTGGATGGACGACTATGAAAAACTTGTTCGCCATATCTTCATAGAGAGATTGGTTTTTGTGTGTTCAATACAATTGTAAAAATAACAAGTCTTGTGAAGATTAATCTGAAGTGGCCAACTTAAAACAAATACGACCAGTCATTAATTACTATTGAACAATTCTCCAATGAAATGTCATCTTAGTAGGCCAAATAATGGTGGTACATTATCATTTTCTGCAACTTTTCAGAGGTCATTCAATGCATAATTTAAACAACTTTTCAGAAAACGAGTGAAATAGTGGTGCATTATCATATTCTGCAACTTTTCAGATGTCATTCAATGCATAATTTAAATATATTTCAGACAACGAGCGAAATAGTGATATTTTATCATCTTCGGTAACTTTTCAATGATGTATCAACTCAAATTAAAAAACTTTTTTGTAATGCATTTATCACATCATATCAGAAAAAAAACGTGTACTTCTCATAGGTCAAATAATGACTCATTTTATCAACTTTTTAATTCATCATTTAAACATTTTCAACAATTATTAATATATGTGAGTTGAAAGCCTTTTTACTATGATATTGAAGCCCAAAAAACACCAAAACATCTTCAATTTTTCACTTGCAAAGTTTGAGTTTTTTTAAATATGTCAATTATTTGTGCAACTGCTTTTTACGATGACAAATCTATAATCATGTGTTTTTCTATAAAAAATCAATTACTCGAGTTGAAGTTCAATATAGAAATAAGAGTTCTACTCGGAAGCAGTAGAAAAGTATCTTCTTTATATTATAGATTTTTAATATCATGCACGAGGTTTTATCGAAGCAATGATATAGACCTTGCTGGAATGATTAAGACATATTACTATCACTCTTTCTCTAATGTCAATTTGTTTGTAGAGTGCGATAATCTCGACCTTGCTTGTACCATTGAGGATGTTGCTTCCAGCTCGAATATCCCACCAACTCAAACAAATGACTAAGAAAAAAACATAGATGATAAAGACACAGAAGCATGGTTTCAATTCGTACGTGAATGACAACGACAAAAAGAATGGAAAATTGAAGAACTTAACCTTACCTCTGACGAGTCTACTGATTACGGAAATTAAAACTTTTTAATCAATATTGCTATGTTAATGATTTTATTTAATGTTTATGGTGTTTGTAAGGTTAGTTTTATTTACATCCTTATGTTAATGTATTAAGTTTGTATTTTTTCTTCTGAAATTATATTTCTGAAAGTCTAATCTAATGTTCATAGTTTATTGTCCTTTTCAACATAATCTACCACATTTTGGAGAGAGAAAAAAAAAATCTAACAGAACTTGTCACTTCGAGGTGACGAGTTTCAATGTATTTTTTTCTTTCCATCATTAAATTCACATAATAATTTAAAAAATATTTTTAATAGAACTCGTTATCTTGATGTGTCTTGTTGGACCAAATAATTAAAGTGGATGTCCTATTGGACCAAATAATTAAAGCGATGTCCTATTGGGAAAAAACAGTAGAAGATTCATTTATCATTAAGGGTGTGCAAATCCGGGTACCCGATTACCAGGTACCCGGAACATTCGGGTCGGTGAATTCTCGGCCCGTGTCCCGACCCGGATGTTGCGGGTACTCGTTTTTTTTATTTTCAAATTATTAATTTAAAAAAATATACACAAATTTAAATGTTCGAAACTTCGAATTACATACTCCAACATCCGAACATAAAATTTAAAAGTTCGAAATACAAAATCTAATAATTCATTATATTATATATAATAAAAAAATAAAAACTAATCGGGTACCCAGTTACCCGGAAAAACACAATTTTATGACCTGGACCCGACCCGGTAAATATCGGACCGGGTACCTAACCCGATCGTGTAATTTTTTTAAAAAAATTACCCGAAATTTTAATGTTCAGATCGACGAATCAAATCAACCAGGTCGGATATTTTTACACACCCCTGTCTATCATAGTCTAAATGGGCCACCGCCTCTAACTCAAAAACTCAATACGTAAATGAAATAAACGTTCCAACCTTTAACTATCAAGATCAAGGCTCTTCCTTTGTTTTTGGCTGCAGTGTGATCTGATGACAGATATGAAGAAGAAGCCATAACTTGTCTCTGGGTTCCCCATTTTATCCTTGGTTAGTCTTCTCTCTCTATTTTGCTTGATCCGTCTCTTATGATATGTTTCTTCTCCACTGATGGAATTTATGAGAAAACCCCATTTTTTAGAACCCTAAATTACCCAGAAATCTTTCATCAAAGCTTACGGATTATGCTGCTATTAGTTTGTACGGAAAGTTTCGACCTTTAACAATTGAATGATATATAGAATTAAAATTATGCAGATGGGTGATGTTTTGGCTCCGGATTTGATTAGTGATTTGCCTCAGAGCATTGTAGAAAGTATCCTCACGCGTTTACCGATTCGTGATGCTGTTAGAACTAGCATTTTATCGAGTAGATGGAGGTATAAATGGGCAACGCTTACCCAACTTGTGTTTGATGAAAAGTGTGTGATTTTATCGAATGATCGATGTAAAGTCGAGGATAGTCTTGTTAAGTTCATCACTCGGACTCTTTTTCTGCACCAAGGGCCGATTCATAAGTTCCAGCTTACGACTTTGCACTTGCAGTCCTGCCCGGATATCGATCAATGGTTACTTTTCCTTTCGAGGAATGACATCAAGGAGTTGGTTCTTGAATTGGGAGAAGGAGAGTGGTTTAGGGTTCCTTCTTGTCTTTTTAACTGTAAAAAGCTGACCCGTCTGGATCTTTTCCGTTGCGAATTCGACCCGCCACCTAGTTTTAAAGGGTTCTTGTACTTGAAGAGTCTTAATCTTCACCAGGTTTTGGTTTCCCCTGAGGCAATTGAAAGTCTTATATCTAGTTGCCCTCTTCTCGACAGCTTAGCATTGTCGTACTTTGATAGTCTAGCGCTTACTATCCGTGCTCCGAATCTCAAGTATTTGTGTCTTGAAGGTGAATTCAAAGATATTTGTCTCGAAAATACCCCACTTTTAGTTGCAATGTCGGTTGCTATGTATATGACCGATGACATAGCTGAGCACTTTGAACAAAGCTCAAGCTGCAACTTTAACAGGTTTCTTGGCAGTGTGCCTCGTCTTGAGAGGCTCATCGGGCATATATACTTTACAAAGGTAAAACTATGTCGGATTTCTACTTTTGGCTTGTTAAAGTTTATCTAGTTTATATATGTTACAAGGGTACTGTCTGTTAAATTTTCTGTCTTTTGAAGTATTTGAGCATAGGCGACGACCTTGGAAGACTTCCTATTACATATGTACATCTGAAGGTAGTTGAATTGAATCAAGTAAGTTTCGAAGATATGAAGGAAATACTCGTTGTTCTTCGCTTGATTACCAACTCTCCTAATTTGAGGGAACTTCAAATTTCGGTGAGTGTTACGGTCTTATATTTTCATTGGTGGTTGCTGTTGATTTATGTTTCTATTTGAGGTCTTATTGTTTCGTTTTAGGGTTCCTCGAACGCATTAGTTGCTATAGATGCACCCGATTTGGACTTCTGGGATGATGAACGCCCTTCGGATTGCACATTCAAACAACTAAAACTTGTGAAGATGACGGATATGTCCGGTGTGCCTCATGAGATGGAGTTCATCAAATTTCTTCTCGCGAATTCGCCAGCGCTCGAGACGATGAGTATCTCACCTTGCGTATATGTCATGGACGGAAGACTGAATATGTTAATCGAGCTGTTGAGGTTTAGACGAGCCTCGGCTCAAGCAGAAATTTTATTCATTCAAAATTAATAAATGATTCGTCTGTTAATAGAGCACAAGTTACTAATTTATGTCTTTCTTTCGAAATCTCGAACAGTTGAGCATCCAAATGCATATCACTGTAACATTACTGAGCAGATTGCTGTAGTTTATGTTCATGACTATGCATGCATAGATACATGCATTGTCAATGAAGTATGCATAGATACATGCACTGGCAATGAAGCATGCATAGATACATGCATTATCCATTATAAATGTAGTATATAAACACATGAACATCCATTATCCAAATCCATATTATTTGTAAATTCGAATGTCATTCATGACATAAACATTCTATAGTTGAGAGATTATTTTGTAACTTTTAATATCCAGTGGACTCAACAAATCAATATCCTATAGTCGAGGGTCCATTTGTATACTTTATCCTAATGTTATAGATAAATCGTGTTTAAGCTTCCTTCCGAGTTATCCTGTCATTTTAAGCAAGAGATGAATGGTCAGAAACAACTGAATCTTTCTTGCAGAAATGGACCCGAAACACATTGAAGTTCCATGCACAACATTCCTAACCTGAAGCAGTAAATTCCCAAGGCCGTCGTAATTTCGCGTATAACCGATGTGGCGAAGTGAAAGTAAAGTGATCCTGTTCGGAAAAACATAACAAGCTTATCAATGTATCGAAGGAACATCGAAAGACATGATCTCGATCTCGAGACCAGAACAGGGACACTATAAGGTTAATATAAGGTAGCTGCCATACCTGTGAATAAACAGTAACCGAGAAGAACAATGAACTCATCGACCAACGGAACACTATAAAACGATGGAGAAAAAAACAACATCAGCATTTTTCGTTCTTCGGAAACAACAGCTAAAAGCTGCGATAATTCTGGTTAGAAACCGCAATCCGACACACATACCCCTCGTTTAATCTAGCTGTAAGAGCATTTGCAATCGCCAATGGAAGATACAAGAGTGACTGCAAACAAATATAGTGCAATCGACCGTTTTTCGTAACCAAATCGATCAAAATGTAGTAAAATCAAGAATGCTACTTACCATGCACATGTTGGTTTTTAATCCCTTTGGTTCATCGCATAGGTGAGCCAAAATCATCCGTCCCTGTCGAAACCATTTTCACTTCTAAGATACCAATGACAATCTCAAAGAGTACATATGACAGAATAATCAAGCAAGCTTTTACCACAAGGAATCCGAATGCAAGTCCAGTACCCAGTATAACTAAATGCGGATAATTTCGCATTACATCGGAGGGCGATAGATGATCCCTTCAAAGTAAGAAAGAAAACGGAATAAAGTCGATTTACGATCAAAAAGAAGAAGAAAAATAAAGGTTGACATTGCTATAAGAGAAAAGAGGACAGACTCAAATTACCAAATGAGCACTCCAGCCATGAGTACAACAAAAGGATAAAGCTGACGAGAAAGAACATATAACACATTAATCGTTTAAGCATACGTATAAGGAAGAAAGAAACGGATAAAAGTTTGGAATTACCATTGCTAAAGCTGATAACATGCTTCCTTTTCTTGCCTTCACGACCTTATGGACGTTGCGTATACTGCAATAGAAACCATACAAGAGCATAAGAGAATCTTACCTATACATTACATTACTATGAACAAAATAAAGAATGCTGGACTGATAGAAAACTTGGCCTCTGCAATTCAATGAGCCTAGGCAGCTATGAGGTGAAAATAAAAGGGGAATTGACGATGGCGATGCAATTAGCTTATGTAATCACGTGAAGCTTCGGCTCTAACATCGGACTGGCTAAAGTGGACAATTATCCGCAAAAGGTCAAAGCATAAGTAATACAAAGCACTAGTATAAAACTACAAGAGTGTAGATAACTGCTTACTTGCAAAACACTGTAGGTAAAACAGCAAATGGTAACAACAGATATACGGCCCCTTTGTACGTTGGAAGTTCTAAAGAAAAAAAAGAGAATAAGATACTCTGAAATCGACGGATATGTAGCACTAGATTGTAGAATAAGAACACTGCTGAAACAGGGGCAACACCAAGATATGGCACTGAAAGAAGAACAAACATAGCATATGGTGGCAATCACATATCAAGGAAGTCAAGCGTGAAGCAATCTCATGATAGAATCTAAAATCACTCGTATATTGCATTTAAGGTATTTGTGCAGTACAACCGATGTCGACTAATAGAGGAACCACGTGATACTGTTGCGATTGGGAGAAAAGTATTATCCCATTTTTTTAAGCAAAGAACTTACCGGTGACGAAAGGAGTCCAACTGAAGAATGGTAGGGACTGCCTAAATGGCTGAGCCCACCACTGGGCACCTTGCAGGGAAAAAGATAAAGCAATTATAAATGATTAAAAAAATCAGAATAAGTTCAAATTTTGAAGCGTGGAACACAAGTAAAATAAAGGTTTCGTAGTAGAGGCTGCCAAAGCGCGTGTAACATCAAGTAAGGAACTATACCAACGATTGTTGTCATAAAGTGCAATGAATATATCAGTGCAAGACCCTCAGTCGGCCCGTTGACAACAGGAAGGATAAGTGAATTGGAGAAATAGCTGCAGAGAAATGAACCACAACAGAATTATCAGCAACAATAATAGAACCTTGATGAAGTGATTTCCTAGAAAACAAAATTTATAACACATTTATGGAATAAACCAAAGTAATTGAATAACTGCAGTGTATGGAAGGATTTCACAGAAAGAAAACAAAAAGCAAAAGCAAAATACAATTTGATTACTCACTGCTCCCATGTAGCACTGTAAAACGGTATAGCTGAAATTGCCCAGAACCAGAAACTGCCAGCTCCACACATGGCAGTGCTCCCAAAGGCCATGGTTTCAAACTGTAAATAGAACCAATATTGTATAATGTGAAGAATTCTATAAACCGTTGTCATGTGATACAAGTTAAAATACATACCGCACATGCGAGTGCATCACACCCTGCAATATGCCAGGACCGTTGAAAGTAATTATCCCATCAGATTTTGTGCTAATATAAATAGCAAAGGAGGGGAAATAGATGATACGCGAAATTACCATGGTCGAAAAGTTCTCCAAGCGGACTCGAGGAGTTTGTTCGTCTAGCTTGTTTCCCGTCAACAGCATCAAAAGTCTGGCAAGGTAATTACATTCATGCTCATTCCCTTCCAGAACACAACAATGGAATACAGAGAATTTTAAAAAAAATTCCAGCAAGGTGGAGGTATAAACCTGATATAAAAATAGAAGCAATCCATGCGCAAGATGAACCCATCTCGGTGGGGGTGTATCCAAGCGAGGGGAATAAACCTTGAACAGTAATACAAATCGAAAAGTGAATGGAAAGATAATGGCAAAAGAATATATACCATTCTCCCAAGCCTTCAAAGACACCATCATACACACAACCAAAATGTTTCCTGAACTATACATTTATCTGTGAAAACTACATCATAAATTAAACAGATTTTCACAGATAAGCAGGGCAACACCAGTTGTGTGTTAATTACAGAAACTGCTTCGAAGAAATGAAATTTATTTCTATACTAAAATGCAATTGCGTGAGAAAAAAAAGAAAGAGAATCTATGGTTCTTGAATCTTGCAGGCTAAATCAACTTATTCAAGTGACACCAATACCTTTCTCATTGTTTAAATGTCATTTACACACAATGCAAAATCTATGGTTCTTGAAGGTTAAATCAGCATACCCAAGTCATATTTTGTTCAGTTCAATCTATTCGAGTATAAATAACATTCAACCAACCACACAAAATGAAATGGTTGGAAGCTACAGAATAAAGAAAACACTTTCTCATCTCCTTTGAACTGAACATCAGTCGGTTAACATGAACTGGAAAAGAAAGATTAAAGAACAGGGGCTCAACTCCGAATCAGAAATCAAAATAAATAAAACATTGAAGAAAATAAGGACAGAGAGTTCCCCACTCACAAATCCAAGTAGTGCAGATATAACCAAGAACATAAACCCTGTAAGTGTTATCTTAAGAAACAAAAGCATAAACAAATTAGTAATCAAATAAGACAGGTAATACACGCATGTGCACGCATGCATGTACAGTGAAAATCACAATTCAGTAGTAGTAGTAAGAATTGCATACCATGTTTGGTCTGGTGGAAATGCCAAGCCGGAAACATGCACATATACAAACATACATAAACTCATTAGTGCCAGAAAACATCACCAAAATGCTTAAAAACCCCCATTGAAGCACATGATATGGTCTTCAAAACTTAAACTGTCACACAGATGTAAAACCCAACTGCATGTATGAAGCAACTTACGGCATCCAAAGAGGGAAGAAGGTAACAAAGCGGTTCCAAAAGGGTTGCAATACATATTTAGCAAGGTAAGAGTGATCCACTCCACTGTATTTGTATCTATGCAAAGCTGTCATGCCATGTGCCCCTATATACCCCATTCTTCCTTGTTAACAAAATCACTGAGACCTGCAAAAATTGAAACTTAAAAATGTATATGATTTCAGTGAGCAAACAATTGGGTGTAAATGAAAACGTCTCAAAACAAGAAAAACAAGAAAACCCAACAAGGAAATTAAGATAAAAGATTTTTAAAAACCCTTCAAGTTGATATTTTTACCAAAATGATTTGCTTTTTAAACCGATAGTCATTACAGAAAGTGCAGATTATGAAAATATAGGTTACTATCGATCAAAAAACATTGAAGATCATCAATGAACGTAGAACAAAAGGGGGGGGGGAAGATGGGTATTTGTATACCTATTAGAAACGGAGATCAAACGAGAGAATTTAATTCTAGAATTAGTATGGCATTGTATCTACTAATGCAAAATAAAGCAACAGGTTTTTTTCCCCTTTCTTTAGTTTGTTTGTTCTATCCCGCCTTTCAAATGAACGAAGCAGTAACGTAGGGAAAATAAAAACGGAGTCTTTATATTACTTAAAAAGGAGGAAAATGAAAGTCAAAAAACAGAAATGCTAGTTAAAAGGGAATTTTATTTAGGTATCTCGATTTTAATGATCTGACACATGTTATAATTTGATAAATTTATTTCGTTTTATCATATAACTATTTTTTTAAAATAATACATAATGTTACGTTTTGGTTTCATTTTTGTCATTCACTGTAAAAAAAATTAACATAACTGCTAACGTGATATTTTTATTTTTTTTAGTGATGATATGTCATTATCTTATGGTGGCACAACAACATCACCGTTATTTTTTAACTTAAGGGTTACTTTTATTCATATAGTAGATACGGTTTATAATTTTCACCCTGTGATATTTTTGCATCAATTTAACCATTGAAGTTATTTAATTGCATCATCTTAAACTTTTAACCTTTAACTTTAAACTCTAAACCATAACTTCTACTCATTGATTATAAACCCTAAAACATAAATAATAACCTAAACCCTTAAACAATAGTAAATATTTTAAATATTGGTGTAATTAAATAATTTCGATGTCTAAATTGATGTGAAAATACCATAAGATCAAAAATAACTCTTAAGTCTTATTTTTTTAACGACGAGTGATCAAAATGAAGGCAAAACAAAAGGGAATGTGTTCATCTTGAAATCTAAATTTTCTTCAATTAGTTACTTTTATTAGTTGTGTCCAACCAGAAATTTTATTTGTGTACTCTCTATACGAAAAATTTATATTATTAATGTATGTGTGTTCGTCATAAAAAATATATTTTTAAATTTACTGCTGATTAAGTCATATTAAAAGTGTTTCTATTTTAACGATGGAATAATCTATTTGTAATAAATATTTTAATTGAGGGACTAAATTACAACTTCTAGAGATAAAATACCCATTCATAATCAAATTAACAATTAAATGATTTGGATGTATTTTACCCATATATAATCCAGGCATCCTAGTGCTGATAGAACTCCTCCGACTAAAAGCTAACGGAGGAATTTTCAAGTGTAAGTTTCAGCTAAGCTTAGCGCAGCCACCAGTTATCGCGGCGGTGGTCGGAGTGAAAATCGAAACCGTCAAACACCAGCACTTCAGCGCCGGCAACTAGCTTAGCCGGAGTTGACAACGTACGACAAACGGGACAAGTCGATGAACAGCTATAACCAAGCCATCTATCCAAGCAAACCTTGTGGAAAAGATGGTTACACCTCAACTCTCTCATCTCATCGTCTTCTTCGATTTCGCATAGGCAGACGGCACAGGTAACTTCCTCGGCTTCGTCTGGGTCGGTGCCGCAGCCATGAAATCGGACGACGGCGAGTCGATCGACATGAACGGCGGGAAGCGGCGGAAATGGCTGCACGGTGTAAGTGCCGGGGAAGAAGCAATGGTTGAGCAACAAGTTACAGGCTAATTTCAAGTGGTTTAGTATCAAAATGATGTAATAACACAACATGGTGTGGAACTATGGGGGTGATGAAGCAGAAGGACAACAATGGGTGTAAATTGTGGATATTATGACAATAATTTATGGCTAGAAAGAAAAGGGTTATACGAGGGCATTTATAGACTTAAAAGTGGACGGTCGGTAGTAGAAAAACTAGACTTATTCTAAAAATTAATTTTTTCAACTCGACTCGATTTGAAAAAATTTGACTTGAATATACTCCGAGTTTTAATTTTATAAACTCGACTCGAAAAAATTTCAAGTTCAAATCAAGTTGTAAAATACAATTCGAATAACTCAAAATTTTTAGTAATTAGTATATTAATTTTCAAATTTGAATCGACTCTCCTGCCTTTGTATGACATATGTAAATCACATATGAAAAAAATATAAAAAAATACATATGTATTGTATATGATTGTAAATACCATTTAAATTGGAATCAAATAATGTCATAATATTGTAAATATTTGCAATTAAATTTAAATATAAACTCAAAAATTTGACTCGACTCGACTCAAAAAATTATCAAGTCAACTCCGAGTTGTAAAATAAGACTCGTCAACTCAAATAACTCGAAATTTTTTTACTCGACTCGACTTGATCGAACACTCACCCCTACTCCAACCCTCTCATTTCCAAAATTAATTATGGGTTAACTACATCATAGATCACTTATGTTTCTGTTTTATTCACTTTCTCTCACTAATTTTTAAAAAATATAATATTATGATAATTTCGTTTTCATTTAATTAAGATATGGTCACTTCCGTTTTCATTTAATTAAGATGTGGTCACCACGGGTTAACGGTTAACAGAATAGGTGATATGATATTTTGGTATAATCACATTTGATACATGTTATTTACATATTCTTTCAATTTAATCCTACTCTGGCCTCAATTTGCTTTGCTTTATTTTCTTTCGACCAGAGGGTGACACATGTCACCCTTTGATTGGTGAAAATAAATATAATAAATTAAAATAAAATTAATCCTTCAATCGAATGGTGACATGTGGTATCATTCGATTAGAGGATTAAATTTATTTTAATTTATTAAAAGTATGAATAAATTGAGAGAATATATAAATAACAGGGACCAAATGTGTGATTAAACCAAAATATTTAATTGTTATTAACGACGGTTAACTCGTGGTGGCCACATCTTAATTAAATAAAAACGAAAAAGATCATATATTGTGTTTTTTTTAAATCAATGAGAAAAAATTAGAGAAAACACAAATATAAGTGATTAATCACGTAGTTAACTAATTAATTATAGTAGTAAACAATAATTAATTAGGCCAATCAGACTTGAACAATAATTAGAGTAGAATCTGAAGCTTCACACATAATAATAAATGAATTAAGATAAAAAAAAAACAAGTGATCCAACAAATTACATTGAATGATCCAATTATCTTATAAAATTTAAAAGTATTTTTATTTACATAAAAAAATTAAAAATGAAAACCAACCAAAATTAGTGAAAAATCTAATTTTTTTATAAAGAAAATAAGAGAGAGTATAAAGAAAGGCATCCTAATTTAAGGTCGAGAAAATATGCAATCGAAAATGTCATAAAAATCATATTATTTTCGATTGGGTGCAACCTAAAATGTTAAAATTTTCTTAGCATTTTTCGGTTGAAAACCTTTTTTTATAACATTTTCGATTGGCACCTAAAATGTTACTTTCTGCAGAACATTTTCGGTTCAACCTAAAAAGTTAATATTTTAAGTTTCGTCCAACCGAAAATATTATGATTTTTATAACATTTTCGGTTGCATCCATTTTCTGTTGATTCTCAACCTTAAATTAGGCTTTCGTAGGACATAAGGATGAGCATGGGTCAGGTCGGGTTGAATTTTTTATCCAGCCGACCCGAAAAATATACACCTTCCACCCGACCCGAACCCGGCCCGAAAATATACACATTCCATTCGATCCGACTTAAAATAATATTTTTATTAAAAAAATATTTTTATATAGAGATTTAATTGAAAGAAAATAATATATAGATGTATTATATTATTGCAATTATTTCTACGTATATAAGGTAAAATTACAATTTCCGGGTCAGATCAAATATTTTTCACCCTAAATATAAACTCGACCTGACCAGAACATAGCATTAAAAATACTTAACTCGACCCAACCTTAAAATTATTATTTTTTAAATCTAATCGAAACTTGTGAATTTAGAGTACTATGCCCATCCTAGTAGGACATAACTACCCAGAAAATAGAAAGAGATGCTATTTATGACCGATTTTGACGTGTGTGGACGAAATGCGGTGGGCCAAGTCAAATGCAAATGGGAATCTGGGTTTGATTTGATATGATTTTGCCCCGTGACATGCATTTTAACTATTTAAATCGTGATTAGATTCTTTAAATGTTGTACAAAAATGGTATCCTAACTTAACATTTTATCTCAATTTGGTACTTGAAAGGTTTTTTAATCTAATTTAGTATTTATATTTCATATTTTATCCCAATTAACATTTGAGATTTTTTAATATATTTAATTTAGGCTTTATACCAAAATAAATGTCCAAACCATACCTATTTTTTCAAATAGGTGTCTAAACTATTTTTTGACTCATCCTGGTACCTTACGTTACAAACATTACCCATTTAGGCATCGGGGCCATCAACAGTGTTAATTTTCACGTTAAGTGACACGTGATATAATCTGGTAATTTTAAATTGTTATTTAAAATTTTAAAAATAAATTATATATTTAAAAAAACACAAATTAAATTTTGAAAACCTTCACTTCAACTCCTAAACTCACGTCGGCTATCGCCTTTTGCCGTCAACGAAGCTCCACCTGACCTCCCCTCCCCCCAGCGACCAAAACCCCCATAAAATCGTGACCGGTCGATGGTCAATCGACGACGAATCAATGTTTTATACCTCACGAACCCTAGGATGAAAATCACGATCTCATGCAATTTTGACGGCCAATCAACGGAAGCTACGACGGCGTATGAGTAAGAGGATGACATAGACTACGTCGGTGGTGGTGGTCGTTGCCAGAAAGGGCGGCGATGACAGATTAAGGATTTGATATTTTGGGTTGTTTTATAATATAAAAAAAGTTAGTTTTTTTTTTATAAGTATCATAATATTTTTAAAAATAAATTTCAAAATACCAAATTATGACAAATATCTCTTAACGGGAGAAATTAACACCTTTGACGGTCTGACACCTAAATGGGTAACGTTTGTAACGTTAGACAGCTGGATGAGTCAAAAAATAGTTTAGGCACCTATTTAGAAAAAGTGATATAATTTAATCACTTATTTTTTATATTAAGCCTTTAATTTAACATTCAAACTTTATATTATGTCATACTTTAATACTTGAGATTTTAGAATATTATGATTTGGAATACGTAAAGGCTTATATCACACTCTATTAGTCCTAAAAAATATTATGATTTGGAATACGTAAAGGCTTATATCGTACTTTAATACTTAAGATTTTTTTTCCTCAAAATTATATATAATATTTAGTTTTTGTTTTATTTTAGTACTCCACTGTTTAAAATTTAACATGTTTAGTACCTAAACTATCATTTTTGATCCATTTTAGTACCTAAACTTTCAAAAATTTCAAAACTTAACGTTAAAATTTGAATGGAGGTATTAAAATGAAACAAAAACTAAACTTTAAGTATAATTTTAAAATAATTAAAAGTTTAGGTATTAAAAAAGACAAATAAGTAGTTTAGATACCAAACATATAATTTACCCTTTAAATGATCACTTTTTCATGTATTTGAACGTGAAACATTTCCTTTGAGAGACAAATATTTCGTTCTCGTACGATAGGTGGTCACAACAAACAGCGAACGGAAGTAACGCAAGGGAGGCCAAAGACAATCAAACACCGTGTCCCAGACAAAACCTAAACCATCAAGCAAGGACACATTGAACACGTGGTCAACCACCGTGGGAAAGGAGGAGAACAGCCATTCAGCGGCTCAACCGCACCCCACCACAACTGAGGGGTGGTTAAATTTAAATAATAGAAGAACCGAAACAATTTCAAACCAAAACCAACAATGATACAAACAAATTATAAATTTAAAAATAATGATTATTTACACGAATCAATCGACTTCGGTTGAAAAAGAATTATAATTATTCTTTAAGGTTTTAAATTCGAGTATCTTAAATGTCAGGGGCATAAACGTTTAGTGTCATTAGTTAAGGGTTATATCTGAACCAAAAAAAAATTATAGTTATTCTTTAAGGTTTTAAGTTCGAGAATCATAAATGTCAGGGGCATAAGCGTTCAGTGCCATTAGTTAAGAGTTATATCTGAACAAGTAAACACATACTACCTTGTAGTTACCCCAGATTTAAGGGTAAACAAAACTCAATTCGATTAGAAAAATTAATTTTATCGACTCTACTTTAAAAAATTAGACTCGAATTAACTTCGAGTTGTAATTTCATAAACTCAACCCAACTTGAAAAAATTTAAAGTTAACGAGTTATAAAATGTAACTTAAATAACTCAAATTTTTATGATATATTTTATATTACATATAAAAAAAATATGAAGAAATATTTATGTATTATATATGGTTATAAAAAATTCATTTAAATTATAATCAGATAATATCATAATATAATAAATATGTATAATTAAATTTAAACAAAAATTTGACTCGACCCGAATTTTAAACTCGATTCGAAAAAATTTCAAGTCAATTTCGAGTTGTAAAGTAAAAAACATCAACTCAACTAACTCAAAATTTTTTGACTAAATTCGACTTGATTAAACACTCACCCTACCTAGATTAATGCTGCAAAAATGTTAAAAAGAAGGGTAAACTACACCATTCCTCACTTAACTTTACGCTCTCTTATTTTACTCACTGTACTTTCAATTTTTCTAATTTGCTCACTGAAATTTCGGCTTACTTGTTTTGGCTCAATCCAAATTGTTTTCTTTCCCCCCTAACTTTATAGCTTTGAAACTAATATCATTTGCATAAAGCTTAACACAAATCCATATATCAAAGCAAGCTTAGTTTAGTTACCAAATTCAGAAGAACGTTTGAACTGATAATATTAACATACAGCAACACGGAGTCCAGGATTTACATCTTGAAACCAATTTTATGTTTCCTCGCGACTCGTACTCACACGGATATCCCTTGATTGTATACCTCGATGATCCCGAATGTGTTCTCGCCACTGTAAGTCATGTAAAGAAAACCGTCTTCATCCTTGTTTTCCTCGTATATGGCAGACAACAAAGCGGCTGCACCGTCGTTGACAATACAGAGTTTAGCAAAACAGGAAACAGGGAAACTAGAAGAGGAACGAGAGATCTACGAGGTTCAACTCAACTCACCAGTTGGGGGTAGAATGTTCTTCACGAATATGAATATAGCCTTCTCAGGGCTCAGCTTAATCCTCTTCCGAACAACATAGACGAATTGGCCAACAGTTAGATCAGCAGGAACCAGATATCTGCATTGATGCCGAGGGAGAACCTTTAGTATCAAACGAAGCAAAGGTGAAATACAGATACGGAATGGCGAATCAGAGTTAAAAAATTGGAATCAGGTTCCGACATGATGACATCGAAGCAATGAACTTATTAAAAATAAAGACTAGGCAACCTTCAAAACTAAAACTAGTAAAAGAAAAGATTCTACAGATCATATCGAAAGCATAAGAATCCATGTACGAAATGAGGCTGCCTCTACGATATCTTTCCTGCCTCAAAAACCCCATCTAGAAAACAGTTATAAACTCCTTCGGGTAGGGATCCTCGATTAGTTAGTATTCAGAGGAATCCACAACACAAAAGGTTAAGGGCATTCAAGAACCGAAACCAAAACCTCAGTACAAGAGAAAGATGTCAAATTTGGACAGTGAGACAATCAGCAATAAAACTACGAGAAATTGCATTGATCATCTAAAATTCTGTTAGCAACATTACACATTTTAACAAATGTATAACATATCAACGAAACATATCATATATACGATCATATTAAAATCGATAGTAACTAAAGTTCTTAAAGAAAAAATGCAAAAATAACTGACTTTTTCTTATCAATTTCAGGAACATCACTCTTCTCCGCCCTTTCAACAATCACCTACATCAAGCAATCGAATACCAATGTAACATTATAAACATAGCAGAAACAAGCACGGTTTAAATCGAAAGACGAATCAACAGAACATTACCCACCGGAATTCTGTCGGGATACTTTTCCCTAATGCGAGCAGCTTCAGCCTGCCTCCTCTCTGACATAAAAAAAAAAAACACTCTAACATCACAAATAGAACATGCTAAACCCTCACTTATTTGAAACCCTAATTAAATAATCGGTGTTCTCCCTAAATTGGGTGATCAAGATTGTTTCTTTTCGTGGAAAAAGCAACAGCACCGTAAAGATTAAGAATTTCAACAAAACAAAAAATACCTTGATAAAAAATAATTGATGTTGATTAATTGGGGGAAATAATAAATTAGGGTTTCACAATATCAAAAATCAAAAGCGTACAAATTTATATAGGAAAAAAATTAAAAGAGAAGAACGAACCGAGGGGGTGTTCCAACTTAAAGGAGCTCTTAGCCATAGCAACAAAAATCTGCAGCCAAAAAGATAACAATTCAATCAATCAAACATAGTATAAATTACTAAATTAAGGATTTTAATAAATTAAAAAAAAAGATCAAGGAAGAAGGAGAGATTGATTGTCGCATACCAATCGAGAGAGAAAATAATGAGAGAATTTGATGATAATGGAGTTAATAATTAGTGTAATTCGTAAAAAATAAAAAGAACTTGTTTCGACAACACGACTAGAGTCCATACGCCCATGGCAAAGGCCCAAAACCATAATTTCATTGGTCTAAATCTGGTTTTTAAGTCCTCAACTATGCTAAAATTTACGATTTGATCTCTATTGACATAATTTAGCTATTTTTAATAAACGGCCGGAACAGGGCGGATACCCCTTCCTCCATCCTTGTACCCACCTAAAATTTTAGTATCTATCACCTATTCACCACCTATTATAGGTAAAAATTTTAAATTCACACCCGTCCACCAGAATACATTCTCAAATCCACATTCACACCCACTACTCAACTAGGTACCCCACCGTACTCGTCTATCCTGGAAGCAACCTCACATATTACATAAACGACGGTCTTCAAAATTTGATTAAATTATAATTTATATCCTATAAAATCCTAAGATTTACAGAATAATCTCTGAAATTATATCTAAATTCATAGTGGTCCAAATTTTATATGGTGGACATTTAGTGGACGGAAGGATTTGGAGAGAGCGGATGCGAGACAAGTAAGGTCTCAAACCCATCACCTACCTACTACTCACGGCGGGTATAACTTTTTACATCCACACCCACCCACTACCCGCTCACTACCCGCTAAAATTATACTTATCTCTCCCCAATTAGAGCGGATGCGGTTTGAAATCCATAAAATTGTTACTTTATGCCATTCCTAATGACTATAATATAATATATATTTATTTTCATCGGTTTAATTATTTAGCTCATAACAATAACATTACTATCTGTTATTAAGATAATTAAACATAGTTTGATTATCTTTATCTTTATATTAAAAATAAATCACATTTGCTTTTAGTATTAGTATACATACATGTTATAAAAGTTCATTATCTATGACAAAATTACTCATGATCACCACTAGTTTGTCATTAAAAATCTTTATTGTTGTAGTGGAAAGACATCAAAAGAGAACGTTTCTAGAGAACGGACCTTGAGTGTCTAACATCACCTTCGTCCTAGTCTATTGTCACCTGCTGACATGATTTTTGACAAATCCACGTAACCTATTAGATCTAAATTCATTATCATCTAATCGTATCTATCTAGCGTAGACATCTTCTTTCATCGAGGATCGTTCCGATTGTTTTATTATTATATTATATTTATATCATATAATCACTATAACTCATTTAGTCCCATCAACAATAACAATTATCAGTATCAAGAGATTTATATTTGATGCGCATGATAATTCTACACTAACTGTATGACGACAAAACATGCGTAAATCCAACACTAAATAAATTTTAAAACCCACATTTTTGCATGTAGCCAGTGCCCCATCTACAGTATCTGAAAGGGATGGTAAAACAGACAACAGTGTGGATGACAGACGGAAGTGAAAAAAGAACACCACTCGAACCGAACCACGTACAAGGTGGTCCAACTCACTGATTAAGCCAGACGTACGAGAACAGTTTGGTTAAAGTTTTAACATTTTTTCAAAATCATACGTGAGGTTTAGTTTTTGTTTCATTTTAGTACACAACCGTTAAAAACTTTGGTTTTGTTTCATTTTAGTATCATGTTAAAAAATTAATGACAAGTTTAGAAAAAATAATAAAAGTTTAGGTACTAAAAAGGACCAAAACTGATAGTTTAGGTACTAAACGTGTTAAGTTTTTAATGGCGGGTACTAAAATAAAATGAAAACTAAACGTTAGGCATGATTTAAAAAAATGAAAGTTTAGGTACTAAAACGGACCAAAACTGATAGTTTATGCACTAAATGTGTAGTTTACCCTAAAATCTATTTTAATCATTGATCTTTTAATTTTGTCATTCAGACCATTCAACTATTTAAATGATGTAAGTTAAGTTATCTATCGTTAACATTTGATGGAATAGTTGACTTGATGGTTAACATATTTGATACAATTACACATTTTATCACCATTATTTATAAATTCTATCAATTTAGTCATGGTTTTATTTTGAATAAATAGAAGTGTTCCTCTAATCAAGTGGTGATACTTTCTTATTAATTTTAATTTATTTAATTTATTAAATCTTTTCTCCAATCAAATAATCATACATATAAGTAACGAGGATCAAATATGTAATTATATCAAATTTATTAACTATCAGGTCAAATATTTTGTCAAATTTTAACAGCAGACGACTTGACTGACATCATTTAAACAAGGGTAAATTACGCATTTAGTTCCTAAACTATCAATTTTGGTTCGTTTTAGTACCTAAACTTTCAACTTTTTTCAAAATCATATCTAACATTTAGTTTTCATTTCATTTTGGTACCTTTACGTTAAAAACTTAACGCATTTAGTACTTAAATTATTAGTTTTGATCCCTTTTGAGCACCTAAACTTTCAATTTTTTTCAAAACTTAAGTTAAATTTTGAACGGGGTACTAATATGAAACAAAAACTAAAGTTTTAATGGCGGGATACTAAAATAAAACAAAAACTAAACTTTAGGTATTGTTTTGAAAAAATTAAAAGTTGAAGTACTAAAACAGACTAAAACTAATAGTTTAGGTACTAAATGTATAATTTACCCTTTAGATAATTAAGTGGATTGATTGACAAAACTAAAAGATCGATGGTCAAAGTAGAATATGTCGATAATTAGATGGTAATGGGTGTAGTTTACCCCCAAATTTTATATCAGATTCGGTTTGTTTATCCAACATAAATCCATTCTCGAAACTTTGAGAAGATATGCATTTTTGGACCACAACTTTTGTTTGATGTCTATTGCCTCATTGGTCTTTAGCTGTATATAAAGGAGTGTGCATGTTTTGATCTGAGAGCCGAGCAAGAAGGAGGCAAAATGGGCAGCATGAAGGAGCTTTCTACCTGCAAGAAGAGGTGTCTGGCTATGGCGAAGGAGCAGAAATCAAGGTTCTACATTTTGTGGAGATGTGCAATCATGCTACTTTGCTGGCATAAGCATGGCGATTCTTAGCTTCTTCTTCTTCTTCTTCTTCTTCTTCTTCTTCTTCTTCTTCTTCTTCTTCTTCTTCTTCTTCTTCTTCTTCTTCTTGCTCGATTCGTGCTCGTTAAGCATCCCTACGTACTACCCAATGCTCATAATTTGATCGATGTTTTGTTAAACCTATGATTGTTTCTTGCATGTGAACCGAACGAGTGATCGGGTTGTCTGGTTGCTCGAGTTCATGTCGAGATTTTGAAGAATAATGTTAGGTCAAAGACGAATTCAAATTTAAGTTGAAAAGTATTCAGTTGGACCTGAAAATAATTGTGTAATTGATCTTTATATATTTTAGGATAATTACTATAATACTCATTTATTTATATATATTTTAATTAGGTCTCTATTTTACTTAATAAAAATGAGAATTTATATATATATTCAAGTCGACTCGACTGTAGTTTTTACCTTAAAATCATGTTGGATTTTTGATCAAATAAAACTTTTTTAAAAATCTGAATCAGGTTATAGATAAAAAATATTATACTCAAATCGAGTTTGGATGGACCAAAAATCCGACCTATATAGGTTTACTACCATTTCTCACTCAAATCTAGGGATGGGCATGGATCGGGTTTACGGTCAACCCGACATAACCTGAAAATTTTATATCTCCACCCGACCCGACCCGAGTTTAGACTAATTTCACCCGATTCAAAACCCAACTTGACTTTTGAGATAAAATCCGACTCCAATCCGACTCGACCTAGAATAATATAAAATTATTAATTTTATTTAATAAATAGAGACTTAATTGAAAAAATAATATAAAGAGATGTATTCTTGCAATTACCTTAAATATATAATGTATTTTTATATTATTTTTCGAGCCAGGTCTGATTTTTTACCCTAAATCTGAATTCGACATGAACCTAAAAAAATACGACCCAATCAGGTTAGATCTGATCGAAACCCGTCGGATTCGGATCCCGTGCCCATCCCTACTCAAATCCCTTGATTTCTTTTACTTCTTTCCATCAATGGTACAATGATTATAACTCGAATTCTATTCGATCCAATTCGAAAAATATAAAATATGATTTATTTAGTGAAGAAATAAAATATTAAAAAAACAAGGATTTTATACGTATTGAGTAAAAGAAAAATTGGCACAACAAAGAATATTTTCTTCTTTATTATGAGCTTTTATAGAATTGTAAATTACAAGTGGCTCTCATGTCTGAAAAAAGAATGAGTGGGTGGCGAGTGGTGGCCCCGCTTTCTTTTACGGCTGCAACGGTGACGGTGACAATAATATCCGATCAAAATCGTAAACCCCCCACAATAATCTCCGACGGAAAAGAAAGATTTTCGATGACCGGTTGATGGTGGCAAATGCTCGTCGCTCTTGCTTATTGTCCTCCCGAATTGCGAACCGCGTGGCCAGTGGCACGTTAAAAAGTAGCACTCCACAAAGCATTCTCGCCTTCCCCGCACCGTCGATGAACCTCTCTAATCCCATCGGCGGACCGGCAGATCCCACTGCAGGTCCAATCGAAGGAAGCAACACATACATTGCCAGCTTGAGCTTTCCACTCACAATCTGCATGCCCAACCATTTAGACACTTGCCCCACAAGCAATCTAATTATACGAACAATGACTTGTTCCACAAGCAATCTAATTATACGAACAATGACTTGTTCCACAAGCAATCTTAACTAGTTC
The DNA here is from genome assembly GCF_006381635.1 of Hibiscus syriacus. Lineage (NCBI taxonomy): Eukaryota > Viridiplantae > Streptophyta > Magnoliopsida > Malvales > Malvaceae > Hibiscus > Hibiscus syriacus. The sequence goes on from NW_024063537.1 coordinate 241,260, forward strand.
TAATGCAATATGAAGATTTAAGACTTTACCAGGTGGTGTGCCGCAACATAATCTCCGATCATCGATATGCTCCACATCGAGTCCGATAAACCAGGCTCCGAGTGAAACATCCTCGTTAGCATACTTATGTAGAACGTGTCTGTTATAACCATTCATGTAAATAATCATCTTTAGTATATAAAAGAATGACAGGATTAAGGAGCAGGGCTCTTGGATCTTACTGGTTTATTGATATATACGAGGCCAACTCATTCGAAATGGAATACAACTGCCCGGTAGCATGCCGGAAATACTTGTTTCCGTTCTCGCCGAATTTCCAGTGCTCGGGTTCATGGTATCTAACTCCTCTGCTCATTAACATAACAATAAGAAAAACTGGTATACTTCTAAAAAAAATGCAGAAGAAAGTAAAATGTAACTCACTTTTGAGAGAGGACTGGACCGGATTTCATGCACCCGATATATACCCGAGGTTTTTTCCGGTGCCTAACTAGAGTTTCTCCGAGTGTTGCTGCAATAATTTTACACGAGATTAGAACTTAACATGAAAATTATATACTTAATTACTGTTAACTGCAATGAGGCATCATAATTCTACAGAAAAACATATGAAATAAATCGAAACTTACCTATATTTACATGGACATCGTCATCGACTTTGACGTAAAAATCTGCATCCCACAAAGCAACAGCAGTAGCAAAGTATATTTTAGTCTTTGCAGACAATTCAAGGTACCCTTCAACATGGTCCTGCTCGCAAATGAAATTCGGTTCGTTATTTGCTCGGAGTAAACGGAAAAGGATTGACAGTTTCGACAACAGCCTACCAGCCTCAAGAAGTCTCCATGCTTCTTATCCTCTGCTTCAATTGCTCGGTCCAAAATACCACCCGATGTAGCACTGCATAATGAAAAAAAGTTAACAAGAAACATCGTTAACATCAGTCGACCGAATATCGGTATTCGATTTCTCGAGTAGAAGTTAACTTAAGCAAGAAAAGGTTAACTCATGCTAGAGTTGTTCATCATGGTAGGTACTCTAAGCATACAGAACAATATGACGCTGGTGCACTTATAAGATCATATGATAGGAGGGGAATGGAAGCATAACCTATGACCGATAACGAACCGAACGATAATGCCTTTTTCTTCCTCCAATCGCTTCCGTTTGTCACCTATTTTGCCGAAACAGATTCGATTAAGCAATTGCAGACACATTAGAACATAGGCGAAGGGAGGGAGAGGGTTCGAAAAGAATCAATCCGGCAACCTTGTGGCATCCATGTAGCACGAACCGAGTCTCTTCTTCTCCTGCTGCTGAAAGCCGTATTAATTCCTATAACAACCAGATATTTTCTCTTCCTTGATGATCCGATCACATCTCCGGATAACGGAGGACCGCCGAGCAACGACTCTTGGGCCGCCCTTGCAGCAGCTAATTCCATCTCTAAGCCGGAAATAGTCTTATCCAATGTCCTATATCGGAAAAACAAACATGATAACTTCATCGATCGGATCGAACACACGAAAACACAAATGAACTATAACAAAATCAATACTAACTGCATAGCATTCTGAGTCTTGAAAACCTCGCCGGCGACGCTGACGTCCTTCGACAAACGCTTTTCTTGCTTCTGGTACAAAGAAACGAACCCCAATCAGCTTGAAAACACCAAAATTCAACCAAACCACACAAGGCTTATATGATACTCACAGCTTTAAGATTACAACCCTCTGAAATTAGCTTCAATTCTTCGGCTTTTCCGGCGACTGTCCGGTCGAATCCTTTCGATTCAGGAACAACCACCATCCTGTTACCAAAATCAAGCATCTTAAGAATTCTATTAACATGGTTTCGCCATTAAAATGAACAAGATTTAGCCAAAAGATTCGAACTTTGATAACCCAATGAGGCTGAGAACCGATAAAAAGAACAAAAAATGAGATTAAATTACCTATTGGTGAAGAGAATTCCAGCACAGAAGCAGCTCAAGCAAAGAAGAAAAGTCCATCTCTTCGAAACGAAACTCTTAATGCACTGCTCTCCTTGGGGCTTAAAAGGCATGTTTTAGGAACAGAAACAGAATAGCTCTGTTTCTAATCGGAATTTCTATAATTTGTTCTTTGTTTTTCTGGGATTTCTCTGATTTTCTTTATTGGTTTGTTTCTCTCCCTATAGATCCTCTCTGTCTTCAAATTCTGAAAGCTTTCAACTTTGCTTGCAGGCAAGGGACGTTGAATGCAAGTCAGAGACGCCCACTACTAACCGCTTTTCTATTACCTTCTTATTCTACCAAATTTACAAATTCGATAAATTCGGTGATAAAAAATTATAATTATTTCTTGAAATTTCGAATCCAGATACAAAAAATATTAAAAATGTAAACGAATATTAAATGGTAGACAATTATTTATGAATAAATATTGTTTTATATTTATCGTATATTAATAAAAAAAATCCCTTTTATCAATTAGTTAAATTAAAGGCAACAATGTCACTTTTATCCCTGTAGCATACTCAATTTATCATTTTCGTTCATATCATATTTTCGCATCAATTTAACATTCGAAGTTGTTCAATTGCATCATTATATACCCTACTTCTAACTTAAAATTCTAAATTCTAAACCCTAAACCATAACCTCATAACTTATAAACCATAAATCTCAATTTAAAGTTTATAATTTAGAGTTTTAAGTTAAGATATGATGTAGAACGATACAATTAAACAATTTTGAAGATTAAATTGATGCGAAAATATAATAAGGGGGAAAATGATAAATTAGGTCTATTACAGAGGTAAAGATAACCCTTGGCCCTAAATTAAATATTATGAAGATATGTATAAAGTGATTTTAATTTTATTTACAAATATGATTCAAGATGTTAGTTTTATTTAGAGATTTAATATTAAAGATATGAACATTCAATGTCAAATGAAAGAGTTATTTATGAACACATATTATCTTATATTTATTTTATTTTATTACCAATAAAATTAATATTTTAATAAACATCAAGTGTTTTTACCTATTTTAAAAAATATCAAATAAATTATTGTATTTTATAATATCAAATAAATTATACTAATATAAATAATGAAAGTCCAACTATAAGTTTGATTTTTGTTAACTAAATCAATTGACTTTAGCTGTAGAATCCTAGACTAGACTCTACAATGAGCCCAAGTCAATGGGACACCACTTATTGTGACATTTATGCCCTTTTTCCATTCTTTTGGCAATAATTCTATAATCCATGCTTATTATATGTTGTTGGAATCCATAATTTTTAATAATAAGTAACATGTTCTATTTTCAACAAAAAAAAAAAAATAAAACGGATCAATAATGTTAAGGACTAAATTCAAACGGATCGATAACGTTAGGATCATGTATCTTTAATTTTTAAATTGATGATCAAAATCAATTATATCAAAAATAAAGAGACTATTTGTATAGTTTACCCTTATATTAATGTCACTTTAATTAGTACTTAAGATTTAACATTCTTCGTGTACTTGAATAAGGCTTTCCATGGACTGATTCCTTAACATGAGATTAGCCGACAGGCGGGGATCATTAATGAAGATCGAGGATCGGGAATTGTTTCAAATACAGTCGAGTACACTGAGCACGGGTAACAGCTCCCGACGTGGCAAAATACAATTGGATAAAATTCTCGTTAGATCTTTCCGTCTCGGCTCCTCCTTCCCCATTAATCATTTGACACATGCCATCCCGCGTCACGTGGATACCGCAGAAGATGGGGCAAAAGGATGGTAAATAAGTGGGCCCCACCTCACGAGGAAGGCTGACACGTGCCATGATGGGGTAAAAAAAATGATGGTTAAGTAACTTGACGTCCATTTCACCTGTCGCATGTGCAATTCAATCCGAGTTGATAGGTCAATTTTTTTTAAAAGAATGGAGTTCGGGTGAGGTTAGGTCTAACTATTTTTTATTCTAATTTGATTTATTTTGGGATAATAATATAATTTCTTTTAAAAATATATTATTTTTAATTAAATTTTTATTTATACTGAGTCGAGTCGGATCACATTTATACTCTAAAAATTCAAGTTGAGTCAGAGTCATGTGAAGGATATTTTTTTTAAGTCAAGTCATAATTGGGTTAAAGATATATATTTTTTAAGATCGAATCGAATCGGATAAAAAAATTTATAATTTCAGATCGGATCAGATTGATCGAAAACCCGACTATAACCTGACCAGTGACAACAAGATATTATGACAACAACTAGTTATCATTCGAATTTTGAACTAACTTCGATTTTTAAAACATTGTCATTAAATTAAATATTTTATTATTAGATTTTGTGTTAATTACAATATAGGTATTGAAAATATTTGTCATATGGATAATTTGAATATGATATTTTGAGAAAATACTAATCCGTACATGAAAAGCATATTCATCATAATGTGTATTTTTAAATTTAAAATATTCAAAATATAAAACTCATTTCACCATTCAAACTTAAATAAATATTATTTTAATTTAAAATATACAAAAATATATAATTATTTTTAATATACAAAGTTAAAAAGTTAATAGATATCTTTTTAACTTGACATAATCAAAGAATAATTATCTTACTAATATTTAAATTAAATAATATATTTAATTTACAATGCTCAAAAGGTAAACTCTTTGGTTGATTTAGCCTAATAAAGATAACGAGTTTTTTATTTAACCCATTAAGACAAGTCAAAATTTATTTTGGGATCTACGCCATTTTCTATAATGTTATTGGAACTCGTCACACATGTGACAGTTTTAATAAAAAAATATTTTTTATTAAAATCTATCACATCAATGTAAAAAGTTAAAATAAAAAATATTTTTTATTAGAACTCATTACATCAGAATAACGATTTTTATGTCACTATAAAAAAGATCATAGATCCCAAAATAAATATTGACTTGCCCTGATGATAAAGAAGAGTGGAAAACCCCGTCGTTTTTATTATGACTCAGACTAACTAAACATGAAATGATAAAAAAATATAACTTTATTATCTTAAAAAAGTCTTCATTTCTGTATGTTATTAAATATAAAATCCCATATTTAATTAATTTTAAATTATTGGCGTCTGGTCGGGTATTTTTATTCAATAAAAAATAGTGACTTAATTGAAAAAAATAATATATGGAGGGGTATTATTATAATTATTCCTAAATATATAAGATAAAATTATATTTTTTCGGGTCGATTCGAGTATTTTTCACCCTAAACTCAAACCTAATCTGACTCGAACATCATAATTAAAAAATTTACTAACAGGTTATGCAGCTTTAGAGGGTAATGAGACCGTTATGCAGGTTGTGTATGCTGATGGTATATCGATCAGGGCAATCGATGTGAGCAGAGGGAGTTTTGTTCTCTAATAGTGTTGTAGTTCTACGCCAGCCCAAGTCTGGTTTCACCAATCTTTGGCCTTTTATTTGTTTTAGAACCAAAGCGCATCGATAAAGGTGTTGGAGGAACAAATGGGTCAATTTGCCTAGGTTTTTAAATACGACGCAACCATGAAATCTTCCCAGTGTCACCGAGGTAGTGCAAAATGGAGCCCATGAGCAATGCAAGATGATTACACTCAAAAGTGGTAAGAAGCTGAACAAAGATCATATGCCCATAGTGGATGAAGTTATCAATCAAGATGAAGGAAATTTAGTACGGTTGCTTATTATATTTAGTTCGGTAGCGGTCTCTTCATCGAGTTTTTTCTATGGTTGTCAGCTCTGGAGCTTTTGGAAACGTTTTTGCTGTCTATGTTTCGCTCTTGCTGTCTCTATTTGCGTTGATGTTATCGAGGAAGCCTTTTCGGTTAGAATTGTTGTTTTTTAGATGGTTGCAGTTTTTGCTTATTTTGGTCGGTAGTGTTTTTTGTTCTTGAGTTGCCTTTAACTAGGTGTTGGTGATCTTTGTATGCCTGTCTTTCTGTTTGTTTGTATTGTTCTCTTATGTAGCACTTTTTTTCTCCAATTAGAGGCTCATAAGTTATTCTTCGACTCTTGATTTTAATAAATCTTCATCTTATCAAAAAAAAATTAAAAAATTTACCCAACCCAATCGGGTCGAAACTCGTCGAATTTGGGTCTCATGTACATCCCTAATTATGACTCTCAATTTTTTTAAAAGTTGTTATTTAATTTTTGGGCAAAGAACACAAATGGTCCCTGTTATAAAGTATTATTTTTTAAGTCCTTCAACTATTAAAAATTATACAACGGTCATTCGACTATTTGTTATGTTCAAAACTCGTTCCTTTTCGTTAAAAAATGACGATATTATAAGCTTAACGTTAATTTGTTGACTGTGATATGATAAAATTTGATCCTAAAATCTCGAACGACTATCATAACTCAGTCATCATGTAACATCCAACTTAAACAACTGTCAAATTTTAACGAAAAAAGAAGGAGTTTGGAACATAATGAATAGTCGAGTGATTATTCTGTAACTTTTAATAGTCGCGAGACTCAACAAAGTAACACTCTATAATCGAAAGATCATTTTGTAACCTTTAATAGTCGATATACTTAATAAAATAGTACCTTATAGTCGAGGGACCATTTTTATCTTTAGTTTTTTTTAAAAAAAATATCATTAGACTCCTTAAATAATTGAAAAATATTCGATTATTTCATTAATTTTTAAAATTTGTTAATATATATTTAAAAATTAAAAATACTATAACGAAACTTATTATTAAAATTTTGTGTTATATAAAGATTAGGTAACTTATGCGTTTAGTAGTTAAATTATTAATTTTGGTTTATTTTAATACTTAAATTTCTAATTTTTTTAAAAAATCATTCTTAAAGTTTATTTTTTTTTCATTTTAGTACATTACCGTTAAAAACTGTAGTTTTTGTTTCATTTTATTACTCTGTTCAAAACATCAAGTTTTTAAGAAATTAAAAGTTTAGGTACTAAAACGGATAAAAAATGATAGTTTAAGTCCTAAACGTGTTAAGTTTTGAACGACGGATATTAAAATGAAATAAAAATTAAATGGTAGATAGAGGTTTGATTTTTTTAAAAAAATCTAGGTATTAAAACGGACTAAAACTTATAAATTAGGTACTAAATGCGTAGTTTACCCTAAAGATTATTTATCAACTGTTTGAAGTCTAGTGCTACTGTGCCAACATCCGTCACCGATCAAACAAAGAAGAAAAGGAATCATTCTTTACTTAAAGCCATGTAAAAACTATTGGTGAAGCTTTGAGTATGTAGATGGTGACCTCAGCTACCCAGATTTCAATCCTTTACTTCTTACCGACTTTTAAGAACACTATCCTGTAGGTGATTCAATCAGCAATATCTTCAAATTCTTTTTCTTTAATATATAATATAATCAATCAGCATGGTGTTTTTCCTGGACAGTTTGAAAAACACTTGTGCATTGTTAAATTCCACTACTGCCTCCTTTGTCATCTTTAGCTAATATTAAATTTCATGTTAAACCCAGAACTTTCCCTTTTGAATATGCTTTGGGTCTGTTAATCTTCATGCTGTTCCGCTGTTCTTTCTACCTCATCTTGGTTTTTTCATCCCAAGAATTTTGGGTCTGTTAATCTTCATGCTGTTCCGCTGTTCTTTCTACCTCATCTTGGTTTTTTCATCCCAAGAATTTCATGGATTTCTTCCCATCGATTCTTCCCCCTGTTGTTTTCATGTTTGTTTCTTACTCTCTTGGCAGGTGGTGTTCTTGTCTGGTTTGAGGCAGCAAAATAGGTTTCTGTCTTGAAAAGAACATGAAGGGGTTCTTGTTGATTTTGTTGAGCCTTTGGCTCATATGGTCCCCTGGAGTTTTTTGCGGTTCTGGGAATACATCGTCTTCTTCTTTGAAGCCAAAGGTTGTACATATTGGAGCTCTTTTCACTGTGAACTCAGTTATTGGGGGAGCAGCAAAGCCTGCACTCGAGGCCGCCATTGATGATGTCAACAATGATCCTAATGTTCTTAATGGGATCGAATTGAAACTCGTTTTGAAAGACACGAATTGCAGTGGATTTATTGGAACCATGGAAGGTAATTTCTATGGCATCCTGCAACTTGAATTGATCTTTAAATACCCTTTTATCTGTTTACATTGCTGTATTGGATGTATCATTCTGGTACCGAGGATCGGGTAAATGAGAGAATCTGTGTTGATGTAACGTGTTGATAGTTTGAACAATGAACAGGGGGTATGAAATGCCTTTCTGTATGCTATGTTTGATCCATTTGATCTCTTTTTCCAATGATCTAATCTGTATGATCATGTTATTCAATGATGTTACTTTTATCATGTTGCGAATTCGCAGTTTCGATTTTGTAGTTTCGAAATCTATATGGTGTCATTGTTTTTGTCTAAAGTGTCCTGCAAAATGAGTGAAGAATACTAGATTCCAGTAGGATTATGTAGCTTTGCAGATGATGTTACTTTTATCATGTCGCAAATTTGCAGTTTCGATTTTGTATTTTCGAAATCTATATGGTTGTCATTGCTTTTTCTAAAGTGTCCTGCAAAATGAGTAGCTGAAGAATACTAGATTCCAGTAGGATCATGTAGCTTTACAGATGATGTTACTTTTATCATGTTGCAAATTCGAAGTTTCGATTTCGTAGTTTCGAAATCTATATGGTTGTCATTGCTTTTTCTAAAGTGTCCTGCAAAATCGAGTAGCGGAAGAATACTAGATTCCAGTAGGATCATGTAGCTTTGCAGATGATGTTACTTTTATCATGTTGCAAATTCGCAGTTTCGATTTCGTAGTTTCGAATTCTATATGGTTGTCATTGCTTTTTCTAAGGTGTCCTGCAAAATGAGTAGCCGAAGAATACTAGATTCCGGTAGTATTATATGCGTGTTAATATGCTGTTCTTATTTATGTAGCTTTGCAGATTATGCAAAGCGATATCGTGGTGGCGGTCGGTCCACAATCTTCCGGAATAGCTCATGTAATCTCCCATGTTGTTAACGAGCTTCAAGTCCCTCTTCTCTCGTTTGGAGCAACGGATCCCACTCTTGCTTCCCTGCAGTTCCCTTATTTCCTACGTACTACACACAGCGACTACTTCCAAATGTATGCGATTGCCGACATAGTCGACTATTACGGATGGAGGGAGGTCATAGCGATATTCGTGGATGATGATTACGGAAGAAATGGGATTTCTGTTTTAGGTGATGCCCTGGCTAAGAAACGTGGCAAGATTTCGTATAAGGCTGCATTCAGCCCCGATGACCCCGTAAGTAAGATCAATGACTTGCTAGTCAAGGTGAACCTGATGGAGTCGCGAATTTTCGTAGTTCATGTTAATCCCGACTCCGGTTTGAACATCTTTTCTGCTGCTAACACTCTTAATATGATGAGCGATGGCTATGTTTGGATCGCTACAGATTGGCTTCCATCGTATTTAGACTCGAGGGAGGCAGTTGATTCCGACACAATGAATCTCTTACAAGGAGTTGTTGCTCTTCGTCGTTACACCCCGGATACTGATCTCAAAAAGAGGTTTATGTCTAGATGGAACGACCTAAAACATAAGGGCAGTTCGGGTCCTGGAGGCTTCAATTCTTATGCACTTTATGCTTATGATTCGGTTTGGTTGGCTGCGCATGCCCTCGAAGTTTTTCTCAACGAAGGTGGAAATGTATCTTTCTCCGATGACCCGAAATTGCGTGACACGAATGGCAGCACACTGAACTTGTCGTCCCTTCATGTGTTTAATGGAGGCCAACAACTTCTACAGACACTTCTTCATACGAACTTCACTGGTCTAAGTGGTCAGATTCAATTTGATCAACAGAGAGATTTAATTCATCCGGCATTTGATATTCTTAACATCGGTGGAACCGGGGCTCAAAGAATTGGTTTTTGGTCGAATCACTCTCATCTCTCAACTGTTCCTCCGGAGAACTTGTATACAAAGCCTCCCAACATCTCTTCCGGCAGTCAACATCTTTACGATGCAATATGGCCCGGAGAATCTTCGAAACCACCAAGGGGATGGGTATTCCCGAACAACGGACAGCCATTACGAATTGCCGTACCTAACCGAGTAGGTTACAAAGAGTTTGTGTCGAAAGACAATAGTCCCCAAGGTGTAAAAGGATACTGCATCGATGTCTTTGAAGCTGCAATAAACCTGCTCCCGTATGCTGTTCCTCGTACGTATATGTTATTCGGGGACGGTACTAAAAATCCGAGCTATAACGATCTTGTTTATCAAGTTTCCCAAAATGTGAGTGACATTAACTGATTTCGGTTCCATTCTCCATATTTAGGTGCCGGTAATTATACTGACTTTCTCCTCTTTCCTCTTCAGAAATATGATGCAGCAGTTGGAGATATCACGATTGTTACAAACAGGACGAAAATCGTCGATTTTACGCAGCCTTACATGGAATCCGGACTAGTTGTCGTCGCTCCGGTCAAAGAGGTGAAGTCGAGTCAGTGGACATTCCTCAAGCCATTTACCAAAGAAATGTGGTTCGTCACGGCTGCATTCTTTCTTTTCGTGGGAGCCGTGGTGTGGATTCTCGAGCACCGGATAAATCCCGAATTCCGTGGTCCTCCGCGGCAACAGCTTATGACAATTTTTTGGTTAGTCTTTATAATTGATGACTAATATTTATTGAACTTGAAGTCAATGGAAACACGGATTATAATGATAGTTCTTGTTCCTAATTCCAGGTTTAGTTTCTCGACGATGTTTTTCTCGCATAGTAAGTAAATCGTTATTGTCCGTTACGACGTTTACACTTATCGGATGTAATGCTTCGACGAATCCGTGCGAAAACTAATATGAGATTTTCGACTCTTGCTTCGACTTGATGCAGGGGAAAACACTGTGAGCGCTTTGGGACGTTTGGTGCTGATCATATGGCTGTTTGTAGTTCTGATTATCAATTCGAGTTACACAGCTAGTTTGACATCGATACTTACCGTGCAACAGCTGACGTCGGGGATTCAAGGGATCGATAGCTTGATCTCGAGTTCTGAAAACATCGGAGTCCAAGATGGTTCGTTTGCATTGAACTATTTGGTTGAAGAGCTCAACATAGCACGGTCTAGGATAATTCAGTTAAAAGATCCGGAAGCATATCTGAGAGCACTTAATCTCGGATCGAAGGCAGGTGGTGTAGCTGCCATCGTCGACGAACTTCCCTACATCGAGCTCTTCTTATCGAGCACCAAGTGTTTGTACCATACCGTCGGCCAAGAATTTACGAAAAGCGGATGGGGCTTCGTAAGTGCCAACGTTAAACTTGTGTCATTTTCATACAAATTCGATCTGCATTCTCATTTTTTTACGGTTTCAGGCTTTTCAAAGGGACTCTTCTCTTGCGATCGATCTCTCGACTGCCATCCTCCAACTCTCGGAGAACGGCGATCTCCAAAAGATCCACAACAAGTGGCTAACGCACACCGAGTGCTCGATTCAAATCAATCAAGAAGAAGATAATCAGCTCGACTTAAGCAGCTTTTGGGGTCTGTTCCTCATTTGTGGCATTGCTTGTGTGTTGGCTCTTACATTCTTCTGCTATAGGGTCTCCTCTCAATACCGGAGATTTAGCCCCGAAGACGAGGAATCGGAACTAGTGGATATCGAACCGTCGAGATCGTCTCGGCGGTCCATCCGATCGACTAGCTTTAAGAACATGATGGATTTTGTGGATAAGAAAGAAGCAGTGATTAAAGAGATGCTGAAGAGAAAGAACAGCAATGAAAGCAAACAGACCGGCCATGGTACTAATGGACAGGCAAGTTCACCTACGTAAACGAATACATGTTCTTTTTTTCGTCTGTTGAAACAAATGAAAACATATGTAATGTATATGTTTCATACACAAATGGTCCTCACCGTATGATATTATTTTATTAAATCCCTCAATTTTTAAAAAATAAAATAGTCTTTCAATTATAAAGTGTTACTTTATCGAGTCTTTTGACTACTATAAGTTATAAAATGGTTATCTCACTATTTATTATATCTCAAACTCATCATTTTCGGTTAAAAAAATAACGGTATTTCGAATTGAACGTTAACATGTTAATTATAATATGATAAAATATAATCTCATAATCTCAAACAACTATTATATCACAGTCATCATGTCTAACTTTGATGACTGCTAATTTTTTAATGGAAAATGACAAATTTGAAACATAATAAATAGTTGAATGACCATTTTGTAACTTTTAATAGTCAAGAGACTTAACAAAGCAACATTCTATAGTTAGATGACTGTTTTGTAACTTTTAATAATAGAGAGACTTAATAAAATAATATCCAATAATCGAGTGACCATTTATGTACTTTACCCTAAAAATATTGTCTAATTATCATTACGTTAATTATCAATTATACTAGGATAAACTATGTATTTAGTACATAAAAGATCAGTTTTGGTCTATTTTGGTATTTAAACTTTTAATTTATTCAAAATCATATTTAATATTTAGCTTTTATTTTATTTTAGTGTCTACAGTTAAAAACTTAAGGCGTTTAGTACATAAACTATCAAGCTTTGTCTGTTTTAGTACAACTTTTTTATATTAAAAAATATATTTTAATATCCCCGACAGTTATTACCAATCCAAGATATTTTGACACCGACCGATCACCTAGCTTTAAATTAGGTACTAAACGAGTCGAGTCGAACTTGATTATTATATATTTGAAAATTTTTGGGTTTAAAATTTTTTGAGTTTGATTCGAATTTGAAATCATGAGCTAAATTCGTAAAAGCTCGAAATGAAAAAAAAAATTGAACTTAACTCAATTAAATCCTAAAACTCAAATTTGAACATAAATTTTAAATACGTGAAAATCTTATACTTTCGAATATTATTAATAATTTAATTTTTGAAAAAAATAAAATCCAAATATATTATATTTTTGAACTACTCATGATCTTTTTGAGTCGAATATCAAGTAGCTCGTTTCGGCTCGTTAAGAACTCGAACTCTAGTCGAGTCCATTATTGTCAAATATTTATCGAGTTTTGACCGATTCAATCTCGAATATCTCGCGATTTATCTCTTCTAATTTACAATCCTACTTTAAATCATTACAACGGGAGAATGACGTGTAAATTATTAATTTCTCTCTTCAAATTTATAAAAAAATAAATGAATGAATATGTGAATAATTTACTTTAAAATTTGGATTATCACTTATGTGAATATAATAGTATAATGTAATATCATTATTATTTACATACGTAAAGAATTTGGATTTGATTCAATTGTTGGGGGCATACCAATTGAGATCTTTTGGGTAGGGTTGTAAAGACGAGACAGATCGCGAGCTACTCGAAATCGATTCGATCAAGGTTCGATAAATACTCGGATCGAATGGACTTGACTCGAATGGACTCGACTCGAACTCGAGTTCAACTCGAATTCTTAACGAGCCGAAACAAACTACTTGATACTCGACTCGAAAAGCTCGTGAGTAGCTCGAAAATATAATATATTGAGAATTTATTTTTTTAAAATAAATTATTAATAATATTAATATTTATGTGTTTATTTTTTTTAAATACAATAAGGCTTTCATGTATTTAAGATTCAGGTTCGAGTTTGAGTTTAATGATTTAATCTTGTTAAGTTTAAGATTTTTTTTCTCATTTCGAGCCTTTTCGAGCTGCTCACGAGCTTCAGTTCAAGATTTCAAGTTCGAGTCGAGCTTAAAAATTTTAAGCTCGCGAGTTTTCGAGTCAAGCTCCATTTCAGAGTTTTCAAATCGAGTCGAGCTCAGCAATACATGAACTCGACTTGACTCGTTTACCCCCCTACTTTTGGGAACAAATTATTAGATTTAATTGAACCCACGTTTCAAGGACAAGTGTGCTACTCCTTTTTCATTCATAAAATAAATACTTAAAATTTTGAATCATGTTTTTATTTATTGTCCGTTCCAAGAAGATTCGTCTTGATTAATTCATATTGATTAGCGTCGTCCTTGTCTTTGTCATAGTCAAATGTCGTCATCTTTGTCGTTGATTGGCTATCAGGATCAAATGAGATCTCAATTTGTAATGTCAAGGTTCGTTAGCTCTTGTTTCAGTGGCTTTTCATGGTTATTAGTCGTTGAAAGGTGAGATTTTGTGGAGATTTATCGACAACAAAGTGTGGCGATTGTCGTGAGTTTTGGGATTTTTTAAAAAGTTTTTAAAAATTCTTGTGTTTTTTTAAAAGATAATAATATTTTTATTTATTATTTTAAATAAAAATTTTAAAATCACCAGAAGTTGACACTTGTCTTTTAACGGTAAAATTTAATGGTCGCTACACACGAAACACCTAAAAGTGATAATGTTTGTAACGTTAGTCATTTAAAAGAATCAGAAAAAAATTTGGACACCTATTTAAGAAAATCGATATAATTTGCACAGTTATTTTCTAATTAACCCTTTTAAAAATAATCTTATTCGACATCATATCAACTTTATTTATGGAATTATTATAGAGTAATTAAAATTAAAAAAATATTTAATCAACTTAACTTTTATTTTAAATTTGTATTATTTTAAATTAAAATAATAATTTTATATCTTTTGAGTTTGAATCATTATAGACTTAAATTGATTTAAGATATATGATTTTTGAATTTTAATTATTTGAGTTATAATTTGACACAATTCGTATCCTTTCATTTTTAGTTATAATTCAAATTAAATGAATTTAAATTATTAACTTTTAATCATCATCGAATCGAATTTATAAATTAAGTTAATCCATTCGGATTTCCGAATTTTAAAGAAAGAATGGTCTAATTTAAAATTGACAAAAATTCATCAGAGGTGTCTATATTTTTCTAAAAAAATGAATGTAGTCCTTGTATTATTCTTCTCTTAATGTGGTCTTCTAACTCAAAAATAAATCTATTTTAGCCCTTTGACCAACATTTTTTCAACGTTGACCGTTATGGTGTTGACGTGGTAGTTCACGGTGTTGGTGTCAGTTTAGGGTGCTGACATGGCACTCCAGGATGGCAGATTAACGTGGCGGATGACATGAAAACTAATAGGCTAAACTGGTAATTCAGACATGACTAGGGATGGGCATGAGACCCAAACCCGACAGGTTCTGACCCGACTCGATCGAATCAGATATTGTTAAAAAAATTCAGATTCGGGTTGGGTCGGGTTCGGATTTAGAGTAAAAATATACGACCCGACCCGACCCAAAAAAATATAATATTATCTTATATATTTAAGGATAATTGCAATAATACTTCTCTATATATTAATTTTCAATTAAGTTCTTATTTTTATTGAATAAAATCAATATAATAAATATATTATTTCAGGTCGGTTTCGGATTTTATCTCAAGAAGAAGGGTCGAGTTTAGGTCGGGTGGAAAGTGTATATTTTTTGGTCGGGTTCGATTCAGGTGAATCGAAAATCTAATCTAACTCGACCCATGCCTATCCCTAAACATGACATATGAATTATTACATTAGACTTATTTTCTGAGTTAGAAGACTATATTGAAATAAAAAATAACATGAGGGTTACATTAGATTTTTTAAAAAGTATATGGACCTATATATTTTGTGTTTGTGAATATAAAATGACTTGTTTTTATGATGTGAAATGCCACCGGAAAGAAGAAAGCAGCCGGCAATTTGGACTTGGGAACCACAATTCTCGTCAACCGTCCCGTTAAAGTAGTTCATTCTCATCGCTAAAAACTCTCATCGTAATTCCTAACTAAAAATATTCTAAGGCTCAAGTCCCAAAAATAATAAGAATTCTAAAAACAAATCTCCAGGCTTCTTATTGTTTCTGCTTCTTTGTTGCCAATTGCCGGAATCATCGACGCTGCACCCATTCTCGTTCGTTTTATCCGAGGAAGATCCATAGATTATGACCCAGTTCTGCCCCAAATTGGTTAAACTCAACCTCCGGCGCAGATTCCAGCGTCGCGTTTTGATTCTCCGACGCTGCATTCGTGGCTTTTGGGACCGACTCCTCGTATGCTCCCTAGGGAAGCCTATGAAGACTACTCGTTATCGAATCTTGGCCGCCAACCCCTCGGCCTCCTCGCCTCCTCCGCCGCATTCCGCTTCTGCGAGGGGCGGAGAGGCGTCTGTTTGTCACCACGGTCAACATGATCGTAAGGACTCCGATTTGGTTCAGTTGAAGATCAGCCTCTTGGGTGATCCTCAAACCGGAAAAACTAGTTTTCTGGTTAGCCCTCGTTAGCTCAATCGAATCCGAATCCCTTCTGTTTCTTCTTCTTTTTTAATCGAATAATGCTATATATTGAAATTCATATATTTACTATGTTTTTTGAAGATGAAATACATTGGAGATGAAAACGAGGATGTACAAGAAGACACTCAACAGAAAGGGTTAAATTTGATGGATAAAACATTTTTTGTAAGTGGAGCAAGGATTTATTACTGCATCTGGGAAGTTGATGGTAACCCCATTTTCTCTCTTTAATTTTCATTTTGATTTTGCTCATAGAACACCAACAATTTGTTTGTTTATTTCAATTGAAAAATGTAGGAGCTGATAAATCCCAGGATCATCTTCCCCTGGCTTGCAAAGACTCTGTAGCAATTCTTTTCATGTTTGATCTTACAAGCAGATGTACTTTAAACAAGTATGAACTCATAATTATCCACTACAATATCTACATTTTAATCAACAATGAAAAACACTTGTTGGTGCTTCAAAATCTGGGTAAATTTGTTAATAGGAAAGGGGGTCTGTCTTCTTTGGTTGCAGTATCATTAGCTGGTATCAAGAAGCCAGGAAATGGAATCAGGTATTCACTTTCTTACCTTTATGATGAAACGTTGTTGAAAAGTGTATGTTTCACTATATATATTGTTGCGAGACCTGGTATTGACACAGCACACAATTCGGTATTGTCCTTTTTGGAAGATTTTGTCACTCTGAGGTTATTTTTATGAACAATTTGGTGCTGGATCATATGATATCAGAGTTGCAAAACGGCTTCTATAAGCATAGGAGATATTGAGTTCGAATCTGAGAGGACGACACACCTTTGGGTGACAAATTTATGAACTCCCGTGTATCCAAAGAGGACAATACCGATCTGTAGGTGGTCTCATCGACATATGTGTGTGTGTGTGTATCTATAAATGTTTAGAAAATGTCGCATTATTATGAAAACTTTGATTATGCAGACAGCAATACCGATTTTGATAGGAACCAAGTTCGATGATTTCACTGATCTGCCCCTAGATTTGCAGTGGACAATCGCTGGTCAGGTGATTTTTACAGTTCTAGTTGAAGCTTTGGATCATAAACAACATGTCTGAAAATGCATATTCCACTTGCTTTGAGAATTAAAAACACCCTTTTGGAGAATTTGCGTACAAATACCAAATCAATGTTCTAGAATTAGAAATGAAGAACAAATGGCTGATTGAGTTAGCATTGTTGCTTTTGCGGCAACATGGAGGTTATAAGTTTGAGCTTGTTTATGCGCAAATTATCTTCTAATTTAATTAGTTTAGGAAAATAATCTCACACCTACTGTATCCTGTTATCGTATAATTGGAGTATCATACACTAAATTCGTGTTCGAACTTGTCAAAAACAAATATGAAACAGTCTCTCTCTTCATGCTGCAGTGGGGCTCTGTCTAGTACCATGGATTGTGTTGTCCTTGTTGCAATGCACAATCAAGTTCATTATTGTCCGTAAGAAAACTATCTCATTGTATGTTTCAATTGTTATTCTTATTTATACGGCAATGGCAGGCAAGAGCATATGCGAAGGCCATAAACGCAACCCTGTTCTTTTCAAGTGCTACGTACAACATCAACGTGAGCAAGATTTTCAAGTTCATTACAGCAAAACTCTTTGACCTGCCTTGGACAGTCGAACGCAACCTTAACATCGGAGAACCCATCATCGATTTCTAAGAGTTTCGTGCTGTTTGTAATGTAGATAACATAGACAGTGTTTCCGAAGGGGTTTGATCCTCAGTCAACCGGTCATCAGATTTTATGTTTTTTTTTTCGCTTCGTCGGTCTGCCTGGTGATATTCGAGTTGTTTCACTCTGGGGAAAGCCCATGTTTAAGCAATGAATAGCATTTGAGTTGTTCAGCAAAAAGACCAACAAAAAAGAAAGAAAGAAAGAGATGGAATGATGTATTTTTCAAGTGTCACATTGACCAGCAACGTGTTAGTTACCATTGGCATTTCTAAAGGCCGGACCGGTTCGGACAATGAAATTTTGACTCGAGGTTAGTTCGATCTGATCCGAATTAGTTCGATCTGATCCAAATTAGTTCATTAAAAAATAGAAATAAAAATTATTGATAAAAGAGAACTGTCTGGTACAAGTAGAGGTGTAAGATTTAATTTCACCGATTTAAAACACAAAATGAACCCCTTCATTTTCTCTCTTTGGGGAAGTCAATTCCCGAACCTCTAGAGTTGATGAATTTTCTTAGGAAACTTGGAATTTTCTTAGCTCCCAAACCAGGTGTGCTCTTGACTTCTCCCCGTCTTCAATTCATCACTGCATTAATAACAATGTTTTGAAATCAGTGAAAATGATTAAGAAAAAGGGTAAATTACGCGTTTTTTAAAGTTTAGGTATTAAAACAGATCAAAATTGATAGTTTAGGTATTAAATGTACAATTTACCCTTAAAAAATACCTTAGCTTTATTTAGTTTCATGTATTCTCGCATGACAAAGAAGCCTTTATCCTTTCAACGGTGCATGCAATCAAGTTGTTCACTGTTGCAACCGATCCGAGAGAGAGTTTCGCGGTTGGAACCGAGTTGACTAGAATCTGAAACGCGACCGTAAGAAGCGATCCGCCGGAGCCGCAGGCCGGGTCACCGGCCATGAATCCATCGGCACTTGAAGCTGTTGTCGTAACACTTGATCCGTCGGGCAGGATAGCGAAACCGAAGGAAGAGGAGTGACATAATCAGGGTCACCTCCGTTTAAGACGATGTTCATCTCGACTATATCGACCGGCGCTTAGATCACAAACGAGGCCGTCGGGTCGGTGCAACTCTCTTGAAGGATCAGCATGTTACTCTGGCTCGAATTCGTACTCTACACAAAATTTTACTTAATGTTACGATTACGAAATTGATTAATCGAATCGAATTATTATTAAATGAAATCGAAAAAAAAAAACATTTACAAATTACTTACGTTTACTCGAAGTAGTGAAACACAATTGCCTGTGTCCCGACCATTGGTAATGTGTGCCATTTCTTGGACAACTCCACCATTTGAAAGAATATCCCACTGTATGTTTTGGACCATTCCTCATTATTAAGCCATTCAAAACATACTAAAATGCAACTATCATCCTTTTACTTTATCAAAATTGAAAATTTGATCCTTCTATTTTTAATTTATCGAGTTCTTTAAGAGCGTCGACGTACCTCATTTCGAGAATTCTCGTAAAATTGAATATGCTCTTCGGTGAAACGGGAAGCCAAAACGATGTTGCAGCACTCAGCACAATCCCAGGTGGTCTACCGGGGTCATCTACACTTTTTCTGGTCATCACTCTAACATCATCGGCACCCGTATAACGTCGTCCATGTGTGCACGGTTGAGGCGCTCGCTCCGGCGCAGAAACTTATCACCATCCTCTCGGCTAGCTTCAGCATACTCTTCCTCTCATCTTGATTTGTTATCACTAATGTCACCGTTGAAGAATATTAACAACCACTAATTATAGCTAACATGAGTGTTAGTAGTAGTTTTCTTCGGGGTTAATTACAGTTTTAGTCCTTCCACTATGCAGAAACTTTTAATGTAATCCCTCTGCTTTTAGTAGGTTAAAGTTTAACTGTTTCTAAAGCGATGAAGTGAAATTTTATTATTGTTACCTCCGACGTTGCTAGTGGGAACACTCGCGAGCCTCTCACACTGCCGGTCTAAAGTTGCGATCCAACGTTGAGCTCCGAAAGCACGGCCGGAGCTTACGAGTTGCTTGTAAAGATTGTGAACGCCGCTATCATCCACTTCAACATGTTCAACCCAAGTAACCTTTGATTACCCGTCGGGTATTTCTTGAATTAGGCATCCAGACGGTCGTCTCTGACATCTAATCGTCGGACCGGGGCGTATATTATCCAAGGAAACATCGACCACTGCCCAAGTTCCCTCAGCATGTTGCTTGCAATATCTCACGTAATAGCTCTCACAAGTGGGCACAAGTGGTGAAGGAACTTGAAATTCAGCTGCCATCTGAGAAAATTAAATAGTGGTATGGAAAGTTGCAACAAAATATATGAAAAAATGAAGGTCAAATTATGTTTTTGATCCCTCTACCATACTAAAACTTTAGATTAATACCACTTGAAGGGCTCCATTATAATTGTCTGCAACACCCGTTGATAGAACATCCAAAGTTGAAGCCTTTGAAACTATTCCCGAGAACACAGTCGACCATTGGTGCTGAATTTCAATATATATATATATATATATATATATATATATATATATATATATATATATATATATAGTGCTTGAAACACATATTTTCATGGTGTTTATAATGGATATTTAGTGTGAAAAATTTACCACATCCATGAGAATCTCGACAAGGTTGATATAGTTCATGATAACAACAGCCGTTTCTCTTGAAGCTTCACACTTTAAGCCACTAGGTTTTGGCCCAATTCCTCTAGGGAACGTTCTAATATACTCTTCCTCATTAAGAACACAAGTTGTACCATCGAGGCCGGTCATCCATAAGGGCTCACCCATCTGAGCCATTCGAATTAGTTCCTCCATCGCCGCCACCGCGAGCTCGACTATCATCTGCTTATCTGTCTCCAAAGGTGAACTTATCGACCTACAGAGATCCCCGGAGGCACCATATATCTCACCGGTGGTGCCGGCTTGCGCACCGAATTCGAAAGGTTGAGACGGCATAGGAGAGGAAAGGAGAGGGTTGTTCACCCCTGGCTTGCCAACATACTTCGTAGCTATTGCTGATATACTATCAATCTGTGTGCATGGTACTCAAAAAGTTTGCAGCTATCTTTAAGATATAGAATTTGATGAAAGGGATATTAGATGATTTTGGTACCTCTTCTATTAGTCGAGCGTTTTCAAGCCTGAGATGGTGTTCATCTAAGGACATTTGACCTACAGCAGTAGGGCCTCCACAATTAGGGCAAGAAGCAGTCCTTAAAGCTTCCCTAAACCTCGTGTTATCTGCCCTTAGCCTCTCATTCTCGGCTCGAAGTTGTGTGTTTTCTTGGCGCTCATGCTGTGTCTGTAATCGGAGACGGAAACGTGATTTTATATTACGGGATGAATTTATAAAATTCAAGCCAAAAGTATTCCTATTATATATATATATATATATATATATATATATATATATATACCTTCATTTGGGTACGCTTGTTTTGGAACCAAAACTTCACTTGCAAGGGCCCTAACCCTAACTCACGCCCAAGTTCCTTCCTTTGCTTGTCATCCGGGTGCGGACACTCCTTGAAGAAACTATGAACAAAAGTACATTCTTTTTATAAAATCTGATCCGACTCGATTCGATTCTAGAATAATGGAAGTTCATAAGACAAAGAAACGAAAGGGGTTTTGTTTTTATTGCTTACGCTTCCATTTCTTGGATCTGATGCTGCGTATGGCGATGGTAACGCTTCTTTTTATTAGGTCGAGGATTCTGATCGTCGCCGGAGGCGACTTCGTGGTCATTCTCGTTACCGGATTTCATCGTACTCTCGAATTCATCGTCTCTCGTTCGAGCAAGTTCACTTTCGGAAGTGTGTTGTGTCATCTCAAGAAGATGAAGTTCACCTTCCATCATTTTGCTTGGATGTTGGAACACTTCTTCAAGATTCCTCAAAGCTTATTTTTTGGCTGTCTTTGTACATATATATATATATATATATAAGAAAAAAAAAGAGTTCAAGTGTTTCTCAAATATCGAGAAGGATTTTGAACACCAAATTCATTAAAAAAAAGATTAGCAAAAGAATTACCTGATTCCAAATCCTCTAACATTCCCGTTTCCACTTATCATCGGCGTCGTGTTTCTAGCCGGATTCATAACTCCGGCCAAAATATTTCAGAATCCCAAAAGCGCCGAGTAATCTTGTTCATATACATATATGTATATATATATATATGCTCCAAGAGTCTAACGTAAAGATTTCAACTTGAAAGAACTTAAGAACAACTAAGAGTGAAACACTGTGCAGAAGCTTAGTTGCGTAGAAATCTTTGACCTAATGGAGAAGAACCCTAGAAAAGTTGGAGGAAGAAGATGAGTTTTAGGGTCTATTTAGGGCAAGAAGGTGACTGATACACAAAAGAAAAAAAAGATGATGATGATGATGATGATGATGAAGAAGAAGAAGAAGAAGAAAGGGAAAAGGGAAACAGATGGATGATATTGTGGCAGCGAAGAGTTATTGCAGAATGTATTGAGAGGGTGCAATTGCATTTAATGGAGGGTGATGAATATGCTATTGAGATAGAAAGTGAACTATTTCAAGTTTTTCATCTTCATCCAATAATTTTTTTTAGTAAAGCACATAAATGATCTTCTAATTATAGAGTATTATTTCATTAAATACTTTTGATTATTAAAAATTACAAAATAATCACTTAATTGTTCATTGTAATCTAAACTCGTCATTTTTCGTTAAAAATTTGACGACATTTTGATTTGAACATTAATCTTCTAACTGTGATATGATAAAATATAATCTCAAAATCTCAAACGATTATTATATATCAATCATCATGTAAACGTCCAACATAGAAAATCGTCAATTTTTTAACATAAAATAACGAGTTTAGAAGATAATCAATAATCAAGTGACCAATTTATAACTTTTAATAGTTGAATGACTTAAAAATCAACATTCAATAATTGAAGAATCATTTTGTAATTTCTAATCATCATGTAAATTTTTACTTCTCGCGTCCATTCTTATTGATAATTTTTTTCAAGTATAGTTTAAACACTTATTTTATATTAAACTTTTACAAAATACCATTAAAATCAAGGGTAAAATACATAAATAGTCCCTAGATTACAAGGTAGTAAGTCCCTTGACTATTAAAAGTTTCAAAATAATATTTCGATTATAAAATGTTGTTTTGTTGAGTCTCTTGACTATTAAAAGTTACAAAATAATCTATCGATTATTCATTATGTTTCAAACTGATCCTTTTCCCATTAAAAGAATTGTTTGAGTTAGATGTTAACATAATTACTGAAATATGATAGTAGTTTGAGATTTTAATATCAGATTTTATCATATCATAATCAATTGATTAACGAAAAAGATGAATTTAAAATATAATCAATAGTCCAGTTCATTTTATAACTTATAATAGTCGAGAGATTCAACAAAATAACATTATTTAATCAAAAAATCATTTTATAACTTTTAATAGTCGAATACTTAATAAAATATTAATTTATAATCAAAAATATATTTAATTGGATATCTAGTTGGACAGTAAGTAAAAAGATAGATTTAAGAATGTACTGCATATATGAATTTAAAAGTCCTATCCGTATATATAGTGGTTAAAAAAGATAAAAGAACATGAGAATAAGGAAAAGAGTGTTCGCACGTTAAAAAAGATAAAAGAACATGAGAATAAGGAAAAGAGTGTTCGCACCCGCCATCCGTTTAGGGATGGTAACTCAACCCGAATCTGACCTGATCAGATCAGATTTTTTTAAAAAAAATTTGAGTTCAAGTCGAATTTTTTTTAAATGCATTATTCGGGTCGGGTCGGATTTATGGTGAAAAAATTCAACCCAACCCGAAAAATATATAATTTTATCATATATATTTAGGGATAATTACAATAATACCCCTCTATATATACTTTTTTCAATTAAGTTAATATTTTTATTGAATAAAAATATATTTTTATTATTATTTCGAGTCGGGTCGGGTGAAACCTTAAATTCATCGGGTCGGGTCAGATCACGAGTGGAGGACCCTTTCTTCTCGAGTCGGGTGACCCAAAAACTTGACCCGACCCGACCCATTGCTATCTGTACATCCGTTTGTCATCCCTAATCGCATGCATATTCTAATTTATCAAATTTAGTAGTTATTTGACCTAAAAATTAGTTTTCCTTTAATGCATGAAAACATAAAGCAGGAAATAGATAGATCGAGAATCAAGAGTGGAAAAAAGAGTCTAATTTGTCTAAAGGTTGGGCACTCGACTCGAACCCGAAAATTTCGACCTTGATGGTGACTAATTAGTGATACCAAGTTGGATGAGATAAATACTAAACCAAAGAAATAACAAGACGATGCAAAGATCCGTCGCATAAAGCGATGATAAATTCTACCAATGCATCATTATACCTCAAAGCGACTAATCGGCCTCTGCATAAGCAGTTTCGAGGTGGGCTTGTTCGGCTTCTTGCACCTCCTTCTCGGTCTTCCTTCCCTTCTTGGATTTGTAGTACACGCTCATGAATGTTCCGACGGCTCCGTACTTCCTTCGGACATGCTCGTAGAGATCCGCATAGAACATCCTCCAGAAATCCTTCTCGTTCAGCTCAGAGACCGCATACTGCGGCTGGAAGCTGTGGTTTTCGATCAGCCATTTCTCCATCTTACGAACTGCCTCTGTCGTAACCGATTTTCGTCCGGGCACGAAAATTTTAAATTTGGCGGGAAAATTTATGTGAATAAATGGTTTTGAAAATAATTTGAGAGTCGCCATCGGCTTTTTGGGTCAGGTAGGTTGAATACCTAAAAATTATTTTTTTAAAGAGTTTTAAGAAAACACCAATTAAAAAATGAACTGATCTGCGTTTATAACCAAAAATTCGTTCTTTTTAATAATAAAAAGGGGTTCGTGGTCGATTACGTTTAGGGAAGGATTAGCACCCCTACAACGCCCAAAATTGGTACTTTTTAATTATAAATTGTCTCTATTATTAAAAATATTAAAAATTTAAAATATATTTAATTTATAATCTTATTATTTCAAAATTATAAAAAATATTTAAAAATATCGGAAAAGGACTTCTAGGTGCCTTAAGACAGCTCTTTTCTTTGATATTGATAAATGTTAATTTAAATAAAATTAAATAATAATTTTTAATAATATTTAATTTTAAAATACCAGAATAGGATATCCAGTTATATTAAGACTGCCCTTTTCTTCGATATTGAAAAATATTAAAATAATTTATTAAAAAATATAAATTATTATTTATTATATATATATTTATGACTATAAAAAAAATATTTAAATAAAGCAATAAAAATACAATTAGAACGATATATTTAAAAGCAGTAAAATAAATAACAATATTTAAAATAAATGACTAAATTATAGTAAAAGTAAAATTAAAAACCTAATTCATAATTAATCAAAAATTATAGGGATTAAGCATGCTATTTCTTTATTTTATTTATTTAGTGACTAAAATAAAATTATCTAAAATTCGGATATTAGAATAAAATAAATTAAAAATATAAATTAGGGATTAAAATATTATTTATTAAAATTAAGGGATTAATTCTGTTATTTATCCTAAATATATTATTTTAATATAAAGGACTAAAATAAATGAAATTAAAATTAAAGATCTGAATTAAAAGTATTATAAACTTGATTTAGTGACTAGAATGTAAAGTTTACAAGTTGGAATGGCTTCGGACGGGATTTACCCTTTGTGAAATTACAGAAATACCCTCCCCAAAACGACGTCGTTTGGGAAAGGGTATTAATACCCCTAATCGGCTGGCCCTACGGGCCAGCTTCTCATAATTTCATTTCTGTTCTCTCTCTAACAGAGAGAACAAAATTTCTCTCTGCCTTCTCTCTAGCTTCCCTCACCGGAGGGAAGCCGATCACCGGACGGCAACCGTTTGCCGTCGGCCACCGCATCTGGTGGCCGGAAAATTTTATTTTTCCACCATTAAATAGATCGGACCATCCTAAGGGTGGTTCCGGTGTTCTTTTCTTCTAAATGGCTCCTAATCGGAGCGAATCTAAAAAATTACCTTCGGTTTCCGAAGGTTTTGGTGACGTCCGGTGGTCAGGGCTTCCTCGGTAAGTTTCTCTTCTTTCTTTTTCTTTTCTTTCTTTTCTGCTTCTTTTCTGCTGAGATCATTGGTAGTAGTTTTTTTTTTAGTATCTTGTTTCTCTGTTTTTCTCTCCGTCTCTGTCTCTTTTTTTTTTTCGCAGATGGGTGATGGCTATAAAGCCATCACCGGTGCTCATCTCGGACCGGTCCGAAGGATAGAGTTCGGTGAGTCACCGGACTTCCAGTGGTGACTCACCATTTGGGAAATACGTGTGCGGCTACGGCCGACCTTCTGGTGCCTTCGGTGAGACGTGGCACTGGTAGCAGAGGTGGCTGGAAGCTGGATCGTTAGCTGAGGCGGCTGGAGGCAGAGGCGGCTGGAGGTAGAGGCGGCTGGAGGCAGAGGCAGCTGGAGGCAGAGGCGGCTAGGGTTAGAAAACCCTAACTGAAACCCTAAATGTTTAGGATTTCGGTTTGGGCCGGTTAACTGGACTTGTAATTTTTTAATATTATTTATGTATATATATATATTTTTTTAATAATAATAATAATAATAATATTTATAATAATAATAATAATTATAATAATTATAATAATAATAATAATAATTATAATAATAAATAATAAATTAATATGGGTAAAAAATTAGTATCTTCAGCTGTCCCTCTTTGCTCATTCTTGTGTTAACAGAAATAGGGCAAAGATGAAAAGATAATAAATTTTTTTTATCCATTTGGCTTCACTTGATTATGATGAAGATGTTGAATAAATTCTTCTCTTTCTTCAGATGACGAGTTCTTCTCATTATGAACTTTCTGCTGGGGATGATGTTGACCTATTTCCTTCTGTGACAGAGTCATTCAAAAGGTTGAATAAACTCTTCTATTTATGAACTTCTTCTTCTTCAGATGACGAGTTCTTCTCATTATGAACTCTTCCTGGCAATGTTAATCCATCAATTGATGAATTTAAACAAAAGGTTGAACAAATTCTTCTCATTATGAACTTTTTCTTCCTTCTTCAAATGAGTTCTTCTCATTATGAACTTCCTTTGGAAAAGCTGATCCATCAAGTAATAGATTTGAGCAAAAGGTTGAACAAATTCTTCTCATTATGAACTTCTTCTTCCTTCTTCAGATGAGTTTTTCTCATTATGAACTTTCTCTGGAAAAGATAATCCATCAAGTGATGAATTCAGGTAAAAGGTTGAACAAATTCTTCTCATTATGAACTTCTTCTTCCTTCTTCAGATGAGTTCTTCTTATTATGAACTTTCTCTGGAAAAGATAATCCATCAAGTGATGAATTCAGACAAAAGGTTGAACAAATTCTTCTCATTATGAACTTCTTCTTCCTTCTTCAGATGAGTTCTTCTCATTATGAACTTTCTCTGGAAAAGATAATCCATCAATTGATGAATTAAGGTAAAAGGTTGTACAAATTCTTCTCATTATGAACTTCTTCTTCCTTCTTCAGATGAGTTCTTCTCATTATGAACTTTCTCTGGAAAAGATAATCCATCAAGTGATGAATTCAGACAAAAGGTTGAACAAATTCTTCTCATTATGAACTTCTTCTTCCTTCTTCAGATGAGTTCTTCTCATTATGAACTTTCTCTGGAAAAGATAATCCATCAAGTGATGAATTCAGGTAAAAGGTTGAACAAATTCTTCTCATTATGAACTTCTTCTTCCTTCTTCAGATGAGTTCTTCTTATTATGAACTTTCTCTGGAAAAGATAATCCATCAAGTGATGAATTCAGACAAAAGGTTGAACAAATTCTTCTCATTATGAACTTCTTCTTCCTTTTTCAGATGAGTTCTTCTCATTATGAACTTTCTCTGGAAAAGATAATCCATCAATTGATGAATTCAGGTAAAAGGTTGAACAAATTCTTCTCATTATGAACTTCTTCTTCCTTCTTCAGATGAGTTCTTCTCATTATGAACTTTCTCTGGAAAAGATAATCCATCAAGTGATGAATTCAGACAAAAGGTTGAACAAGTTCTTCTCATTATGAACTTCTTCTTCCTTCTTCAGATGAGTTCTTCTCATTATGAACTTTCTCTGGAAAAGACAATCCATCAAATGATAGATTTGAATTTTTGCTAAAATCTTTGAAATTCCTGTTAAAAGTTCAACATAGATGAAAATGAATGAAAATGCACCTATTTTTGTAAACATCTAAAATATGATGCATAAGTGTTAATTTATTTGATTTCAGATTGGTGAATTGAGTATTTCTTCAATTGTAAAAACCCAATAGATCTTTCTTCTTCAAATCAGAGAATCTATCATCTTTGACAAATGTAGATGTAGATATTATGTCACAAAACCTCTTGAGAATAAAACTCAATAGTATAGGCTCTTGAACAGCTTGCATTCATGCAACATGTTGATTCTGATAACAACTCATCTGATTATGAAGTGACCTTTTCAGATGATTTCACAGATATCGATAGTTCTTTTAATATCGAGAAATCTTGAATTCTGATTCTGATGAGGAGAATAAACTGTTATATTTGACAAAAATGGGATTCTCAGAGGCTGAAACTTCAATAGCCCTGGAGAAATGTGGTTCAGATTCATCAATTGCAAAATTGATAGATTTTATATGTGCTGCTCAAATGACTAAAGATGCTGACGCACTTCTTCCGGTAAAAGATGGGAAGCCATTATTTGATGATCCCAATTACAAGAAAAGGCGAAACTTGTGCTATGTTTTTTTGGAAAGAAATAAGCAAAAGAAGCTGGAAAAGAAGCTTCCTAATGAAAACGATCATGCAGTTCATCTTTTAATTCCAATGATTGGTTCTGTAGTTCCTACCAAACCAGATCATATAACTCAAAGAACACTTCCAGAAGATGCTATTGAGTCTCCTTATTTCTACTATGAGCAAATTCATCTTCCAAATTTAATGATTGGTTTTGTCAAACCAGATCAGATAACTCAAAGAACACTTCCAGAAGATGCTATTGGCAAATTCATCTTCTAAATTCAATGATTGGTTCTGCCAAACCAGATCAGATAACTCAAAGAACACTTCCAGAAGATGCTATGAGCACATTCATCTTCCAAATTCAATGATTGGTTTTGTCAAACCAGATCAGATAACTCAAAGAACACTTCCAGAAGATGCTATGAGCACATTCATCTTCTAAATTCAATGATTGGTTCTGTCCAACCAGATCAGATAACTCAAAGAACACTTCCAGAAGATGCTATGAGCACATTCATCTTCTAAATTCAATGATTGGTTCTGTCCAACCAGATCAGATAACTCAAAGAACACTTCCAGAAGATGCTATGAGCACATTCATCTTCTAAATTCAATGATTGGTTCTGTCCAACCAGATCAGATAACTCAAAGAACACTTCCAGAAGATGCTATGAGCACATTCATCTTCTAAATTCAATGATTGGTTCTGTCCAACCAGATCAGATAACTCAAAGAACACTTCCAGAAGATGCTATGAGCACATTCATCTTCTAAATTCAATGATTGGTTCTGTCCAACCAGATCAGATAACTCAAAGAACACTTCCAGAAGATGCTATGAGCACATTCATCTTCTAAATTCAATGATTGGTTCTGTCCAACCAGATCAGATAACTCAAAGAACACTTTCAGAAGATGCTATGAGCACATTCATCTTCTAAATTCAATGATTGGTTCTGTCCAACCATATCAGATAACTCAAAGAACACTTCCAGAAGATGCTATGAGCACATTCATCTTCTAAATTCAATGATTGGTTCTGTCCAACCAGATCAGATAACTCAAAGAACACTTCCAGAAGATGCTATGAGCACATTCATCTTCTAAATTCAATGATTGGTTCTGTAACCAGATCAGATAACTTAAAGAACACTTCCAGAAGATGCTATGAGCACATTCATCTTCTAAATTCAATGATTGGTTCTGTCCAACCAGATCAGATAACTCAAAGAACACTTCCAGAAGATGCTATGAGCACATTCATCTTCTAAATTCAATGATTGGTTCTGTCCAACCAGATCAGATAACTCAAAGAACACTTCCAGAAGATGCTATGAGCACATTCATCTTCTAAATTCAATGATTGGTTCTGTCCAACCAGATCAGATAACTCAAAGAACACTTCCAGAAGATGCTATGAGCACATTCATCTTCTAAATTCAATGATTGGTTCTGTCCAACCAGATCAGATAACTCAACACTTCCAGAAGATGACTCAAAGAACACTTCCAGAAGATGCTATTAATACATTCATCTTCTAAATTCAATGATTGGTTCTGTCCAACCAGATCAAATAACTCAAAGAACACTTCCAGAAGATGCTATTAATACATTACATTTGTTCCAGTTAATGTTTGGACTAGGATATCACAGTGCTTATTAGATGTGAAGCCAGAATTTGTAGATTCGGAGCATTTCCATGCTACTACACTGAAAAGGGTTATATTCATAATTCTGCCAATTAAGAACAGATTTTCTCTTATTCTGCTTCCTTCATGTGCCGATGCTTTTCCATTGACAAAGAAATGATGGCTTTCATGGGATCCAAGAACAAAGTTGAACTGTTTATAAACATGTACAGGAAGTGCCAAATTGACAGAAAGGATCTGTAAGGTTCTTGAAGCTTATGACAATGAGCCACCTTCGAGTGTCCAGAAGTATGTTCTTGATGAGTGCTGAAAATGGAATCTAGTATGGGTAGGAAGGAATAAAGTTGCTCCACTTGAACCTGATGAGGTGGAAATGCTTCTAGGTTTCCTTAAAAACCATACACAAGGATCTGTATAGAGACATGTTTCCCAGTGATATCAATATCTTGTTTCTTTTTGCTGGAATCAGTGCTGCAAAGATCGCCTTCTACTGTCTTAGTATATCTTTGAAAATAGATGTGCAAGAACTGAATGGTGATCGGTTGGAGCAATTGATGAGTAGATTTGGCGGATTCGACCTTGTTGTCGGTAGCATCCCATGTAATAATCTTGATGTTCATGGCTTTAAGATGGTGATGATTTGCTTACTTTGTATTCCATGTATTTAAAAGTATTAACATAAAGTGATATTCAGAAATCTTTAAATTATTTCAAAATTATGTTAATTCAATAAAAGAATAAATTGAATTTTCGAAAATAAATTGAATCTCAAATAAATTGAACTTGAAATAGATAGAATTGTATTCAAAGTTCTGGCAAGCATAAGAATGATAAAAATTCAAATGTCTCAACAAATTATTAGCATAAGTATTTCTAAATTAATCAAGTTGACACAATTTAGAGAAATGATGTAAGCTTTTGTCTGGAAGATCTCAAACGTTGTCGAAATGCTTGTAGATGTGAAGTTTCTCCCAAACTGTCAAAATCTTAAGAGAGTTCAATTGCCAGATGCCTAATATCAACCTGCATTTGAGCCGCCTTTTCAGGTTTTCAACTCAAATCCTTCCTTTGGTTACAAGATGCCCTTTGCGGGTTTTCACCTTGACCCCCCTTTTCTCTTTTTTCTCTTTTTTTTAAGCATAATATTTCTTGACAGAATCCGAATTTATTGGATCTCTCAAAATTTTTCCATCCATTTCTGCCAAGATCAATGCTCCTCCGGAAAAGGCCTTTTTCACAACGTATGGCCCTTCCCAATTAGGCATCCATTTCCCACGGAAATCTTTATGTATAGGCAAGATCTTTTTTAATACTAGATCACCCTCTTGGAACTCTCTTGGATGTACTTTTTTGTCATGAGACTTCATCATCCGTTTTTGATACATCTGTCCATGGCAAATAGCTTTCAATCTTTTCTCCTCAATAAGGTTCAATTAATCAAATCTAGCTTGGATCCATTCAGATTCATCCAATTTTATTTCTCTCAATATTCGAAGCGATGGAATCTCAACTTCAATTGGTAAGACTGCTTCCATCCCGTAGACTAAAGAAAAAGGCGTTGCCCCAGTAGATGTTCGAACAGTAGTTCGGTATGCATATAGAGCAAAAGGTAATTTCTCGTGCCAATCTTTGTAAGTTTCAGTAGTCTTTGTAATGATTCTCTTGATGTTCTTATTTGCTGCTTCAACTGCCCCATTCATCTTTGGACGATATGCCACTGAGTTTGCATGTTTGATCTTAAACTGTGCACAAAGTTCGGTCATCATTTTGTTATTCAGGTTCAGAGCATTATCTGTAATGATCCTTTCTGGTAGACCATATCGGCAAACTATCTCTTTCTTTATGAATTTGCAAACTGTGGACCTCTTAATATTGGCATATGAAGCAGCTTCAACCCATTTTGTAAAATAATCAATTGCCACAAGGATGAAGTAATGTCCATTCGATGCTTTTGGTGTGATTGCTCTAATGACATCTATTCCCCACATAGAAAATGGCCAAGGTGCTGTCATTACATGTAAAGGAGATGGGGGTACATGAATCTTGTCTGCATATATCTGGCATTTATGACATTTCCTTGCATAATCAATGCAATCAGTGTACATGGTAGCCCAATAGTATCCATATCTCATTATTTTTCTGGCCATGGAAAGACCATTTGCATGTGTTCCACATATTCCACTGTGTACTTCTTCAATGACGTTTCGAGCTTCGCTGGTATTTAAACATCTTAATAGCATTTGATCATTGTTTCTTCTATACATAATCTCGCCATCAAGAAAATATCCAGCAGCCATTTTTCTCAAGGTTCTTTTATCAATTTCCGATGCATTTGGTGGATAACTTTGATTTTTGATATATTGCAGAATATCATGATACCATGGTTTACCATCTACCTCTTCTTCCACACTATAACAATGTACAGGAATTTCATATACTTGCATTTTGATTGGCATTATATCAACTTTCTTAGTTGCTTGAAATATAGCAGCTAATGTAGCCAAAGCATCTGCCATTTGATTTTCTTCTCGAGGGAGATAATTGAAAGTGACTCTCTCAAATTCTTTCACTAATTCGAGGGTAAAATTTCGATATTCCAACAATTTGGGATCTTTTGTTTCCCATTCTCCTCGTAATTGATACACCACTAACGATGAATCTCCATATATCTCGAGACATTTGATTTTTCTTTCTATAGCTGCTTTCAATCCCATGACACAAGCTTCGTATTCCGCCATGTTATTAGTACAAAAGAACTCCAGTCTACTTGTAAAGGGATAATAAACATTTTCTGGAGAAATTAACATTGCCCCGATTCCTCGTCCCAAAGCATTGGATGCTCCATCAAAGTAAAGCTTCCAAGATGCAGATGTGTCATTTGTTCTGACTTCTTCATTCATGGATATACATAACAAATCTTCATCAGGAAAATTGAAGCTCAAAGGCTGATAATCATTTGATACACGACTGGCCAGAAAATCAGCTATTACACTTCTTTTTATCGCTTTTTGGTTGACATATACAATATCAAACTCAGATAATAACATCTGCCATCTAGCCATTCTGCCTGTCAAAGCTGGTGATTCCATTAAGAATTTTAAAGGATCAAGTTTGGATATCAACCAAGTAGTATGGTATAACATATATTGTCTGAGTCTTCGAGTAGTCCACACCAAGGCACAACATAATTTTTGTATTGGTGGATATCAAATTTCACAATCGGTAAATTTCTTGCTCAGATAATAAATAGCTTTTTCTTTTCTTCCAGATTCATCATGCTGTCCTAGTACACATCCCATCGAATTTTCGAAGACCGTCAAGTAGAGAATTAATGGTCTATCAGGTATTGGTGATACTAAAATGGGGGCATTGGATAAATATTTCTTAATAATATCTAAAGTTTCTTGACATTCTTCATTCCAGACTTCAGGATTGTTCTTTCGAAGTAATTTGAACACTAGATCACATTTGTCAGTTAATTGAGAAATGAACCGAGATATATAATTTAATCTTCCCAAAAAGCCTCGAACTTCTTTTTTTGTATTGGGTGGTGGAAGATCTTGAATTGCTTTTACTTTATCTGGATCAATTTCGATTCCTCTTTTGCTGACCACAAATCCCAAAAGTTTTCCGGAAGTTACCCCAAAAGTGCATTTAGCGGGGTTGAGCTTTAACTGATACTTCCTCAATCTCTGGAAAAGCTTTCTCAGATTTTTAATATGTTCTTCTTCAGTTCGGGATTTGGCAATCATGTCATTTACATATACTTCAATCTCTTTGTGCATCATGTCATGAAAAAAAGTTACCATGGCTCTTTGATACGTTGCCCCTGCATTTTTCAATCCAAATGGCATCACTTTGTAGCAGAATGTGCCCCACATGGTTACAAATGTTGTTTTTTCCATGTCTTCAGGATTCATTTTTATCTGATTATATCCTGAAAAGCCATCCATAAATGAAAACCATGCATGTCCTGCAGTATTGTCTACCAATGTGTCTATGTGGGGTAAGGGAAAGCTATCTTTCGGACTAGCTTTGTTGAGATCTCTGTAATCCACACACATTCGAACTTTTCCATTTTTCTTTGGTACGGGAACAATGTTGGCTACCCATTCGGGGTATTTAGCTGCCTGGAGGAAACCTGCATTGATCTGTTTCATCACTTCTTCTTTGATTTGCAACAACATTTCTGGCCTCATTCGTCTGAGCTTTTGTTGGACCGGTTTATACTCTGGATTGATTGGAAGCTTGTGTATCACTATATCTGTGCTTAAACCAGGCATATCTTGATAAGACCAAGCGAAGATATCTTTGAACTCTTGAAGGAGATTTATCAATTCTTGTTTTATCTGGATTGTCAGAGTAGTACCAATTTTTACCTCTTTTATTTCTTCATCTGTTCCCAAATTCACAGTCTCAATTTCTTCTTTGTGGGGTAGAATTTGTTTGTCTTCTTTTTCTACCAATCTTAATAGTTCAGTAGGAACATCACATTCCAGTTTATCCTCACACCCATTGATTTCTTCCAGACATATAGGTTGCTCTAAATTGATCTCTTGATTAAATTTAGGAATAAACATGCTATTAACATGGTGACACCTACAAATTTAAGTCGGACATATTTCCGAAAGAATATAGTAAATTTATGAAATAAATAAATGTAAAAATGTAAGAAAATGTAAAGAATGATTGCCATCTGAAAATTTTAAAGAAAATTTCTTATATTTAACATAATTTCTTTTACAAGATAACAAAAAGTTTTCATATTTTTGAGCTAAACATAAAGATTAGTTCTGAATATTACTCTGCGTTAATATTAAAAACTATAGGAAGATCTTCAGTGGTCCAATTGTTGAGTGTTTCTCCAGGAAAACATGGGCGAATCATATCCAAGTATTTGCCAGTCTTGTTGTCATTCATGATCATGTTGATAAATAATCCATTCATAGCTTCTTCAACTATGTTTTGATTTTTCGTCAACTTTTCTTCTTTATAGGCTTCAACAAGCTGCTGTTCTACATTAATTGTTCCCCCTGATCTGAATATGGTCTTCAACTGTGGGAAAGACATGTGTTTCCAAAGGATTTCTCCCCCTTTCAATTTTGCCTTTCTGTCTTCACATCTTCTTTTCATCTCTTTGTTCTTTTGCTGAAAATTGGGCTTAAATCCAAGCCCAAAACGATCTTTCTTCATCTTTATACTGACAGGAACTGAAATCCCTTGAAGATTCTTTCCTAAACCTTTCCCAGCTTTAGCTCCGATGCCTAAAGTTTGTTGTACCGTCATCTTGGTGCAGTCAGACAATCTGGGATATGGAATTTTGCTTCCTTCTGCAATAAAGGTTGCATTTACAAATTCAAGAGCTCGGAAAGAGCATTCAAGAGCATCATCATTGGTGTCAATATATGGAACATCGCTTGTTACAGACGCAATGATTTCTTCTTCAGCTCCTACGCATATTAGTTGTCCATCAACAACAAATTTCAATTTCTGATGTAATGAAGAAGGAACGGCTCCTGCTGAATGAATCCATGGCCTCCCTAATAGACAATTATATGTAGGGTGGATGTCCATCACTACAAAGTCAATATTGTACACAACTGGTCCAATTAACAACGATATTTCCATTTTCCCAAGTACCTCTTTTTGAGTACCATCAAAGGCTCGTACTACATTCTGATAGCTCTTCATGTGTGATTGATCCACAGGCATTCTTTGAAGTGTGACTAGAGGCATCAAGTTGAGAGCGGATCCATTGTCAATCAATACTCCTGGCAACACATGACCATGACAATGTGTCGTGATGTTCAAAGCTTTTACTGACCCCATTCCGCCTTCCGGTATTTCATCATCCGTGAACGTTATGTAATTGTCAGCGGCTATATGTCCCACAATTCTGTCAAGTTTATTGAGGGATATATCTTCAGGGATGAATGTTTGATTGAGAATTTTCATTAAAGCATTTCTATGTGCTTCTGAATTCATCAATAGATCAAGAATAGAAATTCTCGCTTGTTGTTTGTGTAGTTGTTCAACCACATTATACTCACTATGTTTCAGGAATTTCAAAAATTCTTGAGCTTGTTTTTCTGTTACAGGCTCATTGAATACTGTAGAGGATTCATCATCAAATACCTTCTGAGGTATTGTCATGGCTTTTCCTTTTGCTTTCACTTGTTCTAAAGCATTGGATGTTTCGGGAGAGTAACATCTCCCACTTCTTGTAAAGAAACCGACTTTGCTCACTGCTTCAGACTTCGATGTTGTATCCAAACTCTGTTTTTTCTCTTCTGTTTTTTTCTAGAGAAACAGATCCTCCTACCATTGAAACATTGGTAGTATAATTCCAAGGTACCCTGCGGGTTTCTTTGTATGGAAATGGTAGAGGAGTGGTGATAACTAATTTAGGCTTTATTGGTGCAGGAATCGCCGTAGATGATTTTACATTAATGATCACAGGATCATTTATTCTTTGACTAGGTTTAGAATCCTCTGATGAGCAAACATCATCTTCTTTTTTCCCTGGTTCTTCTTCAAAGAATTCTATTTCTCTGTTGTTCATCAATTTTTGCACCAAATCCCTAAATTCAGGACATAGTTGAATTTTATGCCCTTTCTCCTGATGATATTCACAATAATTCTTGCCTTCATTCTGCTTTGGCCTGAATTGTTGTGGAATTATACCGGCTAAAGAGAGTTGTTGGAATACCCATACAAACGGAGATTTAATTTCAGAAATGTCAGTTTTTGCTTTCTTTCTGTTCTCTTCCTGAATTGCATTCACGTTTTTATCTCCATGATTTGGCAATGGATGATTTGATGCAGATGGTGTATTGAATTCCAACTTCCCAGTGTTGATCAAATTTTGGACCACCCTTTTGAATGCCAAACATTTTTCAATAGAATGACCCGTAATTCCTTCATGGTAAACACAGTGTGCCTTTGTATCATACCAAGGAGGGAATGGTGGTTGCATGGGAACCAAAGGATAGGGCCGTATGACATCTGCTTTTAACAGCGAATCATAGATCTCAGCATATGGTACTGGTAAAGGTGTAAAAGACAACCTTTCATTTTCCTTTCGAGATCCTCTGGAATCTGCTCGATTAGTGTTTGTTTCCTCTTTCTTAACCCTTGGCTGGGTTATTGTAACACTTTTTGATGAATCCTTGTTATAAGAATTTGCATTTTTGACTTCATTCTCTTTTTTCCGGTACATAGGTCTTTTGGAACTAGACCCCTAATTTGATTCAATTTTGCCACTTTTCAAGACATTTTCAATGAGTTCTCCAGAAATGACCAAATCTGCAAAATTTCTGGTTGCATTTCCCATTAGATGATTTAAATAAGGAGCCTTCAATGTATGAACAAATATTACTATGGCCTCTTTTTCTGACAAAGGTGGTTGAACTTGGGCTGCAGTGTCACGCCATCTCTGGGCATACTGTCTGAATGTTTCATTATTCTTTTTCTCCAAATTTTGGAGAGTCCATCTATCAGGAACCATGTCTGTTACGTGGCGATACTGCTCTAAGAATGCTTTAGCCAGATCTTTCCAAGATCTAATGTTGGCTTTGG
Source organism: Hibiscus syriacus (assembly GCF_006381635.1). Taxonomy (NCBI): domain Eukaryota; kingdom Viridiplantae; phylum Streptophyta; class Magnoliopsida; order Malvales; family Malvaceae; genus Hibiscus; species Hibiscus syriacus. The sequence continues at coordinate 279,262 of NW_024063537.1, forward strand.
TCAATTGAGTATACCATTTTAAAGCCGGTCCTGTCAAACTATCCTGAAAGCAGTGAATTAACAATTTTTCGTCTTTCACATATCATGCCATTCTGCGACAAAACATAGTAATGTGGGATGAAGGGCATGTAGTACCATTATATTTATCAAATTCGGGAGCCTTGAACTTGATAGGGAGGATTAGGTCTGGAACCAAACTCAACTCACTAGCGTCAAACCCATAGAATGATTCAGTTATTTCCACGGATTTCATTCGTTCTTCTAAGCTCTTGATCTGTCTGGTCAATTCTTCATTTACTTTTTGTTTCTCATTCAGCTCATTCAAATCCGGGATTAAATGCTCAGTATTAAGATCCCCTATTTTCACATCTGATATAAGCGGATTTTTGCTTGAAGATGCAGGATCCACTTGTTGATTTTCATGTGGTTTGGCTTCTTGAAATGCTGATGTACGAGCATTGATTTGTATAGGTGTAGTACCAGAATGATAAATTGGTTCTGGTGGAAAACCTAGAGAATATATAGGTTCTTGGTCGAAAGATACAGGATTTTCATGCATTTTTCCAATGATAGCCTGCCTTTTAAACATGTCCTCTATTTTCTGCATCATGTTGTCTTGTGAATTTGCAATACTGGCTTCAATTTTTTCCATCTTCATTCTCATTTCTTCTTGTTCTTTATGATGATGTTCCTCAATACGCTGTATTTTATCCTCCATAATTCTCTTAGTAGCTTGTCTAGTACCGTAGTGATGTTGTATTTCTCTTTTGGCCAGAATAACTGTGATTGAAAAATCTTTTAATATTATTTTTTTCAAATTTTAATTAATGAATTTTATATTAATAATAAAAATTATTCGTAAAGAAAATCATGAAATGAATGATGAATGTATGCAAAATGTATGTATGCAAAAAGGTATTGATCCCAAAAAGTTAACTGTCATAGAACAACTTTCATCGGCATACAAAAGTTTCTTTATAATATTTCATAACTACAGATAAGGCGTAGCTTTCCTATTAAGCTCTATAATTTCTTTCATTAACCATGACACCTTCTTTCCGAACTTAGAAACTGGATCAACTTGATGCTCAATTATTTCGGCTTCAACAGCTAGTTCCCCAACATATCTAGCAACTTCGCTCATTTGTACCATGGCCTCGAACACCATATTACTTCTTTCTTCACTTCTTTCAACATAGAAATTAGTTGACTTTTGCCATTGTTCATTCGTTCCTTCCAGAGTTTGCTCTAACTCAGTGATTCTGACTTGACAATTGTGCAGAATTTTTTCAAGATCTCTAATGCGTCTTCGCAGTGAAGCACTTTCCTCATTACTTTCTTTGAGATCATTAGGTCCTAGACGAACCTTTTCTTGAAATAATGATTCTTCAAGTTGCAAAATGTAAGCATTAAACTCTGCATTTTTATTTCTAGATTGATCCAAATCTTCTTCAAGTTTTGTTCGTGTTTCTTGCGTTCTTTGATTAAGCTTCTGAATTTGAACATCCTTGTTTCTGCATCTTTGCATCCAATTGCTAGCCACTTCCTGCTCTACCTCAAGTCTGGTGTTGAAATTTTTTCTTTCTAACTCCCATTTTTCTTTTTCAATATTGGATTCTTCCATCTTTTGGCCTCTGACTTCAAGTTCAGCAATCAACTGGTTCATTTCAGATTCAAATCCCTTGAACATGATATTTTTCTCACCTTCAGATTTATTAAAGATGCCATTCTTCATTTCTTCTAAATCTTTGGCTCGATCCCTTTCTCTTTGCATTTCATTCATGATCTCGCGGTGTTCAGCCTTGTGTTTTATAATTCGCTCTCTTCTGTCGACCTCAAAATCTTCCATTTTTTGCTTTCCTTTCTCAAGGCTTTTGAGTAGACGGTTATTCTTTCCTTTCAGATCTTAAACTCGTCTTTTCTCGATGTTCAATTCTCTGGTCATCTGTATTGTTGCTTGGCTTGATCCTGATGCTTTCCGGGATTTATATAACTCCTGGTAATTTTTCTGTAATACTCTGAATTCATCATCAACTTTTTCTTTATCTTTTCTCAACATTGCACATTGTGATGAATGAAAGTCAATATCAACCCCCAACATAGCTTTATCTTGTCTCATTTGCTCTAATTCTTTCGACCAACCTTCTCTTTCTGCTTCAAACTCAGCTCTCAGGATTTCAATCTCTGATGGAACCACCTTAATGCGATCTTCCATAGAAATATTCTCATTTTGATCTGGTAGAGGAATATTTTCGTTTTTCCTGACAGATCTCCATTCTTCATAATCAGAAGTTAACATTTCTTTTGCTGCTTTAGCTCGGATATAAAAAATTGTTTTCCAAGCTGTAACGGCTTCCATGATACTTCTTTTATAATTTTTGCTATGGAATGCAAACTCAGATGACTGTAAACGAGCAGTGACAGGTACAAATTGACGACCTTCATACTGTCTTATGACCAGAAGTGGCGCATATCCAATTCCTCCCCATAATCCGAGCAGCATTATCCAGTTGTAATCACCACATCTGTAAAAGAATTCCCTTTGGATTTGCCACGGGGCTCGCCAAACAACGTCATTGCTTTGCATATTTCGAAAGGCATTAATCCACATATCTTTCTTAATTTCTTTCGGCCATTCCTGCTCCAGAAATTCTTTTAATGGTGAGTAATACGTATTAAAGCGTCGGTATGAAACTTTTTCTGTCCTCCAGAAATGACTACGGATCCAAACATATAACAACTGGGTACACCCTGAGAATCGTCCACCTCCTAACTTTCTACAAGCATTTAACGATCTGAAGGTCTCTGCTAGAATTGCAGAAACAGGATTAATCTTTTTCGGTAGCTGTTCAAACAAGTCTACCACTGCAGCTTCAACATATCCCAATATTTTTGGGAAGATGACCATACCATATATACCCAGAGCAAATAGATCGAATCGTACTTTAGAGTCTGGATGGCTCTGAATAAGTTCTTTAATGTTGGTCCAAGCAATGCCTTCGCTTTCGCCTTTTCGTTTTGTACGGGATGCCACCCATTCTTCTCGTACCCCGGCAATCTTTGCTAATTTAACTCGAAAGGGTTGAGTTTTAATTGACTTTGAATAGATTCGATTCTCCAAAGCACCTTCGAGATGTAACAAAGTTGTATATTCTTCAATAGTAGGGACCAAGTCCTCCTTATTGAGAGTGAAGCAATTGTACCCTGGATTCCATAATTGAATTAGAGCTCTGAGTAATTCATCATCAACTTCTACATAGAGCAAATATGGGATGTCTCCGTAAGTCTGATAAAACTGTAATTTTTTGTTTGAATCCCAACTTTCCCAAATGCTTCGCAAATCTTGCATATCATTTCTTTTTAGCGAAACTGGAGCATAACTGGCCAAGTCAGATACATAATCATCCTGCAAACTATCTCCTTCTTGTCTTTGTAAATCCTCAGCTCACTGTCTTACTTCTGAGTTTAGAATTACTTGATTTGAACACTTTTTATCCATAGATGAAGGCTTTCCAATGAGACAATTAACACAAGGATCAATGCCTTTTATCCTGTATGATGCTATGTAAACAGAAAAAATAAAAAAAACACACAAAAAGAAATGAATTAGTTTACATAATAAAGAAATTTAATAATAATATCTACCTAAATATTTTTATTTAAACATGCTTTTTCATAATTTAAATAATTTAAATTTACATGTAATTTAATCAGTAAAGAAATAAATAAATTAACAGGAAAGTTAGAATTCATTTCTCCTGTGTGTACACCTATTTTGGACAAAATTTCGGCATAACTTCAGATCGGAAGAGTTTCTAGGGTTTTTTATATGCAGGGCTTCAGATCTAAGAATAAAGGTACCCGAATTGTCCTTGTTAGTGCCCCCTTGGGTTGATAACCCTCAACCCTAGTCCATCACAGACTAAAGTGGATCGAGTTCAATTCGAGGGGATACATTTCTCTATGCCTGACACGGAGAATAAATTCTCACGAAGACATAGAGCATATGAACCCCGAAAGTTACTTGCTAGGTCTGACACGGAGAATAAATTCTCACGAAGACGTCGCTTTCACTCCCACTTAAAAGGGACAACTCAATTATAGAGCTTTATGTTATGCAATGCAAGTGTTGTGTGTGAGGAGAAATGTTCAAACATTTGACAGAAAAATAAATAATGAAATAAAATACTTGTAAATAAAATGAAATATTAATAATATATATATATAAATACTATAAAAATAATATGTATATATAAAAAATATATAAATTAAATATATGAAATTTTAATTTATAATTAATAGAGACAATTTATAATTGATTTTTAAAAGTTTGACACGTCCCCAGTAGAGTCGCCAAGCTGTCGTAACCGATTTTCGTCCGGGCACGAATATTTTAAATTTGGCGGGAAAATTTATGTGAATAAATGGTTTTGAAAATAATTTGAGAGTCGCCATCGGCCTTTTGGGTCAGGTAGGTCGAATACCTAAAAATTATTTTTTTAAAAGAGTTTTAAGAAAACACCAATTAAAAAATGAACTGATCTGCGTTTATAACCAAAAATTCGTTCTTTTTAATAATAAAAAGGGGTTCGTGGTCGATTACGTTTAGGGAAGGATTAGCACCCCTACAACGCCCAAAATTGGTACTTTTTAATTATAAATTGTCTCTATTATTAAAAATATATTAAAAATTTAAAATATATTTAATTTATAATCTTATTATTTCAAAATTATAAAAAATATTTAAAAATATCATAAAAGGACTTCTAGGTGCCTTAAGACAGCTCTTTTCTTTGATATTGATAAATGTTAATTTAAATAAAATTAAATAATAATTTTTAATAATATTTAATTTTAAAATACCAGAATAGGATATCCAGTTATATTAAGACTGCCCTTTTCTTCGATATTGAAAAATATTAAAATAATTTATTAAAAAATATAAATTATTATTTATTATATATATATTTATGACTATAAAAAAATATTTAAATAAAGCAATAAAAATACAATTAGAACGATATATTTAAAAGCAGTAAAATAAATAACAATATTTAAAATAAATGACTAAATTATAGTAAAAGTAAAATTAAAAACCTAATTCATAATTAATCAAAAATTATAGGGATTAAACATGCTATTTCTTTATTTTATTTATTTAGTGACTAAAATAAAATTATCTAAAATTCGTATATTAGAATAAAATAAATTAAAAATATAAATTAGGGATTAAAATATTATTTATTAAAATTAAGGGATTAATTCTGTTATTTATCCTAAATATATTATTTTAATATAAAGGACTAAAATAAATGAAATTAAAATTAAAGATCTGAATTAAAAGTATTATAAACTTGATTTAGTGACTAGAATGTAAAGTTTACAAGTTGGAATGGCTTCGGACGGGATTTACCCTTTGTGAAATTACAGAAATACCCTCCCCAAAACGACGTCGTTTGGGAGAGGGTATTAATACCCCTAATAGGCTGGCCCTACGGGCCAGCTTCTCATAATTTCATTTCTGTTCTCTCTCTAACAGAGAGAACAAAATTTCTCTCTGCCTTCTCTCTAGCTTCCCTCACCGGAGGGAAGCCGATCACCGGACGACAACCGTTTGCCGCCGTGACCGTCACCGCCGGCCACCGCATCTGGTGGCCGGAAAATTTTATTTTTCCATCATTAAATAGATCGGACCATCCTAAGGGTGGTTCCGGTGTTCTTTTCTTCTAAATGGCTCCTAATCGGAGCGAATCTAAAAAATTACCTTCGGTTTCCGAAGGTTTTGGTGACGTCCGGTGGTCAGGGCTTCCTCGGTAAGTTTCTCTTCTTTCTTTTTCTTTTCTTTCTTTTCTGCTTCTTTTCTGCTGAGATCGTTGGTAGTAGTTTTTTTTAGTATCTTGTTTCTCTGTTTTTCTCTCCGTCTCTGTCTCTGTCTCTTTTTTTTTCGCAGATGGGTGATGGCTTTATAGCCATCACTGGTGCTCATCTCGGACCGGTCCGAAGGATAGAGTTCGGTGAGTCACCGGACTTCCAGTGGTGACTCACCATTTGGGAAATACGTGTGCGGCTACGGCCGACCTTCTGGTGCCTTCGGTGAGACGTGGCACTGGTAGCAGAGGTGGCTGGAAGCTGGATCGTTGGCAGAGGCGGCTAGGGTTAGAAAACCCTAATTGAAACCCTAAATGTTTAGGGTTTCGGTTTGGTTTGGGCCGGTTAACTGGACTTGTAATTTTTTAATATTATTTATGTATATATATATATATTTTTAATAATAATTATAATAATAATAATTATTATAATAATAATTATTATTATTATAATAATTATAATAATAATAATTATTATAATTATAATAATAAATAATAAATTAATATGGGTAAAAAATTAGTATCTTCAGCCTCCACACCATCAAATACTTCACCCCTCAGCACCGGTCCCGGTGCGTAGTAGACCCCAACATCCGTGAACATCTGAGCGTAATTTGTATCGCCCTGTCTGTGATGCTGCTTGAAGCCTGGTTCGGGATACACCATTGTCATGACTGGAAGCTTGAACAGTCGGTGCGGGCAGAGCCAGAGGGGATAGATATGGAGAACAAACAATTTACTATAAGCAAAATCTTACGGGGAAACACACTAGGATGGCTAAAATGCTAGAATTTGATGGGATCCGATTTTATAGGACCATTTTTTTTAAAATTATATTCGAGGCAAAAAACCGCCCGCCCCGTCCCGTGTCCATCCCTAACTGAACACCCATAGCTTTTTCATCAAGGTAACCCACAAAATATAAAAGAATCTATTAACTACAAGAGTGAGATGGATGATAGGAACATAAAACAATGATGAGATAATGAGAGGAAAACAAGTGCATGAACGTAAAATTTTACCTCCATCTCTCGGTCGACCCACTCAAGGGCATCCCCAACCTTGTAAAGAGGAACAAGCATGTCTTGAATGACATGCATCTCATGGTAATAATTTCTTATAGCTTCACCTTGAGTAGCCTTGAGCAGGGAAACCTTGGGTGGCATCAACCAGCCCAAGAGAAACCTAAACCAAAATTGATCTCCAAACGGAAGGATGAGCTTACCCTCCCAATACAAACATCTTGTGTGCCTGTGGTAGTATTCCCTCGTCGGAATGTACTCTACGAACTCTCCCTTCTTTATTGCGGCCTGCGCGTGTTGGTAGAACCAGGGTTTAAACCACCAACCTACATTGTTAATCTTATTCCCCTTCTTCTTGGCCTCTTCTTTTGAGGCATATCTCCCGGTCATGAACACACCTTCAGTGGGAGAGTAGACCATGCCTTCTACAAAATCGGGAACTTTCGCTGGATTATCCTGATCACCGTCTCTGGGTGCAAAGGAGTCCATATAACCCTGTGCAAGCTCTTTCAGATTCCCCACAACGGGAGTGTAGGTCAGCCTCATGTATTCTTTAATGGGTATAAGTTTGATCTCAGCTGCAACAAGAAAACCGAGGGTTCCTTGAGACCATGGGATAGCATAGAAGAGATCAGAATATTCATTGTCCTTGGTAGCTCTGACAACACGGCCATCAGCCAAAACTATCTCAAAAGCTACAACTGTATCTGAAAACAGGCCATAGATGTGGGAGCTTCCTTCGATCCCGTAGCCATTGATGAGACCACCGACTGTAAGATCATCAAGCTCTGCAACCACAGCAAGGGAAAGATTCATTGGGACCGTGACTCGGGTGATCTGCCCCATGTTTACAAGTGGCTCGACCCTTGCAATCATTCTCTCTTTGTCGATTTCAAGGATATTACGGAAAGCAGACAAATCAACTTCGTAATGGCGAGCTCTCTTATAGTCTACATTTCGCATTCCAACAGCAACCCATGGTTTACGGGCTGTGCACACAAGACCGTCCTTTTTTGGATCCCTCTGCTTGAGACGCTTCACTACTTTCTTAACGCTTTCATCATGTTCCTTCTGGCGCTGCTTGTAGGACTTCATCTCGGATCTGACATCTCCAATATATATGAGAAAGTAATACAGGGCGGAAAAAGGGAGGACAACAAAAATAACTAAAATCCAACGGAACTGGACCAAGAAGTCCACCAAGCTCTTCTTCCTCTTAGGACGAAGGGGTGCTCGAAGATCTGACATTGTGGGAGTGAAAAAGGCCTCTTCCCCTGCACCGACAATGCGAAATTTTAAGTATATATAAAACAATACATACAGCTTTTACAATCAGGTTCTAAAAGTGACAAATTATCTTCACATGAGAAAATGAGATAAAACTACTGAGCAAGATACTTCGCGTCCTAATCTAGGGGTGCAACCTTAAAAAGAAAATTTGAGCCCCACGAAAACTACCATTTAAGGATTAAGAATGACACAAACTCACTCATTGTCAACTAGGGAAAACAAGTTCAATCGGAAGAGGTCCAAGTAAAACTGAAACCTACTAAAATTCTTTATTCGACATGCCCAATGAAAGTCTTGCAGAAAAGAGAAATTTAAAGCCTCGTAAGCTAAGCACCAAAACAAGGCATGAAGCTAATTTTCACATTCACGACATGACAACATGCAATCATTAGAAGTTAGCTCCTTAACATCAACTGAATGGGTAGGGAATCAAGTTTCAACACACACGGGTTTGATCTCTCACACATAGGAAGCAAAGCAAAAATCAAATCCTCTGAAGAAAATGGTACCTTAAATCACATGCTAATCAATATACCATTCAAGCCGGAGAAAAGGGTAAATCGTAAATGCATTTTCAATAGCATCGAAGAATGCATCAACTAAGCGAGCATTCTGAAATCGATTTTTTCAACCAACCCATAAGTCAAAGGAAACTTCAGCTATCAAATAAAAGCATGAAAGGGCAGATAACACACAATATATTCAACTAGAGAAACCTCAACTTATTAGCCACAATGTCAACATGCAATTATAATCCTTTAATTCAAACCCCAACCTAATCTAATACCACCATTCAAGAATAATATACAATCAAACCATCACTAATAGTTAAACAAAGTATAAGTTCAAACAACAAATGAAAATCTCATAAAACAAATCTAACATAAGAAACTTGAGCAAATCACAGTCCAAGAACCACGCATAAAAATAATAGATTATTAGATTTAGTGTATTCTAATTAATCCAATTAGCTAAGACTTCAGATCTTCCCGTGTTTTCTTTTTTAGTCTTTGAAAATAACATGAAAGCCGAACTGGCACAATGCTTTCCATGTATAAACAGAATCATCAGCACAAGAATCTAATAAACAGATAGCACAGAAAATCCTTTATCTATGCAAAGTCAAACAGTAAAGCAATACATATTTGGCTAGCAACTTGCACTTATATGGGAAAAATGGACAGAAAATGCTTTGACCATAAAATTACAGTTAAAGCTCTAGATCTACTTTTTTGAACTAAAAAAGTCCTAATCTACTTTTATAAACTAAAAACAAGTTCGAAAAAATAGTGGAGCTAAACAAATATCCAGAAATAGCTAGTAAGCGTCAATATCAAATTCAGAAAATCTATATAAAAAAATCACTATTTTGCTTTTAAACTTCAAAGAAAACAGTAAAACTTACTGAAGAAGCAAAAAAATTATCGAGTTTTAAGAGCAAAAAACAAAGCATTATAAAGTAGCAGCAACAATATTTAGTTCATTTTTTTTCTCATTTCATCAATAACTCACCGCGGATCTAACAAATAACAACAACAATAACAAAGAAGAAACGAGACCAGAAAATCCGAAGCAAACAAGGACCTGAGAAATACACTATTCAAACGTTGAAGAAACAAATCAGATTCAGTTCAGTTTACTCCATTTTTTCTCGGTAACCAAACAGACCAAAGCAAAATTCAAGACTAAAACGACTAGCGAAGAGAGAAAAAAGAGATCGAAGAGAGACCTTCAGCTCCGCAGAACAGCCTACAGAGGTTGAATAATGGAGTGCCTTTAATGGAGAGTGAAGCAAAGCACTGTATAGATATAGAGTCAGCTAAGCTTCACAGTACTGTGAGAGTATGCCTTCGAGTGAATTGTGTATTGCTTATTAGGGGTAAATTACACAATTTCTCACTAAACTTTATTCTCTATCCTATTCTATTCATTATACTTTTAATTTTTTTAATTTACTTATTAAATTTTTGAATTGTCGAATTGTTAATGTTTTGATCACTCTATATTATTTTTTATTATCATTGTATGATGTGACATATTTTGTTATTATTTCATATAAAAATAATTTAAAATATAAGATAAAAACATAAGGTTATCGAATGTCACCGTCAATCGCCTTAGACGATGGCCGTTTGATCTCGAATTTTATGGGTCACATCACCTCAACAGCCTAAGTTTGAATCCGACCTCCATTTTTCATAACTTGCTCTAAAATCCACCAATTAAAGATCAAAAGTGAGGAAGATGAAATGTTCCAGTCGGGATTCACAAGTTTTGAGACATTTTCCTATAAAACAACCACTATATTCGAACTCATGAGTTCAAGGCGAACTGACCCATGAAATTGGGACCGAATGGACATTTTATTTTATAATTTAAATTATTTTTATATTAAATAATAAAAAAAATATGTTATACAAAAATAATAATAAAATAATTTAAAGCAATCAAAATAAGAACAATTCAAAAGTTTAATGGGTAAAATAGAAAAATTAAAAGTAAAATGAATAAAATAATAGAGAGAGTAAAGTTCAGTGAGAAGCAGTGTAATTTACCCTCATTGTTAATATCTGGATTTTTCGATTTTATTTTAATTAGCAAATACGTAGAATAACAACGAAATGATATTTTAATTAATTAATATTCCTCGGGGATTTCGAAGACAAGTCAGATATTAAAAAAATGGTGGGCCTACCTATAGGATTCGCTGGCGTTTGACAGTTTCACAGATACAAATATGAAATATCATATCATGTGACAACGTGACGTGCCAAAATGAGATCTACTTTACTAATAAAATACTTATTAGTTGTTTTTTTAATAGATGATAAAGACACCAGAGCCCCTTAAACTATGATAAAATGACGTTTTAGTCATTTAACTTAGGTCATTTTAATGATTAGTTAATGAAAGGGTAAAGTACACAGATGATATCCGACTATAAGATATTGTTATATTAATTATTTTTATTATTAAAAGTTAAAAAATGATTCTTTTACTGTAGAATATTGTAAAATGGTCATTCGACTATTAATTAAATTTCAAACTCATCATTTTCTGTTAAAACCTTGATGGTTGTCTGAGATGAACATTAACATGATAATTAAGATGTGATAGTCGTTTGAGATTTTGAAATCATATTTTATTATATCATTGTAGCAGGTTAACGTTTATCTCATAATTATGTCAATTTTTAATATAAAACGACGAGTTTAGAACATAATGAAAATTTATATGACCATTTTGTAACTTTCAATAGTCAAGGCACTCGACAAAATAACACTCTATAATTAGAGGATTATTTTGTAACTTTTAATTGTTGATGGCTTAATAAAATAATACATTATAATCGGATGACCATTTGTATACTTTAACCTTAATGAAAACTTGTTTAGTTTACTATATATATTTATGCCTAACGTGGCTTGGTTATTCAGGACAAAAATTTTGACGGAGTTTCTCATGTTACTACGTCTATCATTCTTAGCTTCTTGTAATTGAAACCTTGTTTAATTTAAAAGGGTAAAGTAGGGGTGTATTCGGTTCGGTTCGGTTCGATTTTTTACCAAAAATTGAACCGAACCGAAATAAATGGTTTTTCAATATTTAAACCGAAATCGAAACCGAATAGTTAAAAAATCGAAAAAATCAAAACCGGTTTTTTCGGTTTAGTTCGGGTTTTTTAACGGTCCGGGTTTTTCGGTTCGGTTCGGTTCGATTTTTCGGTTTTTCAATGAAAAAATCACTTGAAACTATAATTTTTTTTACAAAAATTGCCTATTCGGTTCAATATGGAACAAATGGGTTCCATATGGAAAACCCGAATCGAACCAAATCAAAAAAATGAAGCCTTTAAACCGAACCGAAAATCAAACCGTTTAAAGCCAAACCGAACCGAACCGTTTTACTCGATTCGTGTCGATTTTTCGGTTTTCTCAGTTTCGTTGCTCACCCTAGGGTGAAGTACAATAAAAGTCATTGATTTAATTATGTTTAATTAATTTTTTTAATCACGTAATTTTAAAAAACTATAAAATAGTTTATTAAATTTGTTAAATTATTAGAAAATGACCATTGGATTTTAGAAAAATATTTAAAAATATAATTAAATTTATCGAAATTTTATATTTATTATAATATTATATTAATCATTTTGTAATGGTTCACTAAATACATGTACTTTTTCTAGTTAAAATTACTTGATTGTGGCATATGTACTTTTGGATGTTCAAAATGTTATCTATACTTTATTAAAATATTTAATTCAAACATAAATGATAAATTTTATATTTTATATTTTTATTATATATTAATTAATATTATGAATTTTGTTTAAAAAAAACAAACGTGCATCATGCGTGTCAAATATACGTAATTATACGAGTTAGACGGTGATGATGTATGTGCATTAGTTTATATTGAATAAGTCAATTGTCAAACATACGTAATTATACGAGTCAGGCGGTGATGATATATGTGCATTAGTTTATATTGAATCAGTCAATAAATATATGTTTAAAATATTATATTTATACACTTGAAAACTTAGTGTCCGAAAAATGTGGGATTTGAATACTCATGCGAATTTTTAAATGTCATATTGTTTACTTCTATAAGTTTTTAATTGTTTAAATGTAAAATTTTTAGACACACATTTATTAAATGATTGAATATAAGATTAATACAAGTATGTCGTCATAATCGCTCAACTCATGTTTATGTAAATATGTGTCTTTAAGACGTATTTCACACATTTGTTTTTTAGATAAAATTCGATTCAACTAGAAGAAACGATTTTTTCAACTCGACTTTTGAAAACTTGAATCGAATTAACTTCAAGTTGTAATTTCATAAACTCGACTAGATTTGAAAAAATTTCAATGAAAAAATACGAAGAAATACACATGTATTGTACATGTTTATAAAAGATCATTTAAATTGGAATAAAATAGTTTCATAATATTATAAAAATTTATAATTAAATTTAAACAAAAACTAAAAAATTTGACTCGACTCGACTCGACTCTAAAAAATTTAAAGTCAACTTCGAGTTGTAAAATTAGGACTTGTTAACTCGAATAACTCACCTTTTTTTACTCGGCCCGATTGAACGCTTACCCCTACGTGGCAATATATGTGGTATTATTCGATTAGAGGATTGAATTTATTTTAATTTATTAAAAATATGACTAAATTGAGAGAATATACAAATAACATGGACCAAATGTGTGATTATATCAAAATATTTAACTGTTGTTAACGACAGTTAACTCGGGTGACCACATCTTAATTAAATAAAAATGAAATTAATTATATCTTATTTTTTTTAAATGAGTGACCAAAAGTGGACAAAACATAAACGTAATTTACCATGTAGTTAACCCTTATAATTATTAGTGTTTACTTTTTAATAAATTAATTTAAAATAAATATTTTTTAAACAATTTTTAATTTGATTTATTTTATTTATAACTTAAAATTAAATATTCCTATTATGCTTAAATGATTGAGAGTTTAATTCAAATATAACAATTCAATAATACATTTAACAATTTCAAATTTATTTATCAATTCAAAATATTCAATACAATTTATTTTTAGAATGGTGAAATTGATGTTTTATAATTTAAATTTTATTTAAAAATAATTTATTTTATATTAATTTTTTTGTATGATTTAAATAAAAACATTTTAATGATAATCAGGGTAAAATAATTACATTATTTTGGGGTAGGGAAAGAAATGTTCCGTGGCATTAATGAGTGCTGCCAAGTTGTAAAACATGGTGGAGTAACATTATATGATAAAGAATTCAAAGCATTTTTTAAGCACGTTATTTTTATTTAGAGAAAATAATCTCAGTGACAAAAAATGTCTTATAATATATGAATTTAATTAATTTTTTTTTTAATTTGTCAAAATAACCAACAAAATCACAACACGAACTCCAATTTCGCAACCCAGTTTCCAATTAATTTTATTAACAATGATGGACTTAATATATTGATAATTTAAGAATGAAATTAAAAATAATGAAACTCTAACCAATAGCCACCATTGTTTTTTCTTGGGCTCATAAATATTTGACCTTTTCAAGTTTTTTTTTTTTTTTTTAAATCACATTTCATTTGTGTGGTTTTTTCCAAAATTTTCTATATTTTCTCCCACTAAATCTCTCCGTTTTGATCGCTATGTTTCTCTTCGTTAAAATCCCATTTTTTACATATATAAACTTATTCCGTTTTCATTTTTTAAATTCCTTTCAGAAATATGAATCCGATAGATATTCACTCAAAGCAAGACAAAGCCGATGACGGTGACCGGAAGACTATTCCCGAAGGCGCCGAGAACGGCGGAGTGGAAACAACCGCCGCGCCGGACGGTCAAGATGGCGGGAAAGCATATTCAAATTTGAATGATGAAACAAATGACGATGGAAGCGGCCGTAATCAATACATAACAGCCGTCAATTCTCAAGCTCATCTCCCGAAACCGGAGCCGCCGAAGCCGAGAATGGAGCGATCGCAGTCGTTAAGGATGCCTTCGATAGGGAAATACATTTTGGATCGGAGCGCCAGTTTTTCGGCGGCGATCATGAACAGTCTGTACTCGTTAAAAGAAGACACAGACGAATTCGTGGAGAAAGACGACGATCCGTTGAACTTCGACGTGACGGAGTTCAAGATCCCCGGCGTGAAAGTCATAGTGAATCCAAAAAGCGGAGAGGAACGACTCGAAGATCAAATAAGAGGTCGATTAACGTTGTTCACGAGATCGAACTGCGAAAACTGCATCGCCGCTCGCAGATTCTTCAAAGAAAAAGGGCATCGATACGTTGAAATAAACATCGACGTGTTCACCAAAAAGACCGAGGAATTGATCGAACGAACGGGAGACGCCGGAGTGCCGAAGATATTCTTTAACGATTGTCTGATCGGTGGATTGGAGACGTTGAAATCGTGGAGCGAGAGTGGGGGATTGGAAGAGAAAATGAGGGAATTGTTGGGTCCGCAATGTCCCGAAGAAGCACCGAAAGCACCGGATTACGAAACCAACGACGAGGAAGACGAAGAAGATGAATTGATGAATATAGTGAATTACCTGAGACGGAGTTTGCAGATTCAGGACCGTTTGATTAAGATGAAAATGGTGAAGAGTTGCTTTGCTGGTGCTGATATGGTGGAAGCCATTACTACCTACCTTGACTGCGGCAAAAGAAAGGTTTAAATATTGGATAAAGTACACAAATGGTCCTTACTATAAGGTATTACTTTATTAAGTTCATCTACTATTAAAAGTTATAAAATGATTTTCTGACTATAGAGTGTTGCTTTGTTGAGTTTCTCGACTATTCATTATATTCCATAAAAAATTGACGATATTTTGAGCTGAACGTTAACTTGTTGATTGTGATATGATAAAATATGATACTAAAATTTTAAACAACTATCATATTTCAGTCATCATGTTAACATCCAGCTCAAATGATCGTCGATTTTTTAACGAAAAAAGGATGAGTTTAAAACATAATGAATAGTTGAGTAACCATTTTGTAACTTTCAATAATTGAAGGACTCAACAAAGTAACACTCAACAGTCAGAGAACAATTTTATAACTTTTAATAATCAAGAGATTTAATAAAGTAATATTCTATAGTTGGGGGATCATTTGTATAATTTACCCTTAAATATTCTATAGTAGTAGTTAATTTTAGCCTTAAATATACATTCTATACATTAACTAGTCACTTTCATAATCTTTTTTTGTTAGGAATCTTTCAAATATTATAAAATGATCATTAAACTTCTCAAACGATTACAAAATAATCATTAAAATTATGAAATTATTGTAAAATGATTCTTAAATTTATCTAAATTTATTATTATTTTAATGTTATAAGAATCCATTTGTAATCATTTATGAGGATTAATCATATCTTATATCATTCTATTGATATGGTGTTGCAGGGCATTGCCACTGCCAAGATGATTGTCCAAAAACACTTCATCCACCACGTCTTTGGGTTAGACACATTCTATTATTAAATAAATTCTAGGGTAAAGTACATAAATGACCCCCTAATTATAGGATATTGTCTTATTAAGTCCCTCAACTATTAAAAGTTACAAAATTATCATCTGACTATAGAATGTTACTTCGTTATGTCCCTTGACTATTAAAAGTTACAAAATTGTCACCCGACTATTTATTATGTTCTAAACTCGTCCTTTCCGTTAAAATATTTATGGTTGTCTAAGCTGGATGTTAATATGATGACTAAGATATGATAGTCATTAAGATTCTAGGGTAATATCTTATCATAGCACAATCAACATGTTAACATTCAACTCATAATACTGTCAATTTTTTAATAAAAAATGATGAGTTTGGAACATAATGAATAGTTGGAGGATCATTTTGTAATTTTTAATAATCAAGGGATTAACCAAACAATCTTTTATAGTCAGAAGACCATTTTGTAACTTTTAATAGTTGAAGGACTAGTAAAGCAATACCCTATAGTCGGGGGATCATTTGTGTATTTTACCCTAAATTCTAATAATATAATGTTAATTTCCTAAGTTAATTATTATTTTTTATTGAAGGGAAAATGACTTTGAAAATGGGAATCATTATTATCGTTTCCTTGAACATGAGCCGTTCATTATGGGATGCTTCAACTTTCGAACATCAACGAATGATAATGAACCGAAGCCTGCATCGGTAATGGTCGATAGGCTTTCGAAGTTAATGTGTGCCATTGTGGAAATGGATGGCTATGTATCCCATAACAGACTCCATGTCGATTATCTTGCCATCGGTAAAAGTGAAGAATTCCGCAGGTACTTTTTTAAGGGGTAAATTACGCTTTTAGTATCTAAACTTTTATTTTTTTATTTCATTTTAGTATCCACCGTTAAAAAATTAATGTGTTTAGTACTTAAACTATCAGTTTCGATCTGTTTTAACACCTAAACTTTTAGTTTTTTTTTAACTTAACGTTAAATTTTGAACGGGATACTAAAATGAAACAAAAACTAAAGTTTTTAATGGTGGTGGTACTAAAACACAA
Organism: Hibiscus syriacus; assembly: GCF_006381635.1. Taxonomy (NCBI): domain Eukaryota; kingdom Viridiplantae; phylum Streptophyta; class Magnoliopsida; order Malvales; family Malvaceae; genus Hibiscus; species Hibiscus syriacus. The sequence continues at coordinate 296,515 of NW_024063537.1, forward strand.
AACAAAAACTAAAATTTGAAAGTTTATATACTAAAACATATCAAAACTGACAGTTTAAGTACTAATAGCATATTTTACCCAATTTTTAAGTCACTATTGATTGAATTTGAGTGTTAAATGTTTGTCTTTATTTTTTTTTTTACAAAGATGTCATTTAAATCGAGATATCTTTCAATTATAATTGTATAGATTAAATGAATTAAATCTGAGTTATCATTTTTGTTGTTAACACAGATACATTAAGTTGGCTCGAGATTTACAGAGGATCAATTTAAAATTATTCACTCCAAACGAGAGATTGACATTCTTCTTGAACTTATATAATGCTATGGTGATCCATGCTATAATCAGCATCGGACACCCTGAAGGAATACTCGATAACAAAGCTTTCTTCATGGACTTTCAATATGTAATCGGAAGGTACCCTTATTCCCTCAGTATCATAGAGAATGGGATTCTCAGAAACAATCATAGACCCCCTTATTCCTTGACCAAACCCTTTAACAAAGGAGATCGACGTTTACATGTAAATCCTAAATCCACCAATCTAATCTTTTTTTCTTAAAAAATTAGTTCAAATTGTGTTTTTCGTACCTTTATTATATCGAGATTTAGTCTTTATGCCTCCTGTTACGAGTAGGATGGATATTTGACCTGAACTCGACTAGTTTCAAATCGATTCTATAGGGTCATATTTTTCATGGAATATTTTGACTTTATGAATCATGGAGGCATGACCTTTTGTTTTTCATTGTAATTTTGGCAGCTGGTTCCTATGAAACTGAATCCATTGATTCATTTCGGATTATGCAAAGGAACAAGATCAAGCCCGAAGCTAAGGTTCTTCACAGCCCAGAATGTGCAAGAAGAGCTCAAAAATGCAACAATGGAGTACTTTCAGAATGAAGGGATTGAGATTGATTGGGAAGTAAGAACTGTTTACTTATCTCGAATCATCAAGTGGTTAGTCCCTCTCCCTAATTTTGTCATAAAAATTAGGATAAACTGATAGTTTAGTACCTAAACTATCAGTTTTGGCCCGTTTTAGTATCTAAACTTTAAAAAAAAATTCAAAACTTAATGTTAAATTTTGAACAAATATACTAAAATGAAAAAAAAACTAAACTTTAGGTATGTTTTTGAAAAAAATTGAAAGTTTAGTTACTAAAACTGATAGTTTAGGTACTAAACATGTAATTTACCGTAACAATTACACCAAATGTTATTGAACAATGTTTAAATCATTGTTTTGGTAACTGAACTTACAAAAGTCATAAAATGATCATTAAATTTATCGTGTTGTTATAAAATGATTACTATAGTACTATAAAAATGTAATCGTTCGATAAAACTTAAAGAACATTCTGCAATAATTCGATAAATTTAATGATTATTTTGTAACTTTTGAAACTTTAGTGACCAAAATGATTGTTTGAGTGTATTTTAATGATCTCTAGCATGTTTTACCCTAAATTTTTTAAACTATTTTGTTTGAGTCCTTAAAATGTCAATTTCTTATATAGTTTAGGGTTACTTAACTCTAATCATAAAGTGGTAAGTCCCTCCCCCCTAATTTGGCCATAAAAAATTGAGTGAGTACACCCAAGGTTATTGAACAATGTTAAATCATTGTTTTGGTCATTGAACTTACAAAAGTTATAAAATGATCATTAAATTCATCGAGTTGTTATAAAGTGATTACTATAATATTATAAAAATGTAACAGTTCGATAAAAATTAAAGATCATTCTTTCATAATTCGATAAATTTAATGATTAATTTGTAACTTTTGAAATTTTAGTGACCAAAATTATTGTTTGAGCGTAACTTAGTGATCTCTAGCATATTTTATCCTAGACTTTTTAAACTATTTTTGTTTGAGTCCTTAAAATGTCAATCTCTTATAGTTTAGGGTTACTTAACTCGAATTATCAAGTGGTAAGTCCCTTCCCCTAGTTTGGTCATCAAAATTTGAGCAAATACACCCAAGGTTATTGAACAATGTTTAAACATTATTTTGGTCATTGAACTTATAAAAATTATAAAATGGTCATTAAATTTATCGAGCTGTTTCAAATGATTACTATAATATTATAAAAATGTAACAGTTCGATAAAAATTAAAGATCATTATGTACTAATTCGATAAATTTAATGATCATTTTAATGAATTTGTTTTAAATTTGGGTAAACTATGTATTTAGTACCTAAACTATTAATTTGAGTCCATCTTAGTACCTAAACTTTCAATTTTTTCAAAACCATACACAACATTTAGTTTTTTCTTCATTTTAGTACCCCACGTTAAAAACTTAATGCGTTTAGTACCTAAACTTTTCATTTTTTTCTCAAAACTTGTTAATTTTTGAACGGGGTACTAATGAAACAAAAACTAAAGCTTTTAACGGCATGGTACTAAAATGAAATAAAAACTAAACTTTAGATATGATTTTGAAAAAATTGAAAGTTTATATACTAAAATGGATCAAAATTGATAGTTTAGGTACTAAACACATAATTTACCATAAATTTAAAATATAGTTCAGGACGTATGGAGCAATTAACCAACAAAGAAAACCTCAGACAGTAATTAAGGGATGGAATTGAAAAGATTTTGAAATTGACACATGAAAACATGGGCATTTTGACAAACAGGTACAGTGCAGATTTTGGAGAGAAGGATAGAGACATCTTAGAGTGGGTCTTGAACTACATTGATGGAAGGGACGCCGAGCTTTTGAAGAAGCTTTTGACTGATGAAGACACCATTACCATCGTCTATCAGGATTATGATTGGTCTGGTAATTTGTGATAGATCCAGATTGGATATCGATAATTATATATAGTATAAATCACGACGTCGTCATCGGATTTTTATAAAAAAACATGGGTAAATTATACTAATCATCACTGAACTTTACTCGTTTTCTCATTTCACTCACTGTACTTTAAATCCGTTCAATTTTCACACTGAATTTAATGCAATTAACATTTTTGGTCACTCAGTCGTTAAATATTTAACGGTGTTAAAACGACATCGTTTTAGAAAATAAGATTTTTACCAAAACGATGTCATTTTGCATCTATATAATAGTTCATTTATAACACCGTTTAGTAAGAAAACGATCGAGTGGCCAAAAATACTAATTGCATTAAATTCAGTGAAAAAATTGAATAAACTTAAAGTACAGTAAATGAAATAAGATAAAACGTAAAATTCAGTGATGATTGGTATAATTTACCTAAAAATCATGTTAATCTAGAGAGATTTTTTTGTACATAGTACCTCAAGCTCCAATGTTTAATGTATACATATTGTAAGATGTAATTTTCGTATTACAAAATATATGGTAAATTACATAAATGATCTCCTGACTATAAAGTGTTGCTTTATTGAGTCCTCTGACTGTTAAAAGTTACAAAATGATCACCTGACGAATCATTATGTTCCAAACTCGTCATTTTTCGTAAAAAAAAAAATTAATGTCAGTTTGAATTGTACATTAATCTACTGACTAAGATATGATATAATATGAACTCAGAATCTCAAACGACTATCATATCTCAATCAACATGTTAACGTCCAGCTCAAACTACCATTAATTTTTTTTTCCGAAAAAAGACAAATTTGGAACACAATGAACAGTCAGGTGATCATTTTGTAATTTTTAATAGTCGAAAGATTTAAGAAAGGAACATCCTATAATCAAATGACAATTTTATAACTTTTAATAGTAAGACTCAATAAAACAATACTCTATAATCAAGGGATCATTTGTATACTTTACCCTATAATATATTACAAAATCAAAATTATAAAATTAGAATCTCAATTTTTACGATCAAATTGTGATTTCCTTTATACAAAAGAAAAATGCTACAACAAGAGAAAATCATTCTAACTCAGTGAGTTGAAATTGTTGGCCTGATCAAAGCGTTTTCAAATTGGTCTAAATACTGAAACAAGAAGACTACAAACTACAAGCAAGTACATGAATCGAAGGACCAAGGATTCAACTGAACCTGTTAGATTCTTTTTTTTTTGGAATAAGTTTAGCCTCCACGGAGCAAGGAGATGATAAGTGGTCTGCAATTCTTATTATCTGGTGCATGGATTTGATATCTGATGGGTACAACATTTTCGGGTTCCGAAAAAGGGGGATCTCTACAAATTTATCCATTGTGGCACCCAATGGTGGCAACCTACCGGCTTCTGGTGGCATTTGCAGTCAAATTTTCTTTTGTGGTTACACGAACCAGATATATATCCAATCTCGATCTTGACAGTTCGATATCAGCACCTCGGTTCCTGCTTGAGATGGTTCCTGCTTGAGATGGATCCAGCTTTGCGAGCCAAAAACCACCGTCTGGGTACACGAGGAAAAACAAAACAAGGTAACACAAGTATGCACCATTGTGAATAAGTGGGATCATAATAGGTATCATTTACCATTTGCTTAAAACATTTGCAGGTTCACCTATTGCCTTGTGGGGCAACTAATTTCCTACCATTAAACAGACACTAGTTGATAGTATGATGGTATAAGGGGTTGATCTCGAGGTGTAAATTCAATCCCACCCGACGCCCTCTTCATCTCAAGAACCATGATAAAGTTCTCGGTTTATGTGACCTAACCACATGCAAAGATGACTACATGCCACACTAACATGAACAGTGTAAGACCGAAAGAGTTCAATATTCAGATCAACCCAGGAAGGTCACATTTGCAACCAGGCATAAAGTAGGCTTTGGCTATATGGTGTTTTATACGAAGTCTATGGCTTATAGCGTTTAATCCGACCTCACCATTTTGGTCATCAATCCCAAGCACAAGCAACGATACCAATTTAAATAAGAAACTACCTAAGACAAGTCGTTAGTTGCTCCAGGCAAGATGCTATTTGCTAAATCCTCAATAACAGATACGGGCAACGGTGGCATATGGCTCATTAAACCTGGTGTATCTCTCATGCTGCAAAAAGTCCAACTGAAATTAATAACTCGTATAGGAGACAGCAAACCCGATAAATAATCAAAATTCTTCCCAGAGGGCATTAATCACCAAGTGACAATTAAAAAGGAAATCACCGTACTTGTTTAGCATGGCGGTAATATCGTTCCTTGCTTGACAAAAGAGATCGATGTTATCTGGTAACTGTTTATAAAAGCTTTAATAAATAAGCCAAGCTCGGAATACTGTTAAGTTTTAACAAGAATCATACATGGTAAGGTAATCACATACAGGATTCAAAGAGCACTATGCAAAAGAAGAATAAATAGAATCCATGACACTTCCTTTGAAAGACGAGTACCACTTGCAACAATACGCAATGAAGAGCATAAATGCAGAAACACATTTATATACCACCTTATATTCAGTTTGCAAACGAAGCTAAAAATTTTGGGTCAAAAAATTTTGATCTTAATAATTTCATCAGTGATGTATGATTCTCATAGTCTCGCTCTAAAGCCATCAACACTAATCAATTAATAAAGGAATCATTATCACCTTAGTTAACATCTTGAACTTTACTGCAAATACTAGCATAACTTGCAGACTAAACATTAAAAAAGTAGAATAAACAAGAAGGCGCAGATTCATTGCATTAACACCTATTATTTACTGCATGCTTGCATATTGACGATCAAAGAAAGGTTATGAACCAGGGAATGATACCTTATATGCAGAAAGATTGGATGTGATTTGGCTAAGAGTTTGAGCATTTTGCTTCAAAAGATGCATAGTTGTAGCGCATATTCCTAAGAACATACAACAAACAAGCAGATTAAATATTGAAACAGCAGGCATAATTTGCAGATTAAACATTAAAACCTTGTGATAAACTACAATAAGTCTTTCATTAAGTAAAACCTCACATAAACTAAAAAGAGAAAGGAAATAAATTAATAAAAATTAGTTTGATAATTTCAAGGAAAATGGACACATGATTGGGGGTATGAAGCTATCAGAATATAATTTATATATGCAAACTACCGTTTAATAAACTCTTTAGCTTTATCGTTAAATGACACAGGTGTTTAGGCTGTGCCATTATTTCGCAGATATTCACTGTGTAGCTACTTGACTGAAACCAGAAGCGAGAGTCATTATTTGACCTCATAAAGAAAGATCAATCTCTTTTGTAGAGTATAACTATTGCACTGCTGTTAAGTTTTCAAAGCTTACTCTTTTGAAACAGTTTTAAATTTTGGAAGATCAGTTTGTAAGATTAGGGAAAATTATGTTCTATATTTCACGAAATGATACAAAAGGGGAGACTCGGACAAACACTGATACTCTGATAGAAAGACACTAATCAAAAGCAATCACAACCAAAAGAAGATACCAACACTTCTAGGTGTTAATATAACATACAAACCTTCAGAAGACATTCGTTCATTCTGGTCCAGATGGTGCATCATCGGAGGATATGCAGCCATGGTTTGTGGCAGAGATGAAGGCATATTCATCTTAGAAGATGATTCCACCAGCTTATCCTGAAGAAATATGATCTTTAGAATACGGGTTCTTCAATCAAAATATATCCTAAAGACATTGGTTGTTTTCGGAAATTTAAACATGAAAACAAGTCATGGCATTCAACTTTGCAAATTGAAATACAGTGAATTTACTTGCTGTTAATTTTTAGTCATAGTTAATAGCCTTATTTGTGATTTGACGTGAAAGAAATAAGGCAATAAAAAAAACAATAATTCAACTTGAAAAATAAAAAGTAGAAAATCGGCATTCCTTGCCAAATTCAAGCCTTAAATCCTAAAGAAATTTAAGTAGCATGTGCAAATTCATTTAGGGGCAAAAGAATTTAAGAAATCAATAACTATTTCACAAAATTACAAAAAATCAGAGGCATACCTTTCTATTGTTCACCTTTTTTCCGGAATTATGTTCTTCAGGCTTCCGCCGCTTTCTCTGTCAATTTCAGAAAGTAAAAGATAATTGGTTAAGGAGATACATCTTGGTCCAAGTTCTCTTTAGTACAGATAATCCATAACATGTGTCGTTAATTGACCATTTCCAGTTCCCACCATATCAAAACTAATAATCTTAAAAACTAATTTTTCACATGCAGATATAGTATGAGAGCATAAATCACATGATACAAGACAATAGAAATTAGTACAGACGACGGTAGAAATGAATCATTAAAAAAAGAAGGGACCTTACTTTCATCCACCCACACCTCAAAGCAACATCACGTACGGTTTTATCCGGCAAAGTAGCCGCAATCTTTATGTACTTCAAAATATTCGGTTCCTCTTTATATCTATATACATGCACATTGAAAAATGAAAATCATCTCTTAAATCTTAGGCTCAAAAACAAGACATACCTAATGAGTATCTCTTTGGAAAGTTCTATCATAAAAATAAAAAATGAAAACACACAGTAGTCCTACTAACACAATAAAGGAATCTTTTACTCTATTAACTGGGAAAATTCATCTACACTACTTATATCAATCGTGCAATTGAATAAGCCTCCAGAAGCTCAAAATAAAAAAGCAAGAAGAAGCGATTATAGAACATACTTTTCAAGGTCATCCTCCAATATATATACTGTTCATCAACAGACCACTCGGCAGCCAACCCTGTGTCATCCTTGAGCCCTGCAACAGAATCTAGAAGGAAGGAAGATCCAGAAGAATTTCCCGGTTGGATTAAGGCGGGATACAAGGTAAAATCACTGGAATTCCACGGCAAGAACATCGGCAGCGGAGCGAAGTAACCACCCACCGGAATCATGTCCGAACTACAACTAAACACAGCTGATTGGAATGGTAAAGCGTGCCGGTTCATATTTGATGCTAAATCTTCCTCATGATGGAACCCAGAATTCGATCCTGTCGTCGAAATTTTCCTAATTTTCCACACAACTCAATAATCCACTTTACCCAGAAATCCAAACTAAATTTTAATGTGAAAACGGAAAAGAAAAACTTATTTCCTTCTCATCATCATCATACACAGTCAACTTCCTTCAAAGGGCATCAAACTATATTTTGTTCATTTCAGCTAAACAACATCCTACAATTGATATTTAATGGGCTTGTTGATCTGTTCTAATGTTAACGGCTTCCTCTGGGTGCACATTAGCAGGTCTAATGGAACCTGATTTTCCGTTGACTCGCCGGCGATTCTTCTCTGATTTTCTTCTTTGTTCACTGCTGTTTCTTCTCCTCGTTCGTCTGTGGCTCGTTGCGATCAAAGCTTGAAAATGGACTGGCGTAAGTTGTTCGGAGGTTCGACAAATCAAAACCTAGATTATTTTCCCACCAAACTTTGCGATGGCATTCCGACTATTTCCCCGCCTTCAGAGATCTTCGAAGAAGGAATTTCAGAGTGGAGTTTGTCTATAGTGGGCCAATTTCTGGGAGTGGCTCCAAGCTTCTCCACTCTTCATCGGACAGTCGAAACTTTATGGAGTAAAGCTTTGTTGGGAACCCGTTTACAGGTCAGTTCTGCTGGAAACAACACCTTTGTTTTCTCTTTCAGTAGCGAATCTGCTAGAGACTGGGTTTTGAATAATGGTCCTTGGCATGTGCATAATAAACCCTTAATCCTTAGGAATTGGGAGCCTAACCTTAAAAGGCTTAGTCTCAACTTGTCTAAGATTCCAGTATGGGTAAATCTGTTCAATGTCCCACTCGAACTATTTTCTAGAACTGGCTTAAGCTATATTGCAAGTGCCATTGGAGTCCCTATATCCATGGACACTATTACTGCTACGAAATCTAGACTTGAATTTGCAAAAGTCTGTATAGAAATAGGTGTTAGAGATGTTATTCCGAAGCACATTGTGGTAGTTCTGAAAAACGGACAAACAACCTCAATAACTGTTGAGGTTCCTTGGCTTCCACATTCTTGTAGGAGATGTAATGTATTTGGGCATAACGAGAAAGGTTGTGAGCTTAAAACAACCACTAACCAAACTGTCCCTCTAGTCTGGAAGAAAAAGACAGAACACAATCCCATTACAACAGCCATTCAGGTTGGAGGGACTGAAGTTCTTCAAGAACCTGAGAAATTTGCGGCTATTGCTGAAGCAAATACTCAAAATATCAGACTCAATTGTTGCATTTCAGAAGGATAATGTTACTGAAACTGAAGTAAATGCAAAGAGTAAGGAGATTGAGACTGAAGTTATTGTTCCAGATCAAATACAGAAGCTTCATTATTCTAATGTTGCTGCTACTAAGAACAAAACTGAAGTTATTGCTGCTGTCTCGAACAAAGCTGAAGTTACTGCTGCTGTCACGATCAAAGCTGATATTGTTGCTGCTATTAAGAACAAAACCGAAGATACTGCTGTTGTCCCAAACAGAGATGATGTTCCTGCTTCTAACCTCGAAACTGTCGAAGCAGAAAATATACAACCATCAGTACTTACAACTGGTAATGGCCGACAATTGAAAGAAGTTGCCAAATCTCAGTTTTCAGGCTCATCCAACAGATTTGATTTACTCAATTCTGTTGAAGAGAATTCTAACTGTTCAGAAATTCAAAGGAAACCTAGGGCAGCATCTTTGGGAGTGGCAAGCTTATTGAAAGACCTAAAATCAAAAAAGAAGGTTCAGTTTGAGAGAGCTAAACGGCTCACTGCTGGAGGTCAAGGGGGTTCTTCGGGATTGCCTTCTCAATGATAGTTTGTTTTTGGAACATTAGAGGACTTAACAATCCTCTAAAGCAGAAAGAAGTGGTTCTTCGAGCCACCCAGAATAATGTTGACGTCCTTTGTTTATTGGAGACTAGAGTAAAGGTGGACAAAGCAAAGACTATTTGTGCTTCTAAATTCCAGAACTGGAATTTCTGTTTCAATTATGACCATACTAGCAATGGTAGAATTTGGGTTCTTTGGAGGAAGGGCATTAATATGTCTGTCATTCAAAATTCGGATCAATGCATTACAATTAGAGGTTCTCACCAAGATACTCCTATGTTTATTTCGGCTATATATGGTAGTAATGATGGTATTGCTAGAAGACAGCTTTGGCAGACCTTAAGAGAAGTTGATCATATTGTTAATAAGTCAGCTTGGATTTTAAGAGGGGACTTTAATATTATCTTGCACTCCCATGAAAGTACCGACCATGAAGTCCTTGGCCATTATCTCACTTCTGATATGAAAGACTTCCAGGACTTAGCTCAAGAGCTTGAAATCCATGACCACCCTTATTTTGGCCCTTCTTTCACTTGGTCCAACAAGCAAAAAGAATTCTTTCTTGCAAGGAAACTTGACAGGGTCATGATAAACTCTAATTGGGCTTCTATTTTTCAACACTCTTTTGTCGAGTTCTTGGCACCAGGAGTCTCGGACCATTGCATGTCTCTTACATGGCTTGTCAAAGAAGTTCCTGCTAATAGGCCAAAGCCGTTTAAATTCTTTAATTTTTGGGCTACTCATCCAAGCTTCTTAAATGTAGTAAGTCATTCTTGGTCCCAACTTGCTCATGGCGATCCTATGCAAATTCTCCTTACTAAACTTAAAAGACTCAAAGTGTGTCTTACGAGTTTTAATAAGGAAAATTACAGCAATCTCTCCGATCGAGTTAAGCTTAAAAGAATAGAGTTGGAACATCAACAACTTCTCACTTTAAAGGGACATGACACTATCGATAAGGAACTATTATTACAAAAAGAGCTGAATACTTTGGAAGATTCCGAAGCTGCGTTCCTTAAGCAAAAGGCAAAAGTGCAGTGGATTAAAGATGGAGATAAAAATTCCAGATTTTTCTATTCAATGATTGCATTTAAAAACAAGAGGGATACTATCCGTGTTCTTGTTGATGATCAAGGCAACAGATTGGAGTCCTTTGAAGCAATGTCGAAAGAAGTAATCTCCTTCTTTTCCAATCTGATTGGAACAACTGACAACCTGGTCAAAGATATCGATCCTATCCTTCTCAAAGACCTCCTCAACTATTCATTGTCATTTGAAGCTTCTTCTAGCCTTATTAAGGAAATTACTCGAGAAGAAATCCAGAAAGCAATTTTCTGCCAAGGTAATGATAAAGCTCCTGGACCCGACGGTTTCACCCCTTTCTTCATCAAGAGCTCTTGGAATATAGTGGGTGAAGATGTTCTTCCTGCTGTTAAATTCTTCTTTCTCAACGCCAAAATTCACCCAGCTTTTAACTCTACTATTATTGCTCTTGTTCCTAAAGTTCCAAATCCGAGTGCAGTAAAAGACTATCGACCAATCTCTTGTTGTTCTGTTATCTACAAAATCATTACTAAAATCATCGTTAGAAGATTGACTGATGTTCTCCCAGAGATTATTACTTTGAATCAAACAGCTTTCATCAGAGGAAGGAGCATTATTGATAATACCCTCCTTGCCCAGGAGATGGTTAAAGGCTATGGAAGAAAATCCATTTCCCCGAGATGCGTTCTGAAGATCGACCTTCATAAGGCTTTTGATTCCGTTCACTGGAGATTCATCATTCAAATTCTTAAAGCTCTCAATCTCCCTCTTGCTTTCATTACTTGGATCGAAGCATGTTTCACAGGAGCAAGGTACTCTATTTCTTTTAACGGAACCTTAATCGGCTATTTCAAAGGAGCTAGAGGCCTAAGGCAGGGAGACCCTCTTTCCCCCTACCTTTTTGTTCTTGCAATGAATATTTTATCCCGAATGCTAAATTTAGCTGCCGAAAGAGGAATGTTTGGTTTCCATCCAAAGTGCAGGAAAATTGGTCTTACTCATCTCTCGTTTGCTGACGATTTATTGATCTTTTGTAAAGGTAATGTTGACTCTGTTGTCGGTGTTCTCACTATTCTTGACCGATTTAATGATGTCTCTGGGCTTAAACTGAATCCTGCCAAATGTGAGATTTTTGCTGCGGGGATTCCTCCAAGAATCATGGAGATTTTAAAAATTATTACAGGGTTCAAAATTGGTAGTCTCCCTATTCGTTACCTTGGTATTCCACTTGTCACCCGCAAACTAACTGAAAAGGATTGCCAAGTTCTAATCGACAATATCAAGCTCAAACTTCATCACTGGTCTAACAGAAATCTCAGTTATGCAGGTCGATTAGAGCTCATTAGATCAGTCTTATTCAATGTCAGCAACTACTGGTGCAGACAACTTGTTCTACCAGCTTCTATTCTTAAAAAAGTGGACCAGATTTGTTCTAGGTACTTCTGGAAAGGAGCAGATATTTCTGCTGCTGGTGCTCGTGTGAGTTGGGATAAAATTTGTATTTCCAAATCAGAGGGTGACCTCGGATTGAAGAACACTAAAACCTGGAACAAAGCTTGTCTCATTATCCTCATCCGAAAAATATTAGCAGGAGACGGATCCCTATGGGTTGCTTGGCTTAAGGCTTATGTTTTTAAGGAGCAAGATTTTTGGCACTATCAAGCAGCAGCTAACTTAAGTTGGAGCATCAACAGGATCTTAAAATCAAGAGCTGAAGCTCTTCCATTACTTTCCACAGGTTCTCCGCAAGCTACGGAAATTTGGGACTTGATTCGTTGCAAAGGGCAGACTGTTATATGGCACAAACTCATTTGGTTCCCATCGCATATCCCTAAGTTCAGCTTAATTGCTTGGATGGCTCTGCTCAATAAATTACCTACAAGAGACAGACTACTTAAAATGGGAATTAACACCGACAGTATTTGCGTTAATTGCAGTACCTCTTATGAAACAAGGGACCATCTCTTTTCACATTGTACAATGGCAGTGGAACTCTGGAATTCAATTCTGAAACTTAATGGGATGAATACGACTTTCTTATCATGGGATGAAATGGTCATAAAGGCTTGTTCATTATGGAAAGGGAGGTCTTTGCTCACCACCATTTTGAAAATTTCATGGACTGCTGTTATTTACACATTGTGGCAGGAAAGAAATCAGTGAATTTTTCAAGGAAGGAGTAGAACGCTCGACTGCCTGCTAAAGGAGGTTAAAGACGTTGTTGGAATCCGTCTTAGGGGAACTAATATTAATAGACTTGATAGTACTAACTTACAGCTTTGTAGCGTTTGGGATATAGTATAACCAATCATTTTGTGTAGGTTGTTTTCTTTATTTTGTTGTTGATTGGGTGATTGGTTGTATCTTAACTTTGCATTGGGTAATAAAATCAGAATTATCCAAAAAAAAAAAAACATCCTACAATTGAAGCACTCGCATACAAGAACAAATTACCGAAAAGAAAAATGCCATATCAATCTAGGAAACTCAACCCCAAATCGAATCCTAAAAACAAAAGAAATCCCATCAATTTGAATTGAATAAAGAAGAATCTGAGGTAAAAAAACGACACGTAGAAAAAAAACAAAGACTGATGGAGAGAGGGATGAAGTGAGAGAGAAGTTACCTTTCTGTGGGCAACTTCCCGACGAAACCCTAATTGGTTATGCCTTTGTCCTTCTCACTTGAAAAGCACTAAAATCTTTGCCACTGTTGCTTTCTGTATATATATATATGTGTGTAATTTTCTGGGAATGGGTTTCTTTGCTTTATTTTAGTGTCCATTTCTGTTGATGGAGTGACAAGAGATTAGCTTACCTCCACCCAATAGAAAGTGAAGCTTTGCAAGGCAACGAAAGGAAACATTTTAAAATATGAAGAAGTTGGGTAAATTACAACAATCATTACTGAATTTTACTCTTTTTTTATTTCACTCATTATACTTTAAATCCATTCAATTTTCTAACTGAACTTAATACGTTTGAGTTTTTTTGGTCACTCCACCATAACGGCGTTATAAATTAATTGTTATATAGATACAAAACGATATCGTTTAAGTAATAATTTTGTTTTCCTAAAACAACTTTTTTAACGCCGTTAATTATTTAACGGTAGAGTGACCCCAAAAAACCAAATATATTAAGTTCAGTGAAGATATCGAACGAATTTAAAGTACAATGAGTGAAATAGGAGAGAGACTAAAGTTCAGTGATAAATGGTGTAATTTACCCAAAAAATTAGGTTTTTACCAGTTTAATTCCCTAAACATCCTTAAATTGTAATACATATTATAAAATTAGCTGATATTATTCTCATATGTAATGGGGTAAGGGGGAGGTAGGGTAGTAGGCTGCCCCCAACGTCAGGTTGGGAGCAGCTTCCGTGGAAGACCTCCGGCAGTCAGAATTATGAATTGCTCACCGTGGGACTCAATCTCACGACCACAAGGTTAAGAACCTTGTACTCTACCAACTGAGCTAGACAGGCAATTCTTTGAAACATTCTCGTAAAATAATCACACCTCTCAAACCTCTAAAGATAATAACACTTTCCTTAATCATTTAAGTCACTTGATAAGTTCAATTCTTTTATAAAATTAATTTTTTATATATTAGTATAATAAATATAGATTTATAATTGCAAGGGTAAAATACATAAATGATCTACCGACTATATTATGTTTTTAGTCTCCCACTATAAAAATATATAATGATAATCTAATCTAAAAATTAATAAGTCAGTTTGATGTCGTTAAAATATTAATGATATAAGATATGAAAATTAAAATATTTGACATAATAACGCACTTAACCCTTGTTTTTTTATTGTTTATTTTAAATTAATCTTAATTTTAAAAAATATATTATTTATTTTTTTATTATTTTTTTCTTTATCTTCTTTTCTTCTCCTTCTTCCTTCCTCAATTACAGTTAGGGATGGCAATGGTCGAGTTAGGTCGAGTTTTTGGTCAACTAGACTCAACCTGAAAATATGTATCATCTACCCGAATTTGATCCGATCAAAAAATTATATATTCTTCATCCGATCCAATCCGTACCAAAAATATATATCCTCCATTCGGTTCCGACCCGACCCAAATTTTAATAGTATAAATATAACCCGATTCGACCTGACCGGATATAAATTAAGGATTTAAACTAAAATAATAATAATTTTTTTAAAGAAATTACATTATTATCTCCGAATCAAGTCAAAAAATTTCACCCTCCACTCTCCACCCAACCCAACTAGATCTCACCCTCATAAATAATTTGACCCAACTCGACCCTTACCCAAATTTTATTTTAAAAAATTGACTCTATCATATTAGATTAAGTTATAATATGTCGATTTCAGGTTAAATTGTCATCCCTAACTAGAGTCATTCTTATGTGGCTAATAATGTGATTGGCCTTAAAATAAGACCAGAGTTAACCCATTCAAAAAGATAAGATTACTTCCACGTCTATAACTTGAAATTGGATTCAAAAGATATAGTTTCAAATGACTGATTTGTAACTTTTTATGATCAAAAGACCCGATAAAATGTATTCTATAAGTAGAGGAGTATTTGCATATTTTACCTTAATTAAAATTTGAAGATATTGGAATTGAACGACCGTGTGAATCCCCATAAGAGCATTTGATGCCAATTATTGTGGGCTCTCCACCTTTCCTTTTTGTTTATTTTTTATATGTTGTCTTCTTCTAACCGGGACTGTGCTGTCTCTCTCTCTTTTGGTTTATGATTTGTTAAAAAAAAAAAAAAATCAACCACCTTTCATTGATTTTTGGGTAAATTATACGTTTTGTACTTAAACTATCAATTTTAATCCGTTTAGTATCTAAACTTTTAATATTTTTGAAATCATAAGTTTAGTTATGATTTCATTTTAGTACACAGTTAAAAATTTAGTTTTTTGTTTCATTTTAGTGTACTGTTTAAAATTCAACGTTAAGTTGGGGGGGGGGGGAAATGAAAATTTAGGTATTAAAATGGACCAATACTGATAGTTTAGGTACTAAACACGTTAAATTTTTAACGGCGTGTACTAAAATGAAATTAAAACTACACGTTAGGTATTATTTAAAAAAAATGAAAGTTTAGGTTCCAAAAAAGATTAAATACAATAGTTTAGGTACTAAATATGCAGTAGTTTACCCTTGATTCTAAGATTTATATTTGACTATAGTTTAAATTCATTAAAGTTAATGATTATAAAAAATAAATATTTATTAATGAATATATTAACCATCGATATTTGATTCATTGGTTATTTAATATGTGTAAAATATTATAGAGATTTAATATAAGTAGGGATGGGTACGAGGTGAGGCAAATCGATTTTTCGACTACTCCGACTTGAAGGTTTTCACCTAGTTACGTCCATTCTCGATGATTAGAGATGTTTCACTTGTTCTAAATCTATCCTAAATTTTAGGATAAAACTCGACTTGATTCGACATAAATAACTTTTTCATTTTTATCTAATAGGATAAACATATAAATTAATATATAATTAGGGATGGTTACGTGACCCGAACTCAATAGGTTCCAATTCGACTCGACCTGAAAAATCATCTAATATATTTAGGAATAATTATAATAATAACCCTCTCTCTATATATTTTTTCAATTATATCCATATTTTTATTGAATAAAAATAATATTTTTATAAATATATTTATTTCATGTTAGATCATATTTGGATTTTATCTCAAAAACTAGGTCGGGCTCGAATCAGGTAAAATCATCCCTAAAATCGGATCGGGTCAGGTTTCGAGTGGAGAGTTTAGATTTTCAAGTCGAATCAGGTTGATTGAAAACCGAACCAACCCATGTCCATCCCTATATAATAGGGATATTATAAAAATATAAAGGATAATTTGAGAGATGGGCTAAAATAAATATTGGTCCAACGTGTGAAAAAGATCCAATGCAACATATGCTGGAACCATGTTGAAATTAAAAGAAAAATACTCATAGGCCCAAGGCCCAACAATTATATAATTAATGAGTGTCTAACATCACTGCAAATATCATATTTAAATATTTAATTTTTCACATGAACCAAAGGAGCCGGGTTCAAGTACCATATATACCAAAAGTGTAAGCGTTCAATGTCGAAAGATTGAGTGTTATCTTTAAATAGATACAACAATGTACTTACCTCATATTATTAAAAAAATATTTAATTTTCAACTTATAAAATTTGATGTGTTTGATAACATGTGTTCGACGAAATATCAATTTTAGATGTTATGAGGGCGTTCATACTTCTTCCTAAATAATTATATTATTGAACTCATTTTTATTCCACATACTGAAAAATATTGTTTTAATAAGTTTTAACTGATATTAAAATTTTGGATAAAGTACACAAATTATCCCCGACTATATGATATTATTTTATTAAATCTCTTGACTATTAAAAACTGCAAAATGATATTCTGACTATAAAATTTTGCTTTATTAAGTCCCTCAACTATTAAAAGTTATAAAATGATCACCTCCAACATTATTATTTATTGATCTAGAGTTATCAGGGATTTAAATTACGGTTGTGGTCGTATTTTCGATTGTGTTACGTTTACTATAATTGCGGTCATGAATTTTTTTAAATGAGTTATTTTTAAAAAAATCAGTTTTTTAAATTAAAATAATAAAAAATAGCGGAATAGCTGTTTTTTATTGTTGTGATTGGTCGCTACCTGTTAAATAACGGTTGTGATCCACTGTTATTGATGTGATTTCACTTCACACCTCTATTTTTCGCGATAGCGTCTCACACTGTTATTGGTTTTGGGAAGTGGCTCTTCTTATTCTTGCAATCTTACCCTTGTCCCCAGTGTACGCCCTAGGCGGGGAGTTAACTTGCCATTTGAAACATTGTTCAAGGTTAATTTGTTGGTTAAAAATGGGTGCGTCACTGGTCCAGCACTCGATGATACCTTTTGCCGACTGGTCGATCCTTCTAGAATGGACAAAGTCTACATAGACTATGCACTGGAGAAACTTTATTATCGAAAGAAATGCCGCTACGAACCTTCAAGGTGGCTCTTCGAGGAGTACCAAGTTTACACTTGATCGATGAGACATCCAGTGTCGCCTGCTATATCCTTGGACTTTGGTCTGGTATACGTAAGAAGGGTTCAGATAACACCTTCTAGGATCTACTTCTGTGGCATCAGTTTCGTCGATGAAGAGTTGGAGAAGATCCATTCAATGAATGTGCAGGAAAGGGGTAGGAGAACTGGTATTTATGAAAGGATTCTTTCTATTCTTCGAATGGCATAGTGATCGAGCCAGTTATGGGAAAATTCAGCCTGGATGTTTGCTTCGAGAGGGGGGCTCAGTGCAGCAGATATAAGGTCATGGATGGGAAATTTTAGTAGAATAAGAAATGTGGCAAAATATGCTGCTCGACTTGGCCAATCTTTCAGTTCATCAACCGAAGCTCTTGGTGTTGATAAAGATGAAATCAACCATATTCCAGATATAGAAGCTGTTACGGATCGAAATAAATACGTATTTTCTGACGGAATTGGGAAAATATATGTTGAATTTGCTAAGAGGGTGGCTGCTATATTAGAGAATTAATTATAATAGATTTTATCTATATTTTAAATTATTGTAATCAATTATAATATTCTTGTAATTAGTTGTAATCCCCTAACTCTAGGCTAGTCTCCTATTTCTATGCCTTGTAATTAGTTGTAATCCCCTAACTCTAGGCTAGTTTCCTATTTCTATGTGTCCAATTTTGTGTTTATATATTCACTCTTAATCAATGGAAAACTCAAGCCATTGTTTCTCATTACTCTTCTCTCTATTTCAACATGGTATCACGAGCCTAATCTTCCTGAGCATATTTTCTTCTCCTTTTTTTTTTGGGTTCAAAAACACCACGATCCTTCATATACATATATCTAAAACTACGCCACTAGTCCCTTCAATGGCTTCCCATACGACTTCCTCTTCCACCAACGATCCTATTACTATCCAAAATTCTCAAGATCCTCAACATCCTCTCCTTACAATAAATCTCTCCAATATCACCAAATTGTCATCCACCAATTATCTCACATGGAGCCTTCAAATCCAATCTCTTCTTGAAGGTTATGATCTTCATCACTTTATTGATGGCACTCAAACTCCACCACAACCCACCATCACCGTCAATGGTGTTACATCTCCAATCTGGCGTACACAACCTGGAAGCGTCAGGATCGTCTCCTTTTTAGCGCTCTCCTTGGTGCCATCTCCGTTTCATTGCAACCGCTTATTGCCCGCACCACCACTTCCCTTGATGCATGGCAAACCTTAGCTAATACCTACGCCAAACCATCTCGTGGTCATATTAAACAATTGAAGGAACAATTAAAGCGGTGTAACAAGGGCTCAAAATCAATTAGTGAATACATGCAAGCGATAAAGACTCGTGCCGATGAACTTGCTCTTCTAGGGAAGCCAATTGATGATGAGGATCTTATTGATCGGGTTCTAGAAGGACTAAGTGATGAGTATAAATCTGTCATTGATGCCATTAATGCCCGTGACACGTCAATTTCTTTTGCTGAACTTCATGAGAAACTTCTCAACAAAGAAACATCTCTTCAGACCGCTCAACCACCTTCCCTATCACTACCAGCCACGGCAAATCCCACGGCTTTTCGGAATCGTCCAAATTGGCGTCCACCAGCCACCAATTCACAACAATCAGGCCCTACCACTATACTTTCTCCTCATGATCAACGCCAACCCAAACCTTATTTGGGTCGTTGTCAAGCATGCGACACTCAAGGACACACTGCCAAACGATGCCCGATGTTTCGGCTTGTCAATAATCAACAATCACCAGCATCTCGTCCTCAAGGCTCTCAGGGATATCGCCCTTCCACACCCTGGCAACCACGAGCCAATCATACTATTCTGGGCAACAACACTACACCTACTTGGCTGCTGGATAGTGGAGCATCTCACCACGTTACGTCTGACTTGAGCAATCTCTCTCTTCATAGCTCGTACCAAGGATCTGATGATGTCATGATTGGCGATGGATCGGCCCTTCACATAACCCATACTGGTTCTACCACCATACCAACTTCCTCTCGCACCTTTACTTTACAAAATGTCCTTTGTGTCCCTTCCATGAAAAAGAACTTAATTTCGATTTATCAATTTTGCACTCATAACCATGTTTCTGTTGAATTCTCACCCTCTGCTTTTCAGGTGAAGGATCTAAACACGGGGACAATCCTTTTGATGGGTGAACCTAAGGATGACGTATATGAGTGGCCGACTACATCCCCTTCACTTTCCTCTTCACCATTGCTTGCATTTTCCAGTGTCAAGACCACTTCGTCCGAGTGGCACTCTAGACTAGGTCATCCGTCATTTACTATTATGAAAAATATTGTTTCCAAATTTCCTTTACCATTGTCTAGTCCGTTATCCTCCTTCACACATTGCAATGCATGTTCATGCAATAAAAGTCATAAAATTCCATTTTCTTCTTCTACCTTAACTTCATCTCACCCGCTTGAACTTATCTTTTCTGATGTCTGGACCTCTCCTGTTTATTCTGTTGATGGTTTTCAATACTATGTTATTTTTGTTGATCATTATACACGATATATTTGGTATTATCCCCTTAAACGAAAATCTCATGTGCATGACGTCTTTGTACGTTTCAAGGCATTAGTCGAAAACCAATTTAAACACCGAATTATTACCCTCTATTCAGATAATGGTGGTGAATATCAAGCCCTTGATCGTTTTCTCTCCACCAATGGTATATCACATCTTACTACACCACCCCATACACCAGAACATAATGGTTTTTCTGAACGACGTCATCGACATATTGTTGAAACTGGTCTATCTCTCCTTACTCATGCATCAATGCCTTTAACTTATTGGACTTACGCCTTTGCCACTGCTGTATATCTCATCAACCGTATGCCCACACCCACACTACATTTTTCATCTCCTTTTGAGAAACTCTTTGAGTCTCAACCCAACTACACTAAACTTCGGGTGTTTGGTTGCTTATGTTATCCGTGGCTTCGTCCTTATTCTCAGCACAAACTTGACTCTCGTTCCACTCCTTGTGTTTTTCTTGGCTACTCTTTAACACAAAGTGCATATATCTGTCTCGCTCTATCCACTTCTAAAATATACATTTCTCGTCATGTCAAATTTCTTGAAAACTTATTTCCCTTTAGCACTCACCAAATCCATCTAGCGCGTCCCACCCCAGAGATCATTTCCAAATGGCTTCCCCCGGTCCAAATTTTACCAATTTCAAGTGGCTCACTCAATACGCCTCCACAAAGGGATTCCTCATGTCAACATCCGTCACAAAATACCCAAACAGACCACTGCCCTTCCTCATCAGTCGACCGTCGATCCCTATCCATAGACCTCCCTTTACCCGAACACAGCTCGGTTAATCGCCAAGAAACCATCGTCGACCATTTACCACTAGAACCACACAATTCTGAGACCTCTTCTGCTTCAATCATAGCGCAACCCACCCATCAAAATACCCATCCCATGACCACTAGATCGAAAAAACATCCATAAACCCCTAACCAAAATAAACCTCACTGCTATCATTTCTCAACCATCAGACATTGAGCCTCATACTGTTTCTCAAGCCCTAAAAGATCCCAAATGGAGACAAGCTATGAATGATGAGTTTGATGCTCTTGTTCGGAATGGAACTTGGGAGCTTGTTCCATCTACTTCTCTGCAGAATCTTATTGGATGTAAGTGGGTCTTTCGTATTAAACGGCTTCCTAATGGTTCTATTGACAGGTACAAAGCTAGATTAGTTGCCAAAGGCTTTCATCAAATACCTGGAGTGGATTATCATGACACTTTTAGTCCGGTTGTCAAGCCGACAACAATACGACTTGTTCTAAGCCTGGCAGTCAGTAGAGGTTGGCAATTGCGACAATTGGATGTTAATAATGCCTTTCTTCAGGGCCATCTTTCCGAAGATGTCTACATGGCCCAGCCTCCAGGATTTGTTGATAAAGACAATCCAACACATGTATGCAAACTAAAGAAGGCAATATATGGACTCAAGCAGGCCCCATGGGCTTGGTACCTTGAACTTCACCAATTCCTCATTGAGTCTGGGTTCACAAACTCTCAAGCAGACACTTCCCTATTCATTCTTCACTCAGGTGACACTACTATATATCTACTTGTTTATGTGGATGACATTATTATCACAGGCACCAACACCAATATTATTCAGCGCTACATTGACCTCATGGCACAAAGATTTTCAATCAAGGATCTTGGCACATTGTCTTATTTTCTCGGCATTGAGGTTCTAACTACTCCATCCGGTCTGCTGCTTACTCAAAGGCGCTACATCACTGATCTTCTTGCCCGGACAAAAATGATTGGTGCAAAACCTGTTGCTACACCACTTGTTACAGATGGAAATCTTACACTTCATTCAGGTACAGCTCTAACTGACTGCATAGAATATAGAACAATTGTTGGCAGTCTACAGTATCTTTGCCTCACTCGCCCAGACATAGCATATGCTGTCAACAAGCTTTCTCAATTCATGCATCGCCCGACGTCTGAACATTGGAATGCTGCAAAACGACTGCTTCGATATCTATGTGGCACATTAACTCATGGATTATTCCTTCACAAGGCAAATCCACTTTCCCTTCATGCATTCTCAGATGCTGATTGGGCTGGAAACAAAGATGATTATACCTCAACGAGTGCCTATATTGTCTATCTTGGTCGTCATCCTATTTCTTGGTCATCCAAGAAACAACGTACAGTTGCTCGATCCTCCACGGAGGCTGAGTATCGATCAGTTGCCGCTACTACTTCTGAACTCAATTGGATTTGTTCCCTTCTCACAGAACTTGGCATCACTCTTTCTACACCGCCTGTTATCTACTGCGACAATGTTGGTGCCACCTATCTCTGTTCTAATCCAGTCTTTCATTCGCGCATGAAACATGTGGCACTTGACTATCACTTTATTCGGGGTCAAGTTCAATCAGGTGCTCTTCGTGTTACTCATGTTTCCTCAGCAGATCAACTTGCCGACGCTCTTACCAAACCGCTTCCACGAAGCCGATTCCAAGATTTAAGGGTCAAGATTGGTGTCTCCTCCGGAGCTCCATCTTGAGGGGGCATATTAGAGAATTAATTATAATAGATTTTATCTATATTTTAAATTATTGTAATCAATTATAATATTCTTGTAATTAGTTGTAATCCCCTAACTCTAGGCTAGTCTCCTATTTCTATGCCTTGTAATTAGTTGTAATCCCCTAACTCTAGGCTAGTTTCCTATTTCTATGTGTCCAATTTTGTGTATATATATTCACTCTTAATCAATGGAAAACTCAAGCCATTGTTTCTCATTACTCTTCTCTCTATTTCAACATGCTAAATGCCACTTGAATGGTCCCGTCCCGTCGGCCTTTCAGATTCGGATTGGCGGATTCAAAGGTGTTGTGGCTGTTGACCCCACCTCACCTTGGAAGTTATCCCTCAGAAAGAGTATAGAAAAGTATGAATCAGAAAACACAAAACTAGATGTCTTGACTTGGACTAAGCATCAACCTTGTTTCCTGAACCGCGAGTTGATTACTCTGTTGTCTACACTCGGAGTGCCGGACCGTGCTTTCGAGAAAAAAACAAAGAGAAGTAGTAGATCAACTCAATGCCCTTCTGAGGGATCCCTTGAAGGCTCAGGAGGCGCTGGAGGTGATGTCTCCCGGAGAAACTACCAACATTCTCAAGGAAATGCTCCAGTGTGGTTATAAGCCTGATGAAGAACCATTCCTTTCCATGATGTTGCAAACATTCCGAGAGTCGAAGTTGCTGGAGTTGCGGTCTATAATGGGATGCCTAGACGAAACCAGAACATTGAATTATGGCCAAGTGTTTGTGCAGTTTTCTGGCTCTAGACCTGGGCAACGTTTACTCGTTCAGGGTAAGGTAGTTGTCGCGAGAAACCCTTGGTTGCACCCTGGCGACGTGCATGTCTTGAGCGCAACCGATGTGCCTGATTTGTACCATATGGTGGATTGTGTTGTCTTTCCACAGAAAGGAACCAGGTACATCAAGGCCATGCCTTTTCTTATACTGTTTATCCCCTCTATAGCATGCATCATTTACATGGACGTGAATATGCTATATGCTAACCGGAAAATGACTTCTATAACAATTTATAGTTTTGTTCGAACATGTTCATCCAGTTCAAGGATTAAGGTACAGTTGCATACATATTTTGTTTAGCAGGGCATCACGGAATTACCGATTAGCTGTACCTGTATTCTTGTGTATTTGTGTTAGATCCTGCTCAATTTATGAAAGCTATCTGTATTTTTCAATGTATTTACACATGATAAACAAGAAGGTAGTTGTGATTGTTTTCTATATAAATTTCACCCTGCATGATGATTTACTAACCCGAAATCGAATCAAATTCTTAGACCTCATCCGAACGATGTTCGGGAAGTGATCTGGATGGTGATATTTACTTTGTCTGTTGGGACACGGATTTTATTCCGCCTAGGCAAATTGAGCCTATGGATTACCCACCAGCTCCAAGTGCTACACTGGATCGTGAAGTAACCATTGAGGTATTATTCTTTTAGGTGTTCTGTTCATGTTGTTAATCATTTAATGATCATACCGTGTAGTCTGTTTCTGGCAGTAGCTTCCGTTTTCGAACTCGATATCCTATGCGATTTTATTTGCTGGGTTGTGGAGATTTAATGCTGTGATCATTGATAATTGCTATAATGTTTTGGTGTAGGAAATTGAAGAATATTTCACAAACTACACGATCAATGGAAGTTTAGGAATCATTTCACATGCCCATGTTGCTTTTCCTGATAGAGAAACCGGCAAAGCGATGAGCCGCTCGTGCCTGGAGCTTGCGAAGCTGCATTCGATTGCGGTTGACTTTCCGAAAACAGGCGTACCAGCTGAAATTCCGCAAGAATTGAGTCATAGAATATCCGGATATCATGGAGAAGTCGGAAAAACCAAGTTATCAATCACATAGAATTATTGGAAAGCTTTTCCGAGAGGTGAAAAGTCTTGCACCCAACGAATGCTCGATCAATTCCTTAACTCGGGAGAAAATGGAGAGGTTTTATGATCCCGACATGGAAGTCGATGGCTTCGAGGATTATATCGACGATGCATTCTTCCACAAAAGTAATTACGATTACAAACTGGGGAACTTGATGGACTATTATGGGATCAAGACCGAGGCCGAAATCCTCAGTGGTTGTGTCATGAAAATGTCGAGATCTTTCACTAAGAGAAGAGACACGGAAGCCGATGGTATGGACGTGAGGTCATTTGAAAAAGGAAACTAGGTCATGGTTCAATGAAAAGCGAAGTGGATTGGATGATGAAATAGACGATGCATATGCAAAAGCCTTGGCTTGGTACAATGTCACATACCATCCAAGTTATTTTGGTCAGTATAATGAAGGAATGAATAGGGATCATTTTCTGAGCTTTGCTTGGTGTGTTTATGACAAGCTGATCCAAACCAAGAAAGAGAATACGAGCATTCGGAGAGCTTTGGATACGTCGTCTTTGGAAAGCCGGTTTCGACGTGGATTGGGTTTGGATTGAGGCGGTTCGGCATATGTTTCCTGTTGTCCGAAGTATGTAAATCTGGGTAGTTAATGTTTCCCTAGTATGATCGATGTTGTCTAATGTAAATACCAGTGGTTGTAATTGAGAAAAAAAGAAAGAACATTGTATGATATGCTGCAAATTATGTTGGTTTGATGTATGTACGTGAATCCTGCCTTCGAACTACGTCGGATAACGCTCGGCTTGCAGTGCTTTCGTCAACCGAAACAGCCAATGCAGTGGAGAGACGTCGTAGGCAACACCGCAGCATCACGCGAATCTAATCAATAACATTATAAAGGTGGAGGGACTAAATGAATATCAAATTTCATTGGGAAACTGCCCATTTTTATCAAAAATCTCGATGCTAAACTGCCCATTTTTCTCTACTGTCGCCGCCATCTCCTCCGGCGACGGGGTGTATATCGGCAAGTTAAACTAATCCACTTTGTCTTCCTTTATCAACCCTTCATTCTCCATACCCATGAAGCTCGACGACATGTACCCGTACATTAGACTAGCGGTCAATTGAGAATAAGTCATTTCATTGGGAATACTGGGCATGCTGATGACCATCATGCCGCCACTAACGATCTTCGTTCCTCTCGCACACAAGAAATCTTCCATGTCCGTGGTGAATTGAGCTGCGTAAACTCGGACTACTTCGTCGGAAGCATTGGTGTAGTGTATCCTCCCTTTGTTCCATGCACTCATGTTTTTGTCTAGCAGGCTAGCAGCTCTTCTGGTACCTTGGAAAGCTAACGGAGAGCGTACGAGCTGTGCGCGAAATGGATCGAGGATGCCGGGAACAACCGGCGGTGATACGAGCCCGGCACACCGGCCGGGAAGTAGGGCGTTCCCCGAGGGAGAGACATGAAGAGTGTGTTGAAATCGATGGATGGTTGGTCGTTGAAAAACACTAGGAATTCGAGTGTTTTGTCGGATTTCGGACATCGGACACTGTACTTATGTTGTATCCTTAACCACATTTGCAGTAAATCTCTGCCAATTGTGATAATTACAAATTTTTATAGGAGTTAAAATGTAATTTTACCATTGATTTGACTTCAAACTTTCCTTTTTCTAGAATAGTTAACTCCACATGAGGTCCCTTAACTATAACCTCTATTTTAAATTGGTCTCCATACTCTAAAACATTTTATATCGGTCCCCAACTATAACCCATTCTAAGTTGATCAAACTTTAAAACATTTTATGTCATTCCTCAAACTATCATATCATTCCATTTTGATACTGATAGTTTAAGGGCATATATAGAATATCTTAAAGTTTATGGACCAATTTAAAATGATGTCATAATTTGAAGACCGATATAGAATATTTTAAAGCTCAAAGACTAATTTAAAATAAGTCGTAATTTGAGGATATCCTATCCAGTTGTCTCTGTTTAGAATGAATAAATCACAAATTTTATTTTAAGAGATTAAAATATAACTGGGTAAATTACACATTTAGTACTTAAACTATCAGCTTTGGTCCTTTTTAGTATCTAGACTTTCATTTTTTTTTCAAAATCATACCTAATGCTTAGTTTTTGTTTCATTTTAGTACCCTCCATTAAAGAAAAACTTGGAAGTTTAGGTACTAATATAGACCAAAACTGATAGTTTAGGTATTAAACGCGAAATTTACCCTATATAATTTTATCATATAACTTATAGTTTTACAATTCAAAGAGGTTCATGTATAATTTTACCAATTAATGAATTAAAAACTTTAAAAAAAAAAAGATTAGACCTGAAAGTAAGAGTTTCTGGTGTAGCTGTAAGCGCCATCGCCACCGTTGACATGAAATGAATCTGGAAGTGGCTGTCTTTCATTGTCACTACCACCGTCGGCACCGCTGATGAGTGGAGTCGGAGTAGAATCAACCTCCACCATTATTGTTATTTGTAGAGATTAAATAGAAATTAAGGGAGAAAATGGCATGCACGTGCATATCATGGAGGAATCAATACTATATTGATTTGTTTTATTACATTAATGCTGTATATCATGTCTGGTAATATACATACGAGTTAATCGTAGTAAACATTTTCAAATTATGACTTTCATTTTAAATTTTGGGTAAATTATGTTTTTAGTTTCTATATTTTCAATTTTTTCAAATTCATACCTAAAGTTTAGTTTTTGTTTCATTTTAGTATCTTACCGTTAGAAACTTTAGTCTTTGTTTCATTTTAGTATCCCGTTCAAAATTTAACATTAAGTTTTGAAAAACTGAAAGTTTAGGTACTAAAACGGAGCAAAACTGATAGTTTAAGTACTAAACGCGTTAAGTTTTTAACGGCATGATATTAAAATGAAATGAAAATTACACGTTAGGTATGATTTAAAAAATTAAAAGGTTAGTCATTAAAATGGATCAAAACTGATAGTTTAAATACTAAATGCGTAGTTTACCCTTTAAACGATTAAAAGTTTTTCACAACAAACAAAGAGTATATTTTCAAATTACTCAAAATTTGACATATATAATTTACAGGAATCAAATGGTTAAAATATAAAATCATATAAAATAACTGCCTTTCACAGAATCACAGTAATAGAGAGAGAGAGTTAATTGTATCATATATCCTCAAATTATAACTCTCCTTTTAAATTGTTCTTAAACTTTTGGATGTTTCAAGTTAATCCCCAAATTATTACTCTTATTCTAAATTAGTCCTTAAACTTTTGAACATTCTATTTTCATCCCTAAACTATGACCCTCTTTCTAGATTAGTCTCTAAACTTTTGAATATTCTAATTTCATCCCCAAATTCATCCAAAGATGTAACTAGTTTCAGTCATAATTTAACCTAAATTTTGTTTTTCTTCAAACATATAACTATATAACTTGGACTAACGATTTTATTAACAATGAATGTGATCTGTATATACGTATAGTTTGCAATGAAATTGGAATGCTCAAAAAGTTTGGAGACCAATTTAGAAAGAGGGTCATAGTTTAAGGATGAAATCAAAATGTTCAAAAATTTGAGGACTAATTTAGAATAATATTCATAGTTTAGGGATGAAATTGAAACATTAAGAAGTTTAGGAACCAATTTAAAATGAGAGTAATAGTTTGAGGATATACGATGCAATTAATTCATATATATATATATATATATATATATATAAACACATACAATATACATACACTGATACAGTTGCATAGGCAAACATGATTCTGTCACTCTATGCTGAGCATGAGATCAGTCTCGAAAGGCACATGGGAGCATGGTTTTGTCCTTGTCAAACATGGGACCAGCAAGCTTGCTTGTCTTCTCTGCCCCATTAATACATTCCTTCTTTTAGCTTTACGTTTTGTTTATTCTCCTTTTTTATTCAATCGGATAGGGTTGGGAGATTCATGCTTAGTATTTGTTGATGCAAAATTAAGAGATCGGTGATGTTTGACTACGGTTCACCTTTCTGATTTGGGTGGAGAGTCGATAAGAACGACGGTGAATCGGTGATCGAAATTTGGGTGGGGATTCGTTAAGAACGACGGTGATCGGAATCATAAATTATGAATTTTCGAATCATAGCTTTGCATCCACTCTTAATGAGAGTACATATACAAGGAGAGAATTGCATGAGGATGTGGGATTTAAATCTAAATACCAACATTAAACGGATCAAAGGAAACCCAGATGTTCTGTTCTCATCAAACCCTGCATTATAAACTATCTGGTTCTTCAGACATTAGTGAATAAGAACTAAGGATGGATAACCTTAGCTATGCCGAAAGCGGCGGCGGATGCAATGGCACCGATGAGCGCGGTTTGGAGAGCGCTTTTAACCGGTTTGTTTCCGGTGAAGTAACCTTTGGCGTAACCGAAGATGAGGAGTGCAGCTATGGTGATGACCACCGATGCAACCACAGCATCCTTGGCTCTTGGGATGAACATGTAGGGAAGGAGTGGCACCAATCCACCAAATATGTATGCAATGGCAATGTTGAATGCGCTTTGCAGTGCTCTCCTTGGATCTGGCTTCTCTAATCCCAGCTCAAACCTGCATATTTTATCAAGGTCAAATTATGTGATTACTCATTAGTCCTTATACTCTATTTTAATTCATTTTAACCCTTGTATTTTTTTTGAATTTTGAAATTCTAATTTTGACTCAAATAATACAAGGATGATATGATTAAACTACAAAAACTTGAAATAACCAAATCAGAAATCAGGAACTAAATATAAGACTTAAAAATAACATAGAGACTAATAACCGATGACGAATTCAGAAATGTTTCCCAGGGTAAACACACGTATATTAACAACGACGTAAAATGGGTGAACCCAAATAAAATCTTAGGATTGGAATAGACTATAAAATTAATAACTAATAAAAGAAAATCCAAATTTATCCACCCTTGATATAGTATGAGTCCCCCCATACATAATAACGTAGTTTAACTTAACAGATTTCACAACTACTGTTTGATTTAAGAACAAATTAAAGTACATAGACAAACTAAATCCAACTTACAATATAATTCATTGACTAATAGAAGAATTTAACCTTTCGCCAGTCGTTGTGTATTACTACCTTGGAATTTTATGAAAATAAAATAAAGATGAACATAGGATGATCTATAACTTATATCTGATCATCACATAAACCATAACAATATTCGAAGTTGAATTGGTATGAATCTTTAAAATAAAATAAAAAAATCTCTCAATATAATTTTTTTTATAATTAAAAAATGGATAAATTAACACATTTAGTATCTAAATTATCAGTTTTGATCTGTTTTAGTACCTAAACATTCATTTTTTTCAAGTCATACCTAAAGTTTAGTTTTTGTTTCAGTTTACTTCCCATGTTCAAAATTTAACGTTGAGTTTTGAAAAACTTTTGAAAATTTAGGCACTAAAACGGACCAAA
The DNA here is from genome assembly GCF_006381635.1 of Hibiscus syriacus. NCBI lineage: Eukaryota > Viridiplantae > Streptophyta > Magnoliopsida > Malvales > Malvaceae > Hibiscus > Hibiscus syriacus. The sequence continues at coordinate 326,799 of NW_024063537.1, forward strand.
ACCGATATTTTAGGTACTAGACGCGTTAAGTTTTTAACGGCGGGTCCTAAAATGAAACAAAAACTAAACATTAGATATGATTTTAAAAAAAATTAAAAGTTAAGATACTAAGACGGACCAAAACTTATAATTTAGGTACTAAATGCTAGTTTATCCTTAAAAACACTTAAAATCATACTAAAAAGTACATATGGTCGGTTGCTAATTGAATCAATAAAAGTTGATAGGTTGTCTTTTTGTCCTCAAGTATGATCCACTGAAGAATAACGAGAGAATGTAATAGAGAAGTATGGAAATCTTTGTTACACATACAAACAAAGAGAATTTTCTTTAAAGTAAATCAAAATGGCCCCCAAAGTTGCATGCAAGAATCTGATGCAGTCTGATCCCTTGCCACATGGGGACCTTCTTAAAAGAGAAAACAGCTTTTAGCCGAACATTTGAAAAGCAAATTTGGCATTTTGCTCTACTTTTTAGAGACTCATTCACGCAATTCGTCAAACAACTCAACTGCTACAATCTAGCTAATATTCATTCCAAGAGAAGCAAACAAACAATTGTTTACTTTGAATCTATTCTTTTTATCTAATTGTTAGGTACTTAAAACTTGGAATCGCTTGTAAAACAATGGATTCCGCCCATAACGCCATTGTTGAAGGATTGATAACATGAATGCAAATATAAATTTGAACTTACTTCATCATGAAATCAAGCCAAGCCCGAGGCCTTTTTCTTAGAGCATTTACCACCGGTGCATATTCGTGTGGTTCTACGCCATACTCCGCCAGTATCTCCGCCACTTCAGCAGCCTCTGCATTTTCACCAAACAACAGAAAGAAACCAGTAATTTTGACACTACTGTATTCATGAAATGCAGCCGTATTCATGATGATAAGTTTAACTATTACCAGTATCAGGCACACTGATGATTTCTTCTTGCTCTCTTTTCAACTCCCTTGCGTAATGATCGGCTTCACTTTTAGCCGCGAGGTACCTGCAAAGGCCTAACATCTTTACACCTTTCCACTTTCATTTTGCTCGCATTTTCTTAGAAACCAAACAGTACCCATTGTCCCAAACATATCTAAACAACGAAAATATCAATATACGTGTTTTGAGTTTACCCGCCGAGTCCCATGGAGATGGCTCCCGCGGCAACTTCGGCGATGCCGGCGGTGATAACAATTGAAGAACTAGCGTTGGCGCCGGATAATCCGGCGGCGAGAGCAAATGGCACGGTTAAACCATCGGAAACACCGATGATGATGTCACGGACGATCTCTCCGGCGGTGAAGTGTTTCTCCTTGTGGTGATTGAGGAGGCTTTGCTTCTCGGGTTCAACGGTTCCTCTACCGTTCTCGGCTGCCATCGGAAAACGAGTTCGTGGGTGTGCGTTTGTTTGTTGTTTTGGTAAGTAATTGCAGGTTTGAAAGGGAATCGAAATGGGAAGTCGTCAACAAATATGGGCGGCTCTGGTTTTTGTATAAAGAAGGGAAAATACTGGCGTGTTTGGCAAGTGTTACCTTTTTCCATATGAAGCCGAACTCCGCAATTAATTGGATTCGAATCCAGGTTATTTATTTATTACGGTAAATTATCCTTACCCTTTATAAAATAAGTGTTTAAATTATAGCGGTATTTATAAAAAAAATAATTACATTATTTTCTAAATGTTGTCAGTGTCTACAATCGTTATCACTTTAGGTATTTGGACCGACAACGACGTTAATTTTCTTAAATGACACATGTCACGTTATTGTAATTATGAAATTTACTTTTATTAAAATATTAGTATATTTATAAAAAAAACTCTAATTTCTCTTAAATTACAAAAAAATCTCTAAAAACCCCAAAACCTAACTCTAATTCATTATTGCTATCCTTTCTGGTCACGACCACCATCGTTGACATAGTCCATATCGTCCTCCTAGTCATACGTCGTCGTAGTTGTCGCTGATTGGCCATTAGAATCGCGTGGGTTTCATCCTAGGCTTCGTGGGGTATAAAACATCAATCGGTCACAATTTCATAGGGTTTTGGTCGTCGGGAGAGGTGAGGTCGGGTGGAACTTCATCGACGGCAAAGGGTGACGGCCGACGTGGTTTTAGGGGTTGAAATGAGAGTTTTTAAAGTTTTTGGGGTTATTTTGATTTTTTTTGTTTTTAAATTTTAATTTTTAAAATTTTAAATAAAATTTTTAAAATTATCAGAATATGAAATGTACCACTTAATGGAGGAAATTAACAATGTTAACAGTTTGAGCACCTAAAGTGATAACATTAGCCATCGAGTATAAAAGTAGTTTAAGGACCTATTCATGAAAATGTTATAATTTTGACACTTATTTTGTAATTAAGCCTTATCCTTAAGTGTGAATGACGTTTGGAGTTTATATTGGTTTTATTATTGAATTTCAAAGTGATTTAATTTTAATATTACATTTTATTTTTAAATTGAGTTAAAATATTAATGTATTAAATCATTAATAATCAAACTAAATGATAGTTTAGTGCTAACTTAAAAATAAGGTGGTGACATAACCAATAAATAGTTTATTTAATAGAATAAGACATTAGATCTTTTAAGCAAGGTCAAGGGTCCAAATCTTAACAATTGCGATTGGAGCAAATTGGGTTAGGAGGTCGCCCTTGCCTTTGCATAAATATTAAGATAAAATATATATTTGATACCTAAACTATCAGTTTGGTCCATTTTCGTACTTGAATTTTCATTTTTTTTTTCAAAACCATACTTCGCATTTAGTACATAAACTATCAATTATGATCCATTTTAGTACCTAAACTTTCATTTTTTTCAAACTTAACATTAAATTTTGAACAAAATACTAAAATAAAACAAAAAGCAAAGCTTTTAACACCATAATACTAAAATGAAACAAATTTTAAACTTTAAATATGATTTTAAAAAAAATTAAAAGTTTAAATATTAAAACAAACGAAAACCGATCATTTAAATATTACACACATAATTTAAAATATTAACAATAATTTACTTAATTTGACACACACAAAATAGTTAACAAAATTTCAAAATCGAATAGTTAAAGCATCTACAAACAGTGTACCCTAATTTATTTGACTTATCACACCAACACCAACACCATGTACCAATAAGTACAGTTGGGTGTTTAATTAGGCACTATAAATTGTTATAATAATCCATTAAAGATTTTAGCAATTGGTAATAATAATTAGTAATTTACAAACAAGGCAAGATGTTTTCCATTGTTGAATACAGACAACTACAGAAGTTCAACAACTGGGAGCACAGGCTATGCTAAACTTACTTGGGATTCCTAAGAACAATAATAACAGAATCTCCCCTCAGAAACATCTTGCTGATGAATCTATCCTTGTTAACCGGCAATGCCTTCTTCTTGCCTTTCCCGGTTTTCGGCACCTATATTCGAATGGAGAAACGATTTTAACCTTTTAATTCGACCGTCACACAGATTAATGTATAAGATGAAGGCATACGAAAGAAGGAAACGAGAAACTACCTCGGTCCACATTTCCCTGACATTTTCCAGAACCATGTTGCAGTGGCGGTCGAAAGCTCTCACTCGGCCTAGGAGTTTTTTGTTGTTTCGACAGTTGATGAGAACCTGCTTCCGTAAAGATTAAATTCGGTTCTGAATAAATCATGGTGTGATTAACGTTTAGATGAGCATTGCTAGGGGTTCAGAATATTGAAATATTACCTGAGTGTTGTTTTTAACGCTCATCATCAGAACCGATAGTGGCCCGGTGTTAAATTCCTCTTCTTCATTCTTCACAGTCTGCAGGCAGGTAAGCAAGCAATGAACCGATATCAGCAAACATATATGTTTTACACGATAGCGTATGAAAAACAAAAACAAGCATTCTTTTCGATTTAATGAAGAGGGAAAAAGCATTTAAGGATACATACATCTTCTTCCATCGGTCGACTGCAAAAAGCAAAGCAGACAAAAGAGAGGATTAGCATATGATACACGAAATGCAACGAGCAACATTTTAATGCTACTAAATGAACAGAGCAAATGACAGAAGAAAAGGGCAAAAATAATCAGCACCTCATTTTCAACTACGAAATCTTTCAGTGTAATCTCTTGGTAACCCCAACAAAAACCTGCAAAAAAATAAAACAAATACAATTAAAACCAAAAACTCGAGAAATGCTCTGTACATGTTACAATGGAACCAACAGGGGAGAACTGGACACTTTCGAAAAAATTGTAGAATATGAAAATGCATAACCAAAAAACACTACAGAATTTGCCCAAATGGAAATGGCATTACTTGATCTTCACTACAAAATTGACCAATGATCAAAAACAAACTATTACTAGTCAAAACCCAATGGCTCGGTTTTACTTTTACTTTATGTTCATATGAAAATCATCAAAGCTACTCAAGTTCGAGTTTTTTTTATTAATTTGAGGCAAGTAAAAGGCAATATCTATTCAAAGATAACTTTGAACCATTTAATATTAAACAATCACCAATGGCAAATGCTCGAACCCAGAACCTCAAGAAATAACAACTACTTTATCACCGAGGTCACTTGGTTCATGCTACTTGAGTTCGATAGTGAATGTCAGACATGGGTATGTTAAAGATATATATATATATATATATATATATATAACCATGATTAAATAGGGATCAAACATGAGTGTCTGACAAGGTTACTTCAGTAAAATAAAGATTTGGGCAACATACAGAACAAAGGTTACTTGATCCATAACCATGACTAAATAGGGATCAAACATTACTTGATCCATAACCATGACTAAATAGGGATCAAAAATTGTATTGAAAGATCTTCTGAAACTCTTCAGCTCAGGTCTCCATAAACTTTCAGCATTTATTAGCTCAGGAGAACGAAAGTTTCATACTAAACATCATCAGAGTGACAAAAGAACTTCAATGCCTAATAACGAAAAGATCAAATACAAGCTACGTTATTAACTGAAATGCAAAATAAATTATTTTCCTAAACACTAATTCAACAGCAGATATAAGCTAATTTACATCAACCTCTTCAGTTCAGGTCTCCAGAAATTTTCCGCATGGATTTTCTCGGAAGAACGAAAGTTTTCATTTTCAATCATCCTCAGAGGCAAACAGGATAAATATTCAATCAATAAAACACACCACGTACAAAATGAAATAAAATATTAAAACAAACTATAATATCTCTTCAGCTCAGGTCTCCATATAGAATTCCGCATGGATTTTTCTCTCGGAAGAACGAAAGTTCTTCAAATTTAAATCATCATCAGATATATTTTGCGGAATCATTACATTATCGAAAACACTAAACAGAAAAAAAAACTAGCTGAGCAAACATTTGAAAGGAGTGAAGAGCGGGAAAAGAAGAGATTCAAAATGAATTTACCTGATGAGCACCTTGACCAATGAGATCTGGTTTGAAAAGAAGCAGAGGGAAGAGCCGTTTTATAGAGATTCCTTCGGTCCTTCGACGACCAAAGAGAAACCCCGTAGTTTTAAATTAGGGTTTTTGTTGTTGGGCTTAAAACTAGTGTTTGGGGGCAAAATTGTCGCAATAGATAAATTTAGATCATTTTTAAAATTTAATTTAAGATTTACGATAAATGTTACTGTATAAAAAAATTTCGTTACGTTTAAATAATATTTAAAATATATTATATCATTGACCACTCAATTGTATAACCCTTTTACTTTAACTATTGATATTTTAATTTTATTAATCAGATCATTTAACTATTTAATTATTGTCAATCAAATCACTTATCATTAACAATTGACGAAAATGCTGACATGACAGTTAATGAAATTGACATAATTATACATTTAGTCCTCAATGTTTATACATTCTATTAATTTGATCTCAATTTTAATTTGATTTAATAAATTTATTATTTTATTTTCTACTCAATCAAATAGTCACGTAAACCAATAGGCTAAACCCTCCGCTTGATTGAAAGCTGCAGAGTGCAAATTACATATTGTAACAAAATGACAGAACAAATAAAAAGAAAGTTAAAAAAGATACAAAATAATTTCATATATTTTTAATAGAAATAAATTAAGTTAATAAAAATAAAATTATTATTTAAATTAAAAATTATTACTTAAATATATATAAGGAATTATTAATAAAAAAATTTAAAATTATTACTTAAGTTATACAACTTAAATATATGCTTATATATATAAATTAGTATTAAATTTATCAACTAATTTATTTTTTAATAATTTATTCCTTTTTAATAAAAATAAATATATATATGTATGAGATTATTACTAAAAAAATTAAAATTATTATTTTTGGGTCAATCAACTTGATTGGGATGTTGATTCATAACCCCAAATACCTAGGTTTAAATCTCGTCCATCCCTTTTGGGTGATTTTCTCTTCTATTGCTAATTTTTCATCGAATCTAACGGTGACATGTGTCTTTATTTGATTGTGTTGGGTGGAAAATAAATTAATTAAATTAAAAAAAATCCCTCATTCATGTTGTGACATGTGTCACAATCTAACTAGATGATTAAATTAAATTAAAATTATGATCAAATTAATAGAATGTATAAATATTGAGGATTAAATGTATAATTAATCAGATCATTTAACTATTTAATTATCATCAATTAAATCACTTACCATTAACAATTGACGAAAATGTTGACATGACAGTTAATAAAATTGACATAATTAAACATTTAGTCCTCGATGTTTATACATTCTATTAATTTGATCTTAATTTTAATTTGATTTAATAAATTTATTATTTTATTTTCTACTCAATCAAATAGCCACATATGTCACCGGCTTGGATAAACCAATAGGCTAAACCCTCCGCTTGATTGAAAGCTGCAGAGTGCAAATTACATATTGTAACAAAATGACAGAACAAATAAAAAGAAAGTTCAAAAAGGAATACAAAATAATTTCATATATTTTTAATAGAAATAAATTAAGTTAACAGATATACAATTATTATTTAAATTAAAAATTATTACTTAAATATATATAAGGAATTATTAATAAATTTTTTAAAATTATTACTTAAGTTATACAGCTTAAATCTATTCTTATATATATATTAGTATTAAATTTATCAACTAATTTATTTTTAAATAATTTATTCATTTTTAATAAAAATAAACTTATATATATATATATATATATGAGATTATTACTAAAAATTAAAATTATTATTTAAAAGTTTTGAACCTGGCAATAAAATTTTGAATAATTTTAATTTTTACTAATAATCTCATGTATATATATAAGTTTATTTTTATTAAAAATATGTTATAATATGTAAGTTTATATATATATATATATATATATATATATATATATATATATAAGTTTAATTAGTTACCATATGTAAATTGCATTATGCAACTTTCAATCAACTAGAGGGTCTAGCCTAGTGATTGGGATGTTGATTCATAACCCACAATACCTAGGTTTAAATCTCTCCCTTCCCTTTAGGGTGATTTTCTGTTCTATTGCTAATTTTCCATCGAATCTGACGGTGACACATGTCATTATTTGATTGATTCATGTTGTGACACATGTCACAATCTAACTAGAGGATTAAATTTATTAAATTAAATTAAAATAATGACCAAATTAATAGAATGTATAAATATTGAGAACTAAATGTAGAATTATGTTAATTTTGTTAACTGTCACATCAATATTTTGTCAACTGTTAACGACAAGCAACTTGATTGACAACAATTAAATAGTTAAGTGGTCAGATTGACAAAATTAAAAGATCGATGATTGAAGTAAAAGGACTATATAATTAAATGATCAATGATATAATTTATCTTAATATCTTTTATTTAAACTCATCACATTAACGTGATGAGTGTCAAATCATTATAACAAATTTAATAAATTATAAATTAATTTTATAGATAACCTAATAAACTAATTCTTACTCGTTAGGCCTTTTGGCCCAATTTTGTCAGTGTTTAGTATCAAACATAAATGCATTTGGGGTTTTGGGCTATAGTTTGTTTTAGTTTATGGGCTCAAGTAATCAAATCACAAATAGGCTTTTTGGTAAACTACACATTTAGTCCCTCGATGTTTAGACTATTTCTGTTTTAGCCATTAACTATAAGTTTTTAACTTAATCATTTAAATTTCAAATTTCAATCGTTTAGGTAATTAGACCATCATTTTTAACAGCGTTTATTTTTTTGGAAAATTTGTGCAAACCCCCCTAAATCTCCCCAAACTTAGATTTTCATACTTCTTTTGATCTACTAACTTCAATAATACTTTCTTTCAAATGATGATGAGGTCTAGAAGGAGAAGAAAAGCAATATATCACAATTTCACATGAATCAAATGATGAAAATTACAGATCGAATCAAAATAAGATTAAAGTTTTTATTTTTTTGTAGGAAAATTTGAAGGAAAAAATCAAGCTGAGAAGAAGAAAGATAAAAATATATATATATACTTTAATACCAATTATATCACAAATAAAAAGAAACAAATATTAATTTCGCACAATGATTAAACATAATTTGTGATATATTAATTATATAATATTACATAATTTAATAAAAATAAAATAGAATTTTTTAGGGGAAAAAACAAATATTAGATGGATGCAGGGCATGAGACCCGAACTCAATGGGCTCCGACCCGAACTCGATGGGTTCCGACCCAACCGGGTTAGGTTTTTTTTTTAAAATTCGGGTTCGGGTCGGATTCGGGTTTAAGGTAAAAGATACCCGACCTGAAAAAAATAATTTTACCTTATATATTTAAGAATAATTATAATAATACCCTCTATATATTATTTTTTTCTAATTAAATCATTGTTTTTATTGAATAAAAATAAATTTTTTTTTATTTTGGGTCGGGTCAGATCGGGTTCGTATTTTATCTCAAAAATCCGAGTCGAGTGGAGGGTATATATTTTTTTTAAATCGGGTGGATAATGTAAAATTTTCTCACGCCTATTAAAGACAACAGCAAACATTCCTTTACCTTCAAATCATTCCCATATATATAAAAATAAATAAATATGAAAGAGCAGCCCATTATGACGTATATAAAAAATAGAACTAGCAACCCATTATGAAAGAGCGTCCCATGTTTCTTTCCTACACATTCACGTGCTTAACTATTATACTCTGCTAGAGCATATATATATGACAGATTAATGTTAATCCATTATACGAAAATACGAAGGGTGAGAAACATTTTTTTTTTGAAAAAGACGAATAAGATGTTCTAAATTAGTCTCATCAGTCGATTGTCGGAGGAGATCGAAGTATTAGAACGTTAAATTTTTATATTAATTTTTACCGATTTAGAGTAAATTCCGTAAAAAGTCAATATCAAAAGAAGAAACATAAGTGAAATACAAAAATTTTAGTAGAATGACGGGAAACGATTAACCAATGTTAACAATTTTACCCGACAATAGTTAAATTAATACTTAAAGTAAAATTTAGTGACAAAATCGATTAAAAAATATATTACTAGTGATTCCTTAATACTTACATTGAACCCAAAACTAAAGCTCACTCCTTACCTGAAACCATTTGATTAAAAAAATGTATTACTAGTTATTCCTTAATACTTACTACGTAAAATCAAAAAGTTTTACATCTTTTTAGGTCGTTGGATGAGGAAAAATCAAAGGTTGAGATTAACATTAAGAAATGAGAAGATATTCATTTGAAAAAAAATAATTAGTTAATCTCAGCCTTCGATTTTCCTCCTCCAACGCTCCTAAAGGGTATAAAACTTTTAGTTTTACATTATGTGGAAGTGAATCCTAACATTTATATATATATATATATATATATTCCAATAAATATCTTATCATTTTCTACCGTTAATCTTAACATTTAATTTCTCTCGCGGAATATCTTAAAAATGTGTAAAACTAAAAGAGCTTTACACGGTAAGGTGGATCCTATCCCTAAGTATATAACTGCATAAATTGCCCATATCTTGTAGCCATGCCCATGTGCAACTTGCTAGCTGCCCCCTCAAAATTTTCCACTTTCTTTTGCTTTCCCTTTTACCTCGTTTCGTACTTGCTTCGTGGGATTCTCCATTTTCACACCATTCCCTCCCTTTTTTGCAGCTCTTTTTGTCTGCCACATTCATATGAACCTAAACAAGACATTGTTCCCATCATACAACAAGAATTCAAGGGTCCCAAAATTAGATCGTAACCAAAGGTCATTCGAACATAAAACACACACACTTACGTGAAAAAACCGACGTTAATCGAGACAAATAACACGAAAAAACCGACGATAATCGAGACAAATAACACAATCTTTAAGGAGACAACATGCCAACTCGACCGTCTAAACTGAACTCTGAGTTTTGATGAATACGTGATTATAAAAGAAATATGTTATTTGAGTTATATCTTTGCATTCGTCGAATGATTGTAAATCAGTGTAAAATTAAAGAGTTTTATTTCACCGAAAAGGAAAACAAAATCATTATAGATCCAGGGGTAGATACAATACATCTTTGAAAAGCATTGCCATTTGCTGCCCATCAACCTCAACTCAATGCCCATTTTTTCACATGCTTTACAAAAAAAATTATTACCCTTTCATGGCATTGTGGGACTGACCTTCTCAACTAACCCCCCAACTAAGTTCCAAAATGAGGGTCTAATCTTCTCTTTCATTGAGAAAAAAAGGGAAAGAAAGTATGGCTTGATGAAATTGTTACTAGCTAATTTAAGTACCCTTTGTTGAGTATCGACCGAAAAGCCTCGAATCGTTAACCAACCGGAGCTCTACGAGGAGTGCCTTTCCGTTTCATCGATTGTTTCCTAGGCTTTAAACTTTTGGTCACCGATGTTTTTGTCTCCTCGGAGACATCGGTTGATGAAAGGGATGATTGCTTCTCTTCCGTGCTTATTTCCGGTGAATTTTTATTGCATTTCCATGGAAGACCGGGGAATTCGAGTTTACCGGTTCGGTTTCTAGGCTTCACATGATCAACGGTTGAGACCTGGAATGCATGTTAAAAGTTCAAGTCAAGTGAAATGGGGTATAATTCAAGTTATGAAACCGGGTTGAATTTTACTCTACCTTGCATGCAATGGAACAAAATCTATTAGGAGGGTCTTGAAGGTATCTTCCACAAGCTTCACAGGAGGCGCCCGGTCTCGGTTTCATCGACAGTTTAGCGTCTTTAGCTTGAGGCCGAGGGTTCAAATGTACAGCTTTTTCACCATTGATTTTATACGTCTGCAAAATGATTACAAATCATTCATGTATGCATGTAACAGTAACAATCACAACAAAATTGATATAGTTTGTGCATTCTAATAAGTGATTTACCCAAAAACAATCATTGATCACATCTATGATACTATCAAATCAACAAGGCAAATGAATCACATTGAATTCATTACACTTACAATGAAATTTTAAGAACTAAAGACCAATGGTAGGCACTGGGAAATCACCTGAATTTTAGAACAATCAATATGTTTCTGCACTTCTTGAAGTCGAACAACATCTTGATAGACATATTTGCAGATCTGAAGCGAAAGATGCTGGCTATGGACCTTACAGTGCCGGCAAAACCCGAGGCTGCAATCGATGCAGAACACGTTCTTCTCGTTTTTTCGAAGATCTTGATGATCAGAGCAAGGGCTAAAGAATTCGGTTTGAAGAAGGGTACTAAGCCAATCTGTTTCCTCCTTGATGAACAACTCGCAACCCACCTGCAATAACCAAATTCTTAATCCATTCGAATCGAAAAGGCTCGAGAAAAGTTATGAGCTTTCAAGCATATGGATTCACAATTCATTCTAAAATTACACCTTTGATGATTAATAAGTACTCAAAAGCAATGGATTTACTCATTTACAATCCATTACAAGATTCAACATTTTTGTGAATATACCACTTGGAATAAGTATAATTGATAAAATTCAAACACAAACTGTAACAGTTGTTGAATTCATGAAAGGCTGAACCTTTTTTCAGCAAAATTAAATAAACCAAAGAAGCTAATTCGGTGGGGTTTTTTCAATAAGTTGAATAAAGCTGCACGGATAGTGCTGTTTCTCAGTGTCTTTATCTAAAAAATTTCCTAGGAAACAAACAGAGAAAAGAAGTAAAATTTTCTCACCATTTTCTTCGCTTTGAATTTGATATGATAGAAATCCTTATCTGCTCTGCTCAATACTGCAATGAATACACTTTGCAAATTGGAATTTGCAGATTAAGGGAAAAAAGAGAGAAAATAGAGTGAGAAAATAAGCCCACGGAATGTGGAAAGACTGGTGATATAAGGAATGGAATTTTGCAGAGAAAAAATATTTAATATTATTTTTTAAAGTAATTATATAGAGTTAGATAACTCATTATATATTATTTTTTAAAAAATATTTAATATTTTTCAAATGATAAACACCCTAACTATTACATAACAATTAGGGGTGAGTAAAACTCGACTTAATTCGAAAATAATAATTTTTCGACTCAACTCAATTCAAAAAAACTTAACTTGAAATGACTTCGAATTGTAATTTCATAAACTCTACTTGATTTGAAAAAAATTCAAGTTCAAATCGAGTTGTAAAATACAACTCGAATAACTCAAAATTTTTAGTAATTAGTGGATAAATTTTCAAGTTTGAGTGGAGCCCCTCAATTTTTTGTGATATATGTATATCACATATGAAAAATATATATATATGTATCGTATTTTTTTTTATCAAAAATCACATTATTATATATATGTATTATATATGATTATAAAAAAAACCATTTAAATTGAAATCAATTAATATCATAATATTATAAATATTTATAACTAAATTTAGACAAAAACTTGAAAATTCGACTCAACTCAACTTGAAAATTTTTCAAGTAAACTCCGAGCTCATCAACTCAAATAACTCGAATTTTTTTGACTTGTGTCGACTCGATCGAAAGTTCATCCCTAATAACAACTTCACTAAGTGAAATTATAGGTAGATTTTAAAAAAACTAAAATGATTGGTTACTTGTTTGAGTGAATTTTTTTTTTGTCATTTTTAAAAAATAAATAATTTAGGGTTTATAATAATCCTATCATATTTTTACATCAATTTAACTCTCGAAATTGTTCAATTGCATTATTTATACCATGCCCCTAACTTAAAATCTTAAATTATAAGCCTTAAACCCTAAACCTACATTCTAATTTAAGGTTTATAAGTTAGAGTTTTAAGTTAAGGGTAAGGTATAAAATGATACAATTAAACAATTTTGATGACTAAATTGATACGAAAATACGATAAAGACGAAAATGATAAACTAAGTCTATTATAAGAGCAAATATGACCCTTAAGCCAAAAGAAAACCTAAATAACATAAGAAGGAATTTGACTTTTAGTAGGGGCATCATAAGAAATAAAAAAAGGATGCCTTTATTTCCAATAAAGGTACAAAGATAAAGGCTGTCCAATACATGTAAAGGGTAAAAAATATTTGCTCCAAAAATTCTGAAAATGCAAAACTAAGAGTTGACATTTTTGTTTTTATTAGGGGAAAAAAATCAAAGCTTACTTTGAAATCAATGTATTTCAAACCCTAAAATTTTTTGGTCAAAGTGTAATGATTTGATTTAATTGTTTACTTAGATTTTTTTTAAAATTTTGACTTATCATATTTATTACCATTTGGATTAAGACTAAGAATTAGTGTTTCTGATAAGTTAACTATTTATCAATAATTTGTTTTCATAATTCAAAGCTTAATTAAGATTAGGGTTTAAATTTGACATTAAACGCACACATCATTGATATTTATAGTACTCAAACCAGATATTAGGATTGTAAATGAGATGAGATAGATCGTGAGCTACTTGATATTGACTCAGTCAATGCTCGATAAATACTCGACTCGAGTTTTTAATGAGCCTAAACGAGCTACTTGATACTCGACTCGAAAAACTCGCGAGTAGCTCAAAAGTATAATATATTAAGATTTTATTTTTTTTAAATAAATTATTAATAATATTAATATCTATGTGTTGATTTTTTTAAAATGTACAATATCATGTATTTAAAGTTCAGTTTTAAGTTTGAGTTTTGGGGTTTCAATTGAGTTAAATTTAAGATTTTTTTCATTGCGAGTTTTTTTGAGCTTTAGTTCATAGTTTCGAGTTTGAGTCGAGCTTGAAAATTTTAGGCTCACAAGTTTTTGAGTCGAGTTGAGCTTAGTAATACTCGAACTCGACTCGACTTGTTTATAGTCCTACTCGAGACCTCAAGAAATAATAACAATTCATTTACTAACGAGATCGCTTGGTTTGTGCAACTCTGTCTTTTTACTACCGATATCGCTTAGTTCGTGTCACATCATCGTTTTGTTAACGATTTAACAATTCAGTGGTATAATTGAAACGAAAATCAAAGTTCAGTACTATAATTGACAAAATTAAAAGTTTAACGGTATAAATGATACAACATCTAAAGTTTGATGGTATCCGATGTAATTTACCTTAAAAATATTATTTGACTTAGAGATGGAAATAATAAGATTATACGTAAGTTTAGGTCAAGTGTGACTCCCAAGTTCAGGGCCAGGGCATATTAAGACTCAATTAGGATTTATATAGAAATTTACAGATTGTCCACCAAGAGTAACAATGATAGGATTCGAATTTGGTCTTATAAACTCAAATTCTAAATCTCAATCGCTTGTATCAACACTCGTAGGTATAAATAAACTCACAGGTAATATCTTATGAAACTCGTCACGATTATACAACTATTTTCTTATACACACGAAGTAGAAAAGGAAGATTTCAGATAAAAATCGTGACGATTTCCACTTAGTACTATAATAAAAGTCTTGGTTTAAAAAAATAATTTCCACCACGCCTTATAAAAAAAATCTCACTCTACTATTCGTTCTGTATGTCGGTTCGTATTCAGCATCGATATCTAGAAAATGTTAGGGGTCCCCTAGCACGATGAAACTGGGTACCATAGGTTACTTCCACGAAGTCACTGTTGTCCTATCAACGGCCATTGCAAACACCTGGCTAATAATAATATATAGTCTCTGCCATAATATTTACTTTGTAAATTCTAGGTCCACTTTGAAGATACGGTTCCCACAATCCTTCCAAGTTATAGATTTAATGCACACTGCATGAGCTTTGTCAACATTAGCCAGCATTGCCCACTCTTTGCTTACCTTGGGAAAAATAAGACTAGATATTTTTACACACAAACTCCATGTTGGAAACATATATTAAAACATAACAGAAACTAAAATAACATTAAGTTGTAGAACTAATGTTTGAAACATTATATCGTCAAGCGAGTCGTTCCGCGTAATTTATCGAATATGATCTGCATATGTACACAAGAGACAATGTCATACAGATTTCAGCCAGAATACCAGCCAAAGTATAGGAAGTTTAACAATAGTTCAGCATTTTAAGAAATCGGACAGACACAGTTATGCTATAACCTAACCCATGTCCACTCTTTCGTTATCTACCAAATATCCAAACCCAATGCTCATTGTATCTAACCCAAACCCACCACTTCTATATCTTACCTTTTATTTCCATGCTTAGATTCGTCGTATCTGTTCTAAATGCCTTCAATCATTTGACTATGAATACTCAATCACCCTGCTACAGTCGCTAGTGCAATTATTGGTGGCCAACAGCTTACCAAATAGCACCAACCGAACCTTTATATATATATATATATATATAAGTTTAATTACTTAAAAGATCATATGATTATGGAGTTAAATTTTGAACACTCTTTTAATATGATATATCCTTCACACGTTACCTTTGCTTGTGTTGAAATTACCCATCCCTCTAAATAATATATATATATACACACACTCATATAGTTTAACCGAAATTCATCTAAATATGTAATTAGTTTGAACCATAGTTTATCATTATTCTTTAAAACATATAATGTTATAATTTGGCCTAACGGTTTTATTAACAAGAGACGTGAATAGTATATATGTTTGAGATGAAATTGAAATGTTCAAAAAGCTTGGGGACTAATTTAGGGTGAAGGTCATAGTTTGAGGATAGAATTGAAATGTTCAAAAGTTTGGAAACTAATTTAGAATGACAATCATAGTTTAAGGATATAATTGGAATATTTAAGAGTTTAGGGACTAATCTAGAATGAGAATCGTAATTTGAGGACATGTGATGCAATTAACTCTATTTATATAATGGTTCTAGTAATTGATTTTTTTTATATTTTATAAAAGTATTTTCAAATTTATCTAATTCATATGAAATGATCATTAAATTTTATTAAATTATTATAAAATAATCATTAAATTTTATTGAAATATTAGGTATTATTTAATTTTTATATATTTTTACACTTATTATAACATCACGACGATTGTGCAATTAACAGATTTGATAATTATTTTATATTTTTTAAAAACTTAATCAATTTTATATTATATAAATATCTTAAATAAGGATGAATCGAATGACTTTAATAATAAACGAATTGTTATTATTATTTAAGATCCCATGTTTAAGCACGGAGAATACAAAAGGTGTGACCTATTTTGTTGGTTTCCTAGAGTTGAAGGCTGTGAAATGTAAAATTTTGAATAGAAATTCCATATCAAGTTGTACACATCATTGATATTATCTTTGCTTGTTTCCCCATATCCTCACCGTCGAACCAACTTCCCTCCTCCCTGTCTTTCAACAGACGGCCCAGATTACTGGCGTGCGACGTCGAGACCCAGCTGCGTCCCGCCCTGTATTTCCTCCTAAGCATCGGAATCTCCGAGGTAAGAAAACACACTTCCTTACTGTCTTGCAGCGTGGAAAATAAACTCATCCCCCGCATTGATTACTTCCGAATAATCGGATTCTCTCACAGGCAATCGGTTTCAATGTTCCGTAGGTTTCCCCGGCTGTTTCAATTACAGCGTTAAGGGAAATTACGAACCCAGATTGAATTACTTTGTGGTGGAAATGGGGAGGGATTCCCTCAGTATTTTTGGTTTAGCTTGGAAAATAGGATTCAGCACAGGCATCAAATTGTGAAATTTAATACTATGATTCAATATACAGTGAAAAAATAATTGATTTTTATGTGGCTGCCTCATTTGATTCAATATTTTGAAGGTGGTGTAGTCAGGATCGGACGCAAGATTTTGCGTCGGGTGGACTTTTAGAAGTAGGGGATGATGTACTTTATCTAAACTATACGATAGCGACTAACTAGCAACTCTCCTCTCGGTCCATCCCTGACAGTAGAAATCTCTACCAATGGCCACTTAAGTGCACAGCTCTAAGGGCAGAGACCGAACTGTGGAACACTCCCAATGGCATTCGAATGGATTTGGGAATAAAGTCAAATGACATAATTTTATTTTCATGGTCCTCTCATTGAAGAGCAAATGTGAAGTTTAGACATGAAGCTCTCTCTATATGTTCACTCCAAATAATTTAATCTTTCTCTTGATTTGAATTTTGAACTTACTCTTAGGCTCTTCATAGTCGCGTTGATACCTTTCTATAAATGTGATTTCGTCATTTTGTCTTTAGACTTTTTTTCATTAAGAATTGTGGCCAACTATAAAACATGCAATTTCTAAGTTATTCATGTGCGAGGGAGGTGCCCACAAGTACCCACTTCTTCCTCAAACTGTCTATAACGTCAACCGAAAATCTTATACCTTCTTCGAATTGGAACAGGGCAGCCACAACAGCAAATGAGAACATTATGACGCGTTGGTCTATTTCGATATGGGTTAATCGCCTTACGTACCAACGTCTGTCTTGTCCTTGGTCCATGTCGCTCAACAATACTAAATTTAAATATGTGATTGCAGATTAATCTATGAAGATATTGTGAGCATGTCACTAATACCAAAATCCTTTATATAATTTACGAAGAACAATGTCTTTTTAACGTATAGGTGGATACCACTTGTATGAAAAGGTATGTCTCTGTTGATAATTGGTTCAGATTTCTTCAGTGGCAGGACGAAACTTTGTTCTGTTGGCTATATTAAATTTTGCATGTGCCCCCTGTGGTTTTCGCTTTTTCACGTTAAGTCCCCACAGTTTTCTTTTGCTTAGAATATAGTACCTCGTGCATTGCATCAAGTTATATGTTTTATTATTTATCCTTTTTATTTGGCTAATATATTCAAGTGTTTAATAGGTGAATTTGAGTTCTGGGCTTTGTTCGTACCATTAAACAAAGCTTTTACCAGTGGCCACATTTGATTGCTTCTATCGTCTCGAAAATAAAAACATTTCAGAATAAGATCGATGGCTTAAATGCACTATTTCCCCCATAAACGAAGCATTTTATATTAAGTTGTCCTTAAAATCTAAATTTTAATTTGTCTTAAATCGTTAACTATGTTAAAAAAAAGGATAAACAATACATTTAGTCGCATTTTAGAATAGACTATATTTTACTGTCGAACTCATTATTAAATTTAAATTTTTATTCATCCAACGATAAACTTAACAATAAACTTGAACACATTCACCATGTCACTAGCACGAGCAAAATATAAAAGAAAAATGATTTTTTTAAAATAAATTAATGAAATAATTTTAATGTGAAAATGTGATTATTTTTATATTTTATTTTTCTTGATAAGATAAAATCACGTTAAGTTGAAATTGAAAAATAAAGAAGACAACTGTTTATTTAGAACCACAAACTTTATTACATAACAAATATTCTGTCAAAAATGACATGATTTTATTTTCATGTGGTTCCCCTCATTGAAGAGCAAATGTGAAGTTTAGACATGAAGCTCTCCCCATATGTCCGCTCCAAATAACTTGATTTGTCTCTTGATTTGAATTTTGAACCTGCTCTCAGGCTCTTCATAGTCTCGTCGATGTCTTTCTATAAACGTGATCTCGTCATTCGCCTTCAGACCTTTCTCCATCGAGAATTGTGGCCAACTAAAAGACACACAATTCCCAAATTGTTCATGTGCAAGGGATGTGCCCAGAAATATCCACTTCTTCTTCAAACTGTCTACGACGTCAACGGTAAACCTTATACCTTCTTCAAATTGGAACAGGACAGCCACAACGGCAAATGGGAACACTATGACGCGTTGGTCTATTTCGATCTGGGTTAATCGCCTTACATACCTACGCATGTCTTGTCCTTGGTCCATGTCCCACAACAATACAAAATTTTGATATGTAATTTCAGATTAATATGTGAGGATGCTGTGAGAGTAACACTCGTACTAAAGTCCTTTATATAATTGATGAAGAAGAATGTCTTTTTGACGTATAGGTAGATGTCATTTTGATGAAAAGTTGCGTACTTTTTTTTTACCAATGAATGGATGAAACCTTCGCTCAACTACTAGTGAACAAACATTACTTTTCGTCATTATTCTTTAACTAAACGTTAAATCAAACAATTATAACTGATTGTACGTATAATATTTGTGAGTAGTTGAGCGTTGATAATTTTTTTGATGTTTTCTATTTAAAATTTGATGTATTTATTAGATAATTTTAAGCATAATGATGAAAAAAATTCACATAAAAAATTATTTAGTTTTGTATACTCTTATAATTTAATTGTTTTATACTTATTTTTGAACATTGAATTTTTATGTCCGTCCCATGTCATTAAAATTTAAAAAAATGAGTATGTCTTTGTTGATAATTGGATTTTTAGCCGGCTATGATGGCAAGCTTAGGTTTGTCTTTGGCTAACATATTCAAGTGTTTAATTAGGTGAATTTGAGTTCTGGGCTTTGTTCGTACCATTAAACAAATCATTTACAGGTGTCCACATTTGATTTCTTCTATAGTCTTGAAAAAAAAAAACATTTCAGTATAAATCAATGGCTTAATTGCACTATTTTCCCATAAACTTTGTATCGAATTGTCTTTAAGTCTAAATTGTTATCTTATTCGTCTTAAATCGGTAATTATGTTAAAAAATAAAATAAGACTTATCAGTGAATAAATTTTAATGTGAAAATGAAATTATTTTATATATATTTTTTGATAAGATAAAAGTACGTTCAATTGAAATTAGAAAAACAAAGAAGACGAATGTTTATTTAGAACCACATACTTTATTACATAACAAATATTCTGTCATGAATGACATAATTTTATTTTCTTGTGATTCCCACTCATGGAAGAACATAGTGCAGTTTAAATATGAAACTCTCCCCATATGTTCGCTCCAAATAATCTAATATGTCTCTTGATTTGAATTTTGAACCTGCTCTAAGGCTCTTCATAGTTTGGTTGATGTCTTTCAATAAATGTGACCTCGTCATTCGTCTTCAAATCTTTTTTGAAAACTGTGACCAACTAAAAGACACGCAATAATAATTTCTTCGTTTAATCATTGTGCTTAAAGATTTTCCAACATATGATCAAATATAATGAAATCTCAAATTGCGCATTCACCTCTTGTTTGGTTTTTGTTCTTCAATTTTCCGCCATGTAAAATTGTAAACCCAAGCAGTGTTCTGTCTTTCAGCTTTTTATTTACAAACAAAAAATGGAGGAAGAATTGTTGGAACACAACACCGATTGCGTTTATTTCTTAGCCTTTCCCCTCACTTGCAAGAAGGTATTTATTTTCTCTTTTGGGCTATCCGGAAGTAAACTTTACCTCTTTTGCACTTTCCCATTTTCAGCTCGCATTGTGTGTTTTTTGTTGAAATTTTTATGTTTCTGAAATAGGGTCCTAGGCTAAATTTTTTTGATCTTCTTGTTTGCTTTTTTTTGATTTTATCAAGTTTCAATTCAAAATACAAGTTACAAGTCCAATGCTTACTAGAATCACAATCGAGCAAACTTCATATATGATTCGGTAATCATCATAATCAGGATCATATCACTTTTCTTTCATCGCATTCGAATGGATTAAGGGATATCTTATAAAAGTAAGATTAATTAAAATTGAAAAATAGAGAAGATGAATATTTATTTGGAACCACATACTTTATTACATAAGAAAGTCATAAATGACATAATTTTATTTTCATATGGGCCCATCATTGAAGAGCAAATGTGCAATTTAGACATAAATCTCTCCCCACATGTTCATTCCAAATAATCTGAATTGTCTTTGATTTGAATTTTCAACATGCTTCGAGGCTCTTCATAGTCTCGTTGATTCCTTATAAATGTGACGTCGTCATTCACCTTGAGATCTTTTTCCATTGAGAACTATGACCAACTAAAAGACGCACAATTCCCAAGTTGTTCATGTGTAAGGGATGTGCTCACAAATACTCACTTCTTTTTCAAACTGTCTATAACGTCAACAGAAAACGTTATACCTTCTTCAAATTGGAACAGAGCAACCACAACAACAAATGGGAACGTTATGACGCGTTGGTATATTTCGATCTGGTTCTGCCTTATCTCTGGTCCATGTCTCACAACAATATTAAATTTAAATATGATTTTAAATTAATTTATGAAGATACTGTGATAATATCACTCATACTAAAGCCTTTTAACGTATAAGTGGATACCATTGGAGGTAAAAAACATGCAATTTTCCTCTTTACTCTATCTCTTTTGTTCTTTGTTTTTTATTTTTATTTTCTTTGTGTTGTAGCCTCTCTTGGTGGCTAAGAGTAGCTACGTTTGTGTTTGCACTTCCACACCATAGACCAACCTTGGCTACTTGGAGTAGCCACGTTGGTGTTAAAGCTTCCGCATCCTAGAAGCCTTGATGGTTTGATTCCAACTTTGGTGAGTTTGCATGCTCACTAGGCTTGGATAAGACCTATTTAATCGCAGAGAAGATCCAGAAGTGTCAAGAAACGTCTAAGGCCGCACGTCCCGTCAGACCTTAACTCTGATATTACGACAGTTTAGGCTTGAAAATTCTGATGACAAGACAATGAAGTTTTCCCTCAACTAGTTAACAGACATTACTTTCGTCATTATTCTTTTAAGTAAACGATGAATCAAACTAATTTGCATTGATTATACGTATAATATTATATGATTTTTCTTGACCAAATGTTTGAAATAATTAATGAACCAATATGAAAAGAATACAATAATTTTAAACGACATTTCAATCCTGTATTTGAACCTGTACAATAAGGGCATCAGCCCAACGCCCATAATTAAAAAGTCTATATACAATTAAAAAATGATAAAGTATTTATTTAGTCATACATTTATTATTTTATTTTTGTTTTAGTCTTTTAAATATTATTTTTTGAAAAATTATATTTAATGTAACATTTTTGCTATCTACTATTAAAAAATTAATGGTAATGTTGACGTGATAAATTTTAAATATTTTTCTATTTTCCACTTAATGTTCTTTTTTTTTATTTTTTAATAAGATGGAAAAGATTGAAATCGTACTTGGGCCCTCTTAAATTTGTGTGAGTAGTTGAGTGTTTAATATTTTTTTTTGATGTTTTCTATTTAAAATTTAATATATTTATTAGACAATTTTAAACATAATGATGAAAACAATTCACAAAAAGAAATTATTTAATTTTGTATACTCTTATAATTTAATTGTCAGGTAAGGCATTACATATTTCAATTTATATTAAGTGCGGACTATTAAAAATATTAACATAAATGGGGCACATTCACCATGTCAGTAGCATGAGCAAAATATAAAAGAAAAATGATTTCTTAAAGAAATTTGTGAAATAATTTTAATGTGAAAATGTAATTATTTTTATTTTATTTTCTTAATAAGATAAAAGTACGTTCAATTGAAATTAAAAAACAAAGATGACGAATGTTTATTTAGAACCATATACTTTATTACATAACAAATATTCTGTCATAAATGACATAATTTTATTTTCTTGTGATTCCCACTCATTGAAGAACATAGTGCAGTTTAGACATGAAGTTCTCCACATATATCCGCTCCAAATAATCTAATTTGTCTCTTGATTTGAATTTTGAACCTGCTCCGAGACACTTCATAGTGTGGTTGATGTCTTTCAATAAATGTGACCTCGTCATTCGTTTTCAAATCTTTCTCCATTGAAAACTGTGACCAACTAAAGGACACGCAATTCCCAAGTTGTTCATGTGCAAGGGATGTGCCTACAAATACCCACTTCTTCTTCAAACTATTTATAATGTTAACGGAAAACTTTATACCTTCTTCAAATTGGAATAGGACAGACACAACAACAGATGGGACAATCCTCGTCCACCGGCAACGGTGACTGTTGTTGGAAGATTAGGGTGAAAACCCTAATATGTTTTGGGTTATCAAGTGGGCCGGTTCGAGTCGGATACTGGTCGGATCCTGAGTTGCTGAGTGGCTTCAGGTTGGGCTAGTACTACTTTGGGTTTGATTTGGGCCCTTTTGTAATGGGTTAGATTTTCTTTGTATGGACCTGTAAAATGTAAATTAATAATAATAATAATAATAATTATTATAATAATAATGGAAACCCGAACAAAAACGAATGTCTACAATACTAAATTTAAATATTTGATTTAAGATTAATCTATGAAGATATTGTGAGCATGTCACTAATACCAAAATCCTTTATATAATTTACGAAGAACAATGTCTTTTTAACGTATAGGTGGATACCACTTGGATGAAACGACATGTATGTCTCTGTTACAAACATTACTAAAATCTAAAAAACGAGTATGTCTCTGTTGATAATTTGTTCAGATTTCTTCAGTGGCAGTTCGACGAGGACGAAGCCTTGTTCTGTTGGTTATATTAAATTGCACATGTCCCCCTTGCGGTCTTCTCTTTTTCACGTTAAGTCCCTACAATTTTCTTCTGCTTGGAATATAGTACCTCGTGCATTACATCAAGTTATAAGATAAAACATTTCAGAATAAGATCGATGGCTTAAATGCACTATTTTCCCCATAAACGACGCATTTTATAATTAAGTTTCCATAAAATCTAAATTTTAATTTGTCTTAAATCGTTAACTATGTTAGAAAAAAAAGGATAAACGATATATTTAGTCGCATTTTAGAATAGACTATATTTTACACTCAAAATCATTATTAAATTTAAATTTTTATTCATCCACCGATAAAATAATAATACTCATTTAAGCCATTATATATTTCAATTTGTGTTAAGTTTGGACTATCAACAAAAATTAACAATAGACTTGAGCACATTCACCATGTCACTAGCAGGAGCAAAATATGAAAGAAAAATGATTTTTTAAATAAATTAGTGAAATAATTTTAATGTGAAAATGTAATTATTTTTATATTTTATTTTTCTTGATAAGATAAAAGTACGTTCAATTGAAATTGAAAAATAAAGAAGACAAAGGTTTATTTGGGACCACAAACTTTATTACATAACAAATATTCTGACATAAATGACATGATTTTATTTTCATGTGGTTCCCCTCAGTGAAGAGCAAATGTGAAGTTTAGACATGAAACTCTCTCCATATGTCCGTTCCAAATAACCTGATCTGTCTCTTGATTTGAATTTTGAATATGCTCTCAGGCTCTTCATAGTCCCGTCGATGTCTTTCTATAAACGTGATCTCGTCATTTGCCTTCAGACCTTTCTCCATTGAAAATATTGGCCAACTAAAAGACACACAATTCCCAAATTGTTCATGCGCAAGTGATGTGCCCAGAAATACCCACTTCTTCTTCAACCTGTCTACGACGTCGACGGTAAACCTTATACCTTCTTCAAATTGGAACAGGACAGCCACCACAGCAAATGGGAACACTATGACGCGTTGGTCTATTTCGATCTGGGTTAATCGCCTTACATACCTACGCATGTCTTGTCCTTGGTCCATGTCCCACGACAATACAAAATTTTGATATGTAATTTCAGATTAATATGTGAGGATGCTGTGAGAGTAACACTCATTCTAAAGTCCTTTATATAATTGATGAAGCAAAATGTCTTTTTGACGTATAGGTAGATGTCATTTTGATGAAAAGTTACGTACTTTTTTATCAATGAATAGATGAAACCTTCCCTCGACTACTTATATAATTCAGCCCTAATTTATTTTTTACTTATATAATTTAGTCCTAATTTTTTTAATCTCACATTTTACTTTTAAAATTGGGGGCCCCTAATTTTTTTTAATCTCACTTTCTACCTTTATAATTGAGCTCCGTAATTTTTTAAATCACACTTTTTTACTTTTATAGTTTAATCCCTTAATTTAATCATTTTTCTACTTAATGTAATATTAAATTAATTGTTCAAAGTAATAGAATACACTCTCGTTTTATAAGGCTTATAACTTAATTTTGCTCAAGGCCCTGAAAATATATAAGACGACTCTACAAACTAAATAGATACGATCGTCTAACATTGAATTTAATTACGAAGGGTCTGGTAAATTTAGCAGAAGTCTGGAAGGTTATAAAACTTTGAAATTCATGAGTTGACATGAAAGATTCTAAGAGAATAAAAAGTAAAGCCACTCAAATGCTACTACAAATTCTCAATTATATTTATATTTATCTTTTATTTCTCATCTTATCAAGTATCAATTCAAAATACAAGTTACAAGTCCAATGCTTACTAGAATCACAATCGAGCAAACTTCATATATGATTCGGTAATCATCATAATCAGGATCATATCACTTTTCTTTCATCGCATTCGAATGGATTAAGGGATATCTTATAAAAGTAAGATTAATTAAAATTGAAAAATAGAGAAGATGAATGTTTATTTGGAACCACATACTTTATTACATAAGAAAGTCATAAATGACATAATTTTATTTTCATATGGGTCCATCATTGAAGAGCAAATGTGCAATTTAGACATACATCTCTCCCCACATGTTCATTCCAAATAACCTGAATTGTCTTTGATTTGAATTTTCAACATGCTTCGAGGCTCTTCATAGTCTCGTTGATTCCTTATAAATGTGACGTCGTCATTCACCTTGAGATCTTTTTCCATTGAGAACTATGACCAACTAAAAGACGCACAATTCCCAAGTTGTTCATGTGTAAGGGATGTGCTCATAAATACTCACTTCTTTTTCAAGCTGTCTATAACGTCAACAGAAAACGTTATACCTTCTTCAAATTGGAACAGAGCAACCACAACAACAAATGGGAACGTTATGACGCGTTGGTATATTTCGATTTGGTTCTGCCTTATCTCTGGTCCATGTCTCACAACAATATTAAATTTAAATATGATTTTAAATTAATTTATGAAGATACTGTGATAATATCACTCATACTAAAGCCTTTAACGTATAAGTGGATACCATTGGAGGTAAAAAACATGCAATTTTCCTCTTTACTCTATCTCTTTTGTTCTTTGTTTTTTATTTTTATTTTCTTTGTGTTGTAGCCTCTCTTGGTGGCTAAGAGTAGCTACGTTTGTGTTTGCACTTCCACACCATAGACCAACCTTGGCTACTTGGAGTAGCCACGTTGGTGTTAAAGCTTCCGCATCCTAGAAGCCTTGATGGTTTGATTCCAACTTTGGTGAGTTTGCATGCTCACTAGGCTTGGATAAGACCTATTTAATCGCAGAGAAGATCCAGAAGTGTCAAGAAACGTCTAAGGCCGCACGTCCCGTCAGACCTTAACTCTGATATTAAGACAGTTTAGGCTTGAAAATTCTGATGACAAGACAATGAAGTTTTCCCTCAACTAGTTAACAGACATTACTTTCGTCATTATTCTTTTAAGTAAACGATGAATCAAACTAATTTGCATTGATTATACGTATAATATTATATGATTTTTCTTGACCAAATGTTTGAAATAATTAATGAACCAATATGAAAAGAATACAATAATTTTAAACGACATTTCAATCCTGTATTTGAACCTGTACAATAAGGGCATCAGCCCAACGCCCATAATTAAAAAGTCTATATACAATTAAAAAATGATAAAGTATTTATTTAGTCATACATTTATTATTTTATTTTTGTTTTAGTCTTTTAAATATTGTTTTTTGAAAAATTATATTTAATGTAACATTTTTGCTATCTACTATTAAAAAATTAATGGTAATGTTGACGTGATAAATTTTAAATATTTTTCTATTTTCCACTTAATGTTCTTTTTTTTTATTTTTTAATAAGATGGAAAAGATTGAAATCGTACTTGGGCCCTCTTAAATTTGTGTGAGTAGTTGAGTGTTTAATAATTTTTTTTGATGTTTTCTATTTAAAATTTAATATATTTATTAGACAATTTTAAACATAATGATGAAAACAATTCACAAAAAGAAATTATTTAATTTTGTATACTCTTATAATTTAATTGTCAGGTAAGGCATTACATATTTCAATTTATATTAAGTGCGGACTATTAAAAATATTAACATAAATGGGGCACATTCACCATGTCACTAGCATGAGCAAAATATAAAAGAAAAATGATTTCTTAAAGAAATTTGTGAAATAATTTTAATGTGAAAATGTAATTATTTTTATATTTTATTTTCTTGATAAGATAAAAGTACGTTCAATTGAAATTAAAAAACAAAGATGACGAATGTTTATTTAGAACCATATACTTTATTACATAACAAATATTCTGTCATAAATGACATAATTTTATTTTCTTGTGATTCCCACTCATTGAAGAACATAGTGCAGTTTAGACATGAAGTTCTCCCCATATATCCGCTCCAAATAATCTAATTTGTCTCTTGATTTGAATTTTGAACCTGCTCCGAGACACTTCATAGTGTGGCTGATGTCTTTCAATAAATGTGACCTCGTCATTCGTTTTCAAATCTTTCTCCATTGAAAACTGTGACCAACTAAAGGACACGCAATTCCCAAGTTGTTCATGTGCAAGGGATGTGCCTACAAATACCCACTTCTTCTTCAAACTATTTATAATGTTAACGGAAAACTTTATACCTTCTTCAAATTGGAATAGGACATTCACAACAACAAATGGGACAATCCTCGTCCACCGGCAACGGTGACTGTTGTTGGAAGATTAGGGTGAAAACCCTAATATGTTTTGGGTTATCAAGTGGGCCGGTTCGAGTCGGATACTGGTCGGATCCTGAGTTGCTAAGTGGCTTCAGGTTGGGCTAGTACTACTTTGGGTTTGATTTGGGCCCTTTTGTAATGGGTTAGATTTTCTTTGTATGAACCTGTAAAATGTAAATTAATAATAATAATAATAATGGAAACCCGAACAAAAACGAGTGTCTACAATACTAAATTTAAATATTTGATTTAAGATTAATCTATGAAGATATTGTGAGCATGTCACTAATACCAAAATTCTTTATATAATTTACGAAGAACAATGTCTTTTTAACGTATAGGTGGATACCACTTGGATGAAACGACATGTATGTCTCTGTTACAAACATTACTAAAATCTAAAAAACGAGTATGTCTCTGTTGATAATTTGTTCAGATTTCTTCAGTGGCAGTTCGACGAGGACGAAGCCTTGTTCTGTTGGCTATATTAAATTGCACATGTCCCCCTTGCGGTCTTCTCTTTTTCACGTTAAGTCCCTACAATTTTCTTCTGCTTGGAATATAGTACCTCGTGCATTACATCAAGTTATAAGATAAAACATTTCAGAATAAGATCGATGGCTTAAATGCACTATTTTCCCCATAAACGACACATTTTATATTAAGTTTTCCTTAAAATCTAAATTTTAATTTGTCTTAAATCGTTAACTATGTTAGAAAAAAAAGGATAAACGATATATTTAGTCGCATTTTAGAATAGACTATATTTACACTCGAAATCATTATTAAATTTAAATTTTTATTCATCCACCGATAAAATAATAATACTCATTTAAGCCATTATATATTTCAATTTGTGTTAAGTTTGGACTATCAACAAAAATTAACAATAAACTTGAGCACATTCACCATGTCACTAGCACGAGCAAAATATGAAAGAAAAATGTTTTTTTTTAAGAAATTAGTGAAATAATTTTAATGTGAAAATGTAATTATTTTTATATTTTATTTTTCTTGATAAGATAAAAGTACGTTCAATTGAAATTGAAAAATAAAGAAGACAAATGTTTATTTCGGACCACAAACTTTATTACATAACAAATATTCTGTCATAAATGACATGATTTTATTTTCATGTGGTTCCCCTCAGTGAAGAGCAAATGTGAAGTTTAGACATGAAGCTCTCCCCATATGTCCGCTCCAAATAACTTGATCTGTCTCTTGATTTGAATTTTGAACCTGCTCTCAGGCTCTTCATAGTCCCGTCGATGTCTTTCTATAAACGTGATCTCGTCGTTCGCCTTCAGACCTTTCTCCATCGAGAATTGTGGCCAACTAAAAGACACACAATTCCCAAATTGTTCATGCGCAAGGGATGTGCCCAGAAATACCCACTTCTTCTTCAAGCTGTCTACGACGTCGACGGTAAACCTTATACCTTCTTCAAATTGGAACAGGACAGCCACAACGGCAAATGGGAACACTATGACGCGTTGGTCTATTTCGATCTGGGTTAATCGCCTTACATACCTACGCATGACTTGTCCTTGGTCCATGTCCCACGACAAAACAAAATTTTGATATGTAATTTCAGATTAATATGTGAGGATGCTGTGAGAGTAACACTCATACTAAAGTCCTTTATATAATTGATGAAGAAGAATGTCTTTTTGACGTATAGGTAGATGTCATTTTGATGAAAAGTTGCGTACTTTTTTTTACCAATGAATGGATGAAACCTTCCCTCAACTACTAGTGAACAAATATTACTTTTCGTCATTATTCTTTAAGTAAACGTTAAATCAAACAATATTAAAATATTAAAAAAATTACATAATAAATAAATAAAATTTAAAAATTCATAATACACCATTCATATATAAAAATTGATGATTTAAAGTTAATTTTAAGGATATATATATATATATATATATATTAAAATTTATTTCCAAAAGAAAAACATTAAAAATATTAAAATCAATTGTAATTTAATCTTCGAATATGATATTAACAAATCAATAATTTTTTTAAGAAAATTAAAACTTTTAAGTTAAGAGTACATAATACAAACCTATGAAAAATTTAGGAATTCAAATTTAGTTTGAAGGTAAAAATATTAAAGAACCTAAAATAAAAATATAATTTAAACTAATATATATATATATACCAGATCGGATTGGGTATCCGATTACAAATTTTTTTTTTGGCCCAGATCAGGTCCAATTACCCAAAAAAATCACGGATCAGGTATAATGTTTTTAGAGAATTACCCATCTTTTTAGGTTTGGGACGGCGGGTCAACGGGTCGGGTATTTTTGAACACCCCCTATTTTAGAGATTTGGAAATTTTGGGTTTTGAGATGATAGTATGGGTTATGATCGGTCAGTGGGTGATCAGCGACGTATGGGTGATCGATCATCGGAGATGACCGACAATTGGAGTAAAAGGGACTAGAATAAGAGATTCAGAGAGTTTTTTTTAATATTTTAGAAAAGATCGAGGCTTTTTCAAAAATAAAATATTTTTAATTTTAAAATTTTCTCTCTCTAAATTATCATATTGTGACACGTGCCACTAAATATATATATATATATACACATACTTAGTCCCCAACAATTTCATGTTATTATTACAGAAAGACTCCCAATGGACTTAATCCCCAAGTTTTATTTAATCATTTTTTTTCCAGAAGAGATATAAATTTGTTATACTTTCACTATATATCTAGCTGTCCCTTGTTCCCGTATGTAATGGGGTAAGGGGAGGTAAGATAATAGGTTGTCCCCAATATCAGGTTGAGAGCAGCTTCCGTAGAAGAACTCCGAATTATGAAATGTACTTCGCTATATATCTGTTAATATAAAATAAATAAAAAATAATATTTTTTGTCCTCATGTTAACACATGATACTAAAGGTTTATTAAAAAAATAGTGAAAACTTAAAGTATTTTATATTTTAGTGGTCCAATACCTTAAATTTTAACGGCCAATGCTATAGTTTATTGTAAAATTTAAGGCATTAGAGATACAGAACAAATACTAATATAATGGTCGAAGTAAACCCACTCAAGTCTCTTGCCATGCTCCTCCGAATTTACAAACTATTTTTCTCGGTTAGCGTTGGGCACTGCAGTCAACCAAATGGAGAAGAAAAAATCTAGGCTAAACTATCAATTTTAGTACTTAACCTTTCAATCTTTTCAAAACGATACTTAATGTTTAATTTTCATTTCATTTTAGTATCCGCCATTAAAAACTTATCGTGTTTAGTATCTAAAATATTAGTTTTAATCCGTTTTAGTACCTAAATTTTCAAAAAAATTAAAACATAGCGTTAAATTTTGAAAGAGATACTAAAATGAAACATATACTAAAGTTTTAACTTCGAGTACTAAAATGAAATAAAAACTAAACATTAAGTATGTTTTTAAAAAATTGAAAGTTTGTATCACTTCTACTAAATTCCCGGTCTCCTTAAATGGTGGGTCTGTTGGGTATTTTGAGGGAGCCAGGGGCTTCTTCAAGGGGATCCATTATTTCCGTATTTGTTTGTGTATTGATGAATGTTTTTTCTAGGATGCTGGGCACAACTGTTGGGGTTTGTCTGTTTAGGTATCATCCCAAATACGCTAGGGTTGGCTAAACTCTCGATATAACATTCTCGAACAAATTATTTCACGAGATAATGCTCTCTCAAGATTAATTGCTCAAATAGGGTGAAATCTACAGTGTTGGCCGTAGGTCGCCATGCCTTCCGGGCGACCTACTCCGACCTTGTAGGTCGCCATGCACTCCGGGCGACCTTGTAGGTCGCCATGCACTCCTGGCGACCTTGTAGGTCGCCATGCACTCCCTCCTGCTCCTCGCGTGATTCCTCTTGCCCTCGGATGCCCTCGCATAGCTCGCTCGGATAGCCTCGATCGGATGCCCTCGGTCGGATGGCCTCGGATACCCAGCGTGTTGGAACATGCATTGAACATGCAATCTCTCTCATAGCTCGTCGGGAAGACATGGCGACCTAGTAGGTCGCCCGGATGGCATGGCGACCTAGTAGGTCACCCGGATAGCATGGCGACCTACGATCAACACTGTAGATTTCACCCTATTTGAGCAATTAATCCTGAGAGAGCATTATCTCGTGAAATAATTTGTTCGAGAACGTTATCTCGAGAGTTTAGCCTGCTAGGGCTAGGGTTGGGCTTACCCACCTATATTACAAACTATTTTTCTAACTTAGCACATTACGTTCACATCAGAGCGGGAAACAGCAAATGGTGAAGTGAAGAAATATAAGCACATCCTTATTATTATGTCGGACGAGGGACAATTTCTGTCTTGCAGTGCAATTTCACACCAACCCAATTAATCATGGGTTGGTGAGAAAATTGAACAACTGGCTCACTATTTATAAGTAGCACCGTCTGTCATATGAAAACACATGGTAAAATAGCCACAATATTAGTTATTTTTTCGTTTGCTCTGAGCATTGGGAGAAGCTAATTATGAAGCCTTCGTTTTCTTTCATCCTTTGCTGCTCCCTCTTGGCATGGCTCGTCTTCTTCCCACATGGGATAGTCTGTCAGAAACGGTCGGTTCCAGGTCCAGGTAATGTTATCAATTTTGTACATGTAATAGCTAATTTAAGCTTTTATATGATCATTTTCAATTTATGAAAAACGCAACTACAGGTAATGGCAGTCCATGTACACATGTACCCGGAAGTAGGTCATGTCCAGGACCTGGTTGGCGTGCCATGGAAACCTCTCACACCTCAGGTCAAGTGAATTCAAGGACACCAAACAGGGACATTAATACCTGAAAAAGCTCTCAATAAAGGAACCTCCATCGGTTTTAGAATATTATTTGGATGCACCATGGTTATAATATTATGTTTTCTTCTTAGATATCTTCTCAAAAACTTTATGATTGTATATATTTCTTTCAAAAATCATGAAATAACTTCAAAACTTTCGGTTTGTATGAAAATTGTATGATCTCTTTTTGAGTTTTCAACGATGAAATATCTTATTTCAGATTTTAGTAGTAGGGAGGTAAAGAATGAGGAAGTGGTAGGGATGGCAATAGATCGGGTTAGGGTCAGGTTTTTGGTCAACTCGACCGATATGAAAATATAAACCCTTCACCTGAACCCGACCCGAAAATATATACTCTTCAACCGATTTGATTTTTAGAGTATAAATCCGGCTCGACCCGACCCGATCCAGTATAAATTAAGAATTTAATTTAAAAATAATTTTTTAAGGGAATTACATTATTATTCTCGGGTCTGATCGGGTCAGAGTTTTTTCACCCTCCATCCAAACCCGAGTTTTTTTTTAAAATCCGATTCGATCGGGTCGGAACCGTTTGGATGCGGGTAAAATTGCCACCCCTAGAAAGCGGGTTGTACATTATGAGTTTACGCTGATCAAATGGTGATATTGTGCACAATAGCAATTTAGGGTTTCACGAATTTCAGAGGTTGGGCTGGTTTCATAAATTTTAAAGTGTTTTTGTAAAAAAATTAAACAAATTAAGTAGAAGAAGACGAAAAAACGAGTTCGACGATGTCTTAAGTGATCGAAAAAAATATTAAAGAATAATGATTTTAGCGTTGCATGAATAAATCTTCATCTTAAATAAAAAAAAAAAACGGAGACAACTTCAATTGCATTGGCCTACCATGCCGTATTTAATTGACTTCCAAACAAAGACTTGGAATATTGGTTCAAGTCTACCACATTTATGGAGCCAATCTTTATTGAAGTTTAATCCTTCAGAATGGCAACCGGCGGGTTCGGAACGGGTTTTGCTCGCTTCGTCCTCGATCTGATCCTTGTCGGGTTTTTTATTGGGGCACCTTGTTGAGGATTTTTTTTTGTCTTGTCTCCGAACTCGACCCGAAATATTATACCTGAACCCGAAAATATTATATATATAATTAATATAAAATATATAAAATATTATATATAATTAATATAAAAAATAAAAAATATTATATATATATATTTGGGGAGGGGCGGGGATACCTTGCCCCGAACCTAAAAAAATCTCCGATACCCGACCCGATCTTGACCGGGTTTCGGATTTTCTCGTCGGGTTCGGGTCATTCTGCCATCCTACTTTTCTCTCTTTAACAATCCTAATATTCATATATTATAAAATATTAAGCTCTATTTGTATAGATAATTATATCATTAATCATTAAAATTTGAGCATATTTCTATTTCATTATTAAACCATGTAAAATTGGTATTATAATCATAAAATTTTCAAGTTCAATTTTCGGTCACTTGATCGTTAATATTTTAATGTTACGATGATGTGATATTTTTTTCATAATTTTTTGATAGAAAACCTAAAATTATTTACCTATCAATATATAAAATCGAGGTTTAGTGTGCTGGATTATATTATCCACTAGTTAGTGCTCTCGTTTGACGCATTTTTTTCTTTCCGTTTGGGAAATTATTTAACGAAGTCTTAAAATGATGTCCGATTATATGATATTATTTTGTTGAGTCTCTCGACTATTAAAAGTTATAAAATGATCCTTTAAGTATATGATATTATTTTATTAAGTCATTTAACTATTAAAAGTTATAAAATAGTCATCCGACAATTCATAAATTCCAAACTAGTATTTTTTCGTTAAAAATTTGTTAATCGTCTGAGCTAGACGTTAGCATGTTTATTCAATAAAACAACACACTATATCGGGGGATATTTTTTTATCACATCACAGTTAATAAATTAACGTCAAACTCAGACAACTGTTAACTTTTTAACGAAAAAAGACGAATTTGGAACATATAAATAGTCAAGTGACAATTTTGTAACTTTTAATAGTCAAAGGACTCGACAAAATAATGTCCTATAGTCGAGGGATCATTTTCTAACGTTTAATAGTAGATGACTCAACAAAGCAACAACCTTACAATCGGGAACCATTTGTGTACTTTACCCTATCTTTACTAACATTTGCAAGTAGCCGAGCCCTACATGCATGCCCTACGAAAGGAGTACTAAGGTTAAAAGTATACCCTGTCAAAGTCTCGCCATGCTTCTCCGAATTTTACAAGTAATTGCTTTTTAAAGCTACGTCTGGCCTATGCGTTACGTTCACACCGCAATGGAGGTCACCGGTCAGCTTAGGTCAACACATGCAAAGGCATTTTATGTGCAAATGTAGTCGGAAAACGACATTAACGTCGACTTTACGTGTACAATAATGGAGGTGAAGCACTAGCCCAAATCATACTAAAATGGAATACATGCATTTATAAGCAGCATGATTGTCACTTGAAAACATCTAGTGGTAAGCAATAATTTGGTTTGAAAAAATTATGGAAACCAAACGTTCATTTTGTCTCATCATTTGCTGCTGTGTTTTGGCATCGGTCCTCATCTTCTCCTATGGAACAGCCTCTCGTAATTTATTCGAGGTTCAAGGTAACGTAATCATTTTCATTCGTTCTTTGAAAATTTTAAATTATCTTATATTTTACGTATTTTCTTTATATTTTTATTAATAATCTTGGGATCGTCCCTGTATGTTGTTATTATCTTGATCCAATGCTTGGAATCGCAGAAGATGGAAATGGACAAAGCAAGGCGGGACTAATGGGACATGCATCATCTAATGCACCGTCTCAGGCCGGCCGGGATTCACCTCCGACATCACGTGGCGGCATAACTGGAAGAACCCGAAACGCGGTCACGGCGATGGCAGCTTGCTCAAGGAGTAATCGTGGTTATCTTTGTGTCCCTGGCAATAACCGACCAAAACGGCAAAACTGCACAACTTATAATAGATTGTGTCATTAAAATCCATTAAAAGAAATTGAATCTCCAACTCTTTTTGGTTTGTTTCAACTTCCATCATATAGTCCGAATAGAGTCTGCCTTGCGCTTTCGATTCACCCGGGGCAGAGTATCTGTGCTATGTACTTTGTGTATTGTGTGCTTTTACATAATATTTATTTGAATTGTAAGAAATTAGTTATCCACGAAGTATTGCTTGTTATAAAACTTCAAGAAAATGTAATAATAATCGAATGATAATTAAGTTAAATAACGAGTTAGTATGAACAAATATTTTATGTTCATTAAATAAACGAACGAACACGGACATTTATGTGTTTGGTTCATTTATGTTCACGAACAAACTCATTTATAAGCCCGTTCAAAAGTTCGTTTAGAAGCTCGTTTATCTTTTTATAATTTTAATATTAGTGAAGGTACATACTAAATTGAATATATGATGAAATTTGGAGTTTAAACTATGAATCATAAGAAGTTTAAGCACTAATTGTGTAATTTTACTATTTTCCCTATTATAACACGCAAAAAAACAAACATGTTCACGAATGTTAAACGAATATTAAACGAACAAGCCGACACTGCGAGTTTTGACCCCGAAACATCATTTACCAAATGCTAACCATACATATATGTACGTACAGTGTGTTCAACAACTTCCCTGAGAACAAATACGATGCCTATGAAGAAAAGGATTCTAAGTTTCGCCATTGTTTCTTTGTAACAAAGGAGTGATGGGCAATGCTGAAAGAAAACAAAGGTTTAAATAGAGGTTTTGGAAAATTACTGTACTAATCTGAACTTTTCTTGTGCCATTCTTACATAATAACTTCGTAAAGTAGTAAAAAATGGCATTTTTTTTAACTAGAAATTCAATGGGTGACAAGAAAGGTGAAATTTACAAGTGATGAAGTACATGACACACGAGTAAAATAAATGGGTAAACTACACATTTAATACCTAAACTACCAGTTTTGATCCGTTTTTTTATATAAACTTTCACTAATCACAAAACCCATCTTAAACTCATAATTTTAGTTTTCTTTGGCCAAAACTCAGAAGAAAGAACTTGAAAAGAAGCTTGAGAGGTAAGGATTTCACTTCTTACCTTCACAAATCTGGATTAAGAAATGAGAATCAACAAGTTTTCACCTTTGCTTAAGCACAAGGAGGAGGATAAGTTTTGAAAGTGAAGAAGAAAATAAAGTTGATGAGAAAAATGAGATATGAGAGAGTGCTCAGCTTTTCCCCTTTCCTTGTCCCATGGCATCATTAAAATTGAATTGAAGTCAGTCTTTGAGACAAAGGAAGGGTTATTTTCTCCATTAGTCCTCCTCTTTCCAAGCCCAAACAAAAAACACTCATTTTAAGTCCTAATAGGCTCAAGACCAACCCAAAGCAAGCTCAATCTAGCCTATTTTTAATGGTATAACATAGAAATCGAGGTGTTACCTATCTAATGGGTATTTGGAATTATTAAAAGTCCACTCTGATTCTCGCCTTGTGTCCTGTGCAAGGTGGAGTTAGAGTCTGTAATTTTTTTAAGGCAATATAAAAGTTAACAGACATGTACAATTATGTGGGGTTAGGGTTTTTGTACGTGACTTGGTAAAAACAAAAACATTTGGCTGTAGCTAGGTCATGCAATGCCCAAATTGCTGAAGCAGACATAACAACTGGGACAACCCTGAAATATCATGAAAACCAGATACCAAGTTGCTAGAAACAATCATAACATGGATGAAATCATGCATTCTTTGTACTTTAGCACAACTTGTGTGAGCATTTTTCTTTTCTTTTAATGAAATAGAGGAGGACACTACATAGAAGATATATGTTCCATTTGGACAATATTTTGTAATCAATCTAACTAATCGAAGTAGATGTCTCAAAGGGGGTCGAACCCAGGCAATGCAACTGGATCCATGGACCATTTAATGGGCTATTTGTGGAACCCCCATTATTAAATATCCTAGGTTTTGTTTCTCTTTTTATATTTCTTTTTAGTTTTTCTTCTTCATTTGTTTAGGAGAGTGATATTTTATATCTTTGATCAAACGATGGTTACTCGTATTTTATCATGAAACTTGTATACATTTTTATATCGGTGTTGATGGTGTTTATATTTCACTAACAATATGTTATCTTATTTTTTCTTTAGTGGTGATCGATCGACAACTGATCGATATGTAAGTGATAAAGAGATGAAGGAGAAAGGATGAAAAAGGAGAAGAATGTCCCCCCTCTCTCTCTCATATAGTATAAGGTTTATATATTGACTTTTTATTCACGTTAATGTCTAGTGTAAAATCATGATAACTATTTGTAGGTTGATATGGTGAATAGACCCAGTTGATGTGGTTAGTTGTTAATTGATTTTAGCTCAGACTTGGTCTTGTCAAAAGATCATGACTTTTCGAGAGATGTAAGGTTTCGGAGGTCCTATGTATGAAGATGTTTTTTCGGAGTCCTAATTGCGGAGGAGTTATCCGGAAGTCTTATTCATAACCATTGAGTACGATTCTCCACCCAAATTAATAGAGTGAATTATCAACTATCGACGTAATTGTTAAAAGAAATATTGAGAGAGAAAAATTAAAAAGAAAGTATGGTCCACTTACCACTTGTTTTGCATTATGATTCTTGTCCCCCACTGCTGAATAGAAACATCAAGCAAGCTTATCTTGTAGATTTGATCATCTGAATCAGATTAATCATGTACATGTAACATACATAACATTATATTCCCTTCCACAAACAAAGGATAATGTTTTTAATTATGCCAAAGTGATATTCATAAAAGTCGAAGGAGCAGAGCAGCAAAAAGGCCAAAATGTATGGGCTAGATTGGTGCATATCCATGCAAATTCCATAAGTGAGCATGGCAATGAATCTGACAATGCTGTGGAGTGATAATGGGAAGAAGAATCTGACCACAAACAACTTTTTAAATTAAGAAAAAGTTAGGATAAATTATGTATTTAGTATCTAAACTATACTTAATGTTTAATTTTTATTTCATTTTAGTATCTCGTCGTTAAAAACTTAACGCGTTTAGTACCTAGCCTATCAGTTTTGGTCCGATTTAGTACCAAAACTTTTAATTTTTTTTTAAAAATCATGTCTAACGTTTAGTTTTTGTTTCATTTTAGTATCCATCATTGAAAATTTAATGTGTTTAGTACCTAAACTATTAGTTTTGGTTGTTTTAGTACTTAAATTTTTAATTTTTTTTTCAAAACTTAACGTTAAATTTTGAATGAGATACTAAAATGAAACAAAAACTAAAATTTAAATATAATTTTAAAAAAATTAAAAATTTAAATACCAAAACGTACTGATAATTTAGATATTAAACGTATAATTTACTTATAATTTATTCAATTGACTAGCCATGTTAAATGAGCTGTGGCCTGTGTGAAGAGAATCACAGTAAAAGTATTGTTTTGCTTACCTCTTTGTTGTGAATGGTAAAATATTGGGTAAATGAACTTTGTAGTATCTAAACTATCAATTTTAGTCTGTTTTAGTACTTAAACTTTTAATTTTTTTAAAATCATACCTAAAGTTTAATTTTTTTTCATTTTATTACCATGTTCAAAATTCAACATTAAATTTTGAAAAATTTGAAAGTTTAGGTATTAAAGCGGACCAAAATTGATAGTTTAGATGCTAAACGCGATAAATTTTTAACGGAATAATACTAAAATAAAATAAAAAGTAAATGTTAATTTGAAAATATATCAAAATTAATAATTTATGTATTAAATATGTAATTTATACTAAAATATTTCACTTTCTCTCTCCACTCATTGAATTGCAGGTTATTGGAACACTGGAACAGCCCAAAATTTAACACACACTTGTTAAGTGTAATATCTTTTTTTCTCTCTCTTTGGATTTGTGAATTCTCTGACTTTGCTCCCTCGTACCCATCTCTATAAACCTCTTTTTTATTTCTCTGTCTGTCTCTCCCCTGCTTGGTAATCTTATCCCCATTTATTAACATTCTTTTTCTTCTTCAACAATCACTGTACTGTCTGTGATAGAAAATAGAAGAAGAAGAAGAAGCACACATAGCTTACAAGGTATTATATCATTCCAAGTAAGAATCTTTTTCACCATCTCACAGGAATCCAGCTTTTGCAGTGTTATTTTTTTTTCCTAAATTTGCTGCTGTTTTCAGCTTGGGGTTTTAGTATAATTCACTTCGATAGATGTATAATCCGGTTGATTCTGAGACTCGGATGATTATAATATAATATCTGATCAGAAATTTTCGTAATCAATTGATAGCGTACATTTAGTAGTGTAGCAAATGATCCATTGTTTTCTGGTATGTACTGCAGGTGTTGAAGAGGTAACTTATTAGTAGTGTAGCAATCCATACAGGATACCAAAGGGGACAGGCACAAAACGTCCTGATTTACCCGACCGAGTGGTTTCCGACGTATCTGCATCACCCGATCCCTCGAAGGACGTCATGACTACTGCTTCATGTCCTTCGAAGGGTCGACCGGACTCAGGGTCGGTCTCCCTCGACCTGACTCTGCACTTCAGCCAGACGACGCCGAGGGTTTTCTCTTGTAATTACTGCAGGCGCAAGTTCTATAGCTCGCAGGCATTGGGGGGACACCAGAATGCGCACAAGAGGGAGCGGACAATGGCAAAGCGTGCCATGCGGATAGGCATATTATCCTATAGTTACACGAGCTTAGCATCTCTGCCCCTTCACGGCTCAACATTCCGGTCCCTCGGGATCGAAGCTCATTCCGCCATGCACCAAGGAACCATGCCATCATCCGGCCATAGGCTGATAGATGAGAGAACCGGAGCACGGTTTGATCAAGGGTATTTCGGAATCCCAATGCACATGGAAGATGATGATGTAGACTTGTTCTGGCCCGGGAGTTTCAGGCAGGTGAACGACGATAAAAGAGCCGGCACCGACCAAAATTTGGACACGGCTCAAAGTTCAAATATAGGATTTGTAGCAATGGCATCACCACCAGGAACAGATCCATCTGCACTCGATCTTACCTTAAAGCTCTAATATTTTTCGTTTTCGGTTCCATCTAAACGAAACACTGATTATGTGTAGGTTTGATTAGTAGCTAATATGATTTTAATTTTATTTGTGAAAATGTTCATTATTGATAGTGTACCTTTTATTTAACAATTGAAACTCAACCCACGTGCATGCTCCCTCATAAAAACAATGTTTATAACGCGTGATGGAGTTGCTCTGGCTGGTGCTGGTGTTATGATGCAGGTTAACCGGCATGTGAATAAGGATTCGTGCAATAGTCTTCATAGGACTTCTAGTTCGGATAATCATTCATTGTTCCCATCGAAATTGGTCGCTAAGCCGTGTGTCGATAATCATTCGGTGGATTCGAGGAGGAGGGATACAGAGAATTGGAGAGTTTTGAACAGTATGGATGGAAGGAGAACCAGGAAGATTAGGAAAGAATGCTTCTCGACATTGTCTTCGAGTCGATTCCTGCCGTGGCTCTAATGATGCAGGAGCTGCCTGATGAAACACTTGAATTGACCAAAGAATACTTGAGGAACCTTATAGCAACACCCGAGAGGAAGGAAGAATTAGTTCGACTTTGAAGCCGACTCGAGAGGAGATCTGATCTCACCAAGGAGACACTCTCAAAGTGCTATAAGGATCAAGGAAGCAGAAGCAATATTGTTCCAAAGCAAAGCAGGCGAAGCACTGAGAGAAGTCGAGAGTTACAGGAGGATGATCCAGGCAAAATCCGATAAGTTGGAAGAGGAGTACGCCGAGAAGCTATCGAAACTCTGTTTACACGAGACCGAGGAAAGACGACGGAACAAAATCGAAGAACTAAATGTTTTGGAACATTCACACTGTGATTACTACAAATTGAAACTAAGAATGCAAGCAGAGATTGCCGGTTTGCTGGAAAGAATGCAAACTACAAAGCAACAATGGGCTTAAACACCCCTTTTTTCTCTTTAAATTTTCTTCTATTTTATTGCCAGTTTAAGCTCTTTTTTTATTTTTGGATTCTGCTTTATTTGTTAAAATTCTCTTGTATTTTATTTATTTTGGGTTGATTAATTAAAATATAATTATAAAATATTAATACAACATCAATCAAATCGTAAAAAATTCACCCCAAAAGAGAACAAAGATCAAACATAACGTGCAAGAGCAACACTGAGATCAACAAAAATGCCGAACAACAGGATGAAAAGCCCCAAGAAATTAACCAAACGAGCTTCCCGGTCGCTTTGCAGTTGCTGGAACGTAGCCTTCTCCATCAACCCCGTGAGCGCCGCCGCTATCGACATGTATAGCAGTGTCCGGCCGCCGCAAATGTGCCACGGAAGCAGGCTGTGCTTTGTCACCTCCGGTTGAGGAGCCATAAAGGATATCAACCCCGCCAACCACTGCACCGACACGGAGATATTTGAAATCAAACCATATAAACGAAATAGTTGCATAAAATTATACGTTCATCTCCGGCTCGATTTACCTGTACTGCAAACAAAGTAATAGTGGCGATCCCAATCCATGAATGTAGACTGTAAACATCTTCGACGTTGGACATGTCATGGAACTTGAACACAGAACAAAGTCCGACCACTCCGAGCACAAATGCCCCGAGCTGAAACATCATATGCACCACCTTCTGGACCATATGTGTCGCTTGCACCGTCTTGTACACCATCATCGCTGCATGTTTTTGACAATAATTCGTGTTATCAGTACGAAGCTCTAATGAAAATCCAATTAGTCTTCATTAATTTACCGATTACCTTCGCCGGAGAGAAATATGAATCCACAGAACATAAGAAATGGGTGAACCTGCATGTGCATGGCATGAGATTAAAAGTTGAAACTCATTTAATGAAGAACGTATAAAGATTGTTCGGTTTTTTACTCACATTGAAAACTCGAGAACCGTCGTATGAACCGTACTCGATACCTCCGCGATAATGCAGCAACCAAACCAGCATGAGGATGAAAGCTAGAATCCCGAACAAGTGAGAGAATATTGTTAGCCGAGAGGCCGAACGTCGATAATTATGCGGGACCGTTACTTGGTGATCGGAATGCATGATGATTGAGAACTCGGTGGATGGGGTTGATGTGCATGACAGAACAAGGGATGAGGGCTTAGATATATAATGATCACATTGATTCTGCTAAAGTGGCTTGGTTTCTTACAGGGACAACTTTTGTCAAAAAGAAGAAATTAAAGGACGAATCTGCAACTTTTGGATTGCTTATTGCAGGGTTTTGGCACTTTGGATGTGGGAAAACTTTGAGATTTGGCAAAGCACAATTCGGACTAATGGTTACTAATTCTTTTTGTAGGGACTAACATAACATTATTTACGAAAAATTGATTAAAAGAGTATTTAAACAAAAATAACCTCTTTAATTAATATTCAAATTGCTCTGCTGCGTAAGTTACATAGTTTACTGGGCAGTTTTTACAATTTTTTTGTTTTATGGCAGCGGTGGTGGTCTTCTCCGGCCACCACCATGTCATTTGTAGTTTTTTTTATTGTATTTTCAATAATAATTTTTCTTTACCTTTTTTCTAATAAAGGGTATCATGGCTACCGATGTTTTAGACTCTTGGTACAGGTTTTTTATTGGTTTTTTTATCGGTCTTTTGTTTTTCACTGGATACATGGTTGGTTGTTTTCCTGATGTTTGGTTCCTCTGTTCGTTTGTACAAGACGGTTC
Organism: Hibiscus syriacus; assembly: GCF_006381635.1. Lineage (NCBI taxonomy): Eukaryota > Viridiplantae > Streptophyta > Magnoliopsida > Malvales > Malvaceae > Hibiscus > Hibiscus syriacus. Next base: position 370,309 of record NW_024063537.1, read on the forward strand.
GTTGGTTATCGCATATATGTGCTGGATGGGATTGTTGTTAATGGGAGATTGCTTTTTTCATTGATCATTTTGGTTCTTCTTCAAGTTTCTCTCCTCCATGTTTTAATGCTCGAAGTCGTTGGTGTGTTCAGTTTATGTACGTCATTGCTCCACTTGTTAATGGTTTTGTTTATCAGTGTTAGGAAAATAAACCGAGTACAAGTAATTTCCCTATAACCAGATTAGTGAGAATGCGAAATAAAAGCGGAAAAATAATACCCGAAAATTGATAACGGAGTTCAGCCAATTGTGCTTACGTCTCCGGGCTGCTGCAGATCTTTTACTAAGAGAGAAAATTTACAGGTGTTTACAAAACACTCACTACTCACAAGAAAGCTCTCTAGTATAGGAAGAAAGAAATGTTTTGGGATGATTTTGAAGCTAAATGGGTAAGGGTATTTATAGTAGAAACTTAGGGACTAATCTTTGAAAATACCCTAAAGTGCAATGACTAAAGTGAATTTACCCATTCCTATTTTCAACAAACATCTACCAAAATTTTACCAAACTTTGAAAAACATTTTTCAAAGAAACATATACCAAACTTTGAAAAAAACATTTTCCAAAGTTGGTTGCCAAACTTTGAAACTTTTAACAATCTCCCACTTGAAGACTGATTTTAATATGTCTTCACACCTCGATCAATGCAGCAGCATGTCTGGTCTTGTTATTCTAGCATGCCAACTGAAGCTGAACACAACTTCAGTTTGTCCGTAGTCACCGTCTTTGTCAACATGTCTGCCGGATTTTGAGCTCCACTAATCTTTTCAAGTTTCAAAATCCCATCTTCCAGAAGAGACCGGATAAAATGATATCTCAATTGTATGTGCTTTGTCCTGGAATGAAAAGACGGATTCTTTGCTAGATGGATAGCACTTTGACTGTCGCAATACAAGATATTGTTTTCTTGTTTCTTGCCTAACTCTTCCAAGAAACTTTGGAGCCAAACCATCTCCTTGCTGGCTTCCGTAACAGCGACATATTCTGCTTCAGTTGTGGAGAGAGCAACTATCTTCTGTAGTTGAGAAACCCAACTCACTGCAGTTCCTCCTAGAGTATAGACATACCCTGTAGTGCTCCTTCTGATGTCGACATTTCCGGCTAAGTCAGCATCTACATAGCCTGTCAGTATCATATCTCCACCTTTGAAACAAAGTGCTTTGTTTGTGGTACCCCGAAGATATCTGAGGATCCATTTGACTGCTTCCCAGTGTACCTTGCCCGGATTATTCATGTACCTGCTAACAGCTCCCACTGCATGAGCAATATCTGGTCTGGTACAAACCATGGCATACATTAGACTTCCAATTGCTGAGGCATACGGCACCTTCACCATGTGTGCACGTTCTTCCTCCGTCTTTGGTGATTGGTCTTTGGAGAGTCTGAAATGAACACCTAAAGGTGTACTTACTGGTTTAGCATCTTGCATGTTAAACCTGGAGAGTACTTTGTTGATGTACTCAGCCTGCGATAACATCAAAGTCCCCGACTTTGTGTCTCTCTTGATCCTCATCCCAAGAATCTGCTTTGCAGCGCCCAGATCCTTCATAGCAAACTGCTTTGACAATTTTTGCTTCAAGTTTATGATCTCTTGCATGTTTGAGCCTGCAACGAGCATGTCATCAACGTACAACAATAAAATAATGAAACTATTGTCGAACCTCTTGATGTAGCAACAATGATCTGCTTGGCATCTGGTAAAACCACTGCTACTCATGAAACTATCGAACTTCTTGTACCACTGTCTAGGAGCTTGTTTTAAACCATACAAGCTCTTCTTCAACCTGCATACCAGGTTTTTCTTTCCTGCCTCTATGAAGCCTTCTGGCTGCCTCATATAGATCTCTTCCTCCAAATCACCATGAAGGAAAGCTGTCTTTACCTCTAACTGCTCGAGATGTAAATTCTCCGCAGCTACAATTTTCAACACCAGTCTGATTGTAGACAGTTTTACGACTGGAGAGAAAATTTCATTGTAGTCAATACCTTCTTTTTGCTGAAAACCTTTGACAACCAATCTTGCTTTGTAGCGTTTTCTCCCATCATGTTCTTCTTTGATCCTGTAAATCCACTTGTTATGGAGCGCTTTCTTGCCTGGTGGTAATTCAGCTAATTCCCAAGTCTGATTTGACATAAGCGAGTCCATCTCATCTTTCATGGAAGACTCCCACTTGACTGAATCCTCCACCTGCATTGCTTCATCATAGCACTCTGGTTCACCATTGTCAGTCAGCAACAAATAGTGCAAAGAAGGCGAATACCGTTGGGTTGGTTTAGGAATTCTGGAGGAGCGTCTCAGTTCTGGTGTGTGTGGTTCTTCTTGAACTGCTTCAGGATTGATCTGAACATCATTTCCAGAAATATCCTCGAACTCAGCAAATTCCTTTGTTTCAGCTTCGGTATTACTTGATTCTGCGGTTGACCTATCTTTGTACATCACATTTTCATTGAAAATGACGTCTATGCTTCTGATGATCTTTCGATTTTCGTAGTCCCAAAACCGGTAACCGAACTCATCACCACCGTAACCAACAAAGACGCATTTGTTGGACTTGGCATCAAGTTTACTTCTTTCAGCAGAGTTTATGTGTACATAAGAAATACAACCAAACACTCTTAAGTGTGAAAGGTTTATTTCTTTCTTGCTCCAAGCTTCCTCTGGTATTCCGCCATCCAAAGGAACTGAGGGCCCACGGTTGATCAGGTAAACTGCAGTGTTGATAGCTTCAGCCCATAGAAATTTGGGCAATCCGGCATGTATCCTCATGCTTCTGGCACGTTCATTCAGAGTTCTGTTCATGCGCTCTGCTACGCCATTCTGCTGCGGTGTTATGGGAACTGTTGTCTCCATCTTGATCCCATTGTTTGTGCAGAAATCTCTGAAACTACTGTCTCTGTACTCTCCTCCATTGTCAGACCTCAACCACTTGACTTTCAAACCAGTCTCATTTTCCACCATGGCCTTCCATTTTCTGAAGGTATCAAAGACTTCTGATTTCTTCTTCAGAAAATAAACCCACACCTTCCTTGTTGAATCATCGATGAAGGTGACATAATATAGTGAGCCTGCAAGAGATGGAACAAGGGATGGTCCCCATAAGTCAGTATGAACCAATTCTAACCTTTATGCCTTGGGAGTCTTGCCAATCTTTGTAAAACTGACTTTCTTTTGTTTTCCAAAGATGCAATCCTCGCATAGTCCGACATCTACATTCTTTAGATCTGGCAGCTTCCCTTTTGACAGAAGTATCTTCATTCCTTTCTCGCTCATATGGCCGAGCCTTTGGTGCCATAGGTTTGATTTTCCATCAGCATCTGCTACTGCAATGATATTCTCTAAATTTGAGGTTACATAGAGAGTACCGGTCTTCTTACCACGAGCAATGACGAGTGCTCCTTTGGTAATCTTCCATTCACAGCCTGAAAAAGTTGTACTATATCCTTCTCCATCAAGCTGCCCAACAGAAATCAGATTTCTTTTGAGGCCAGGAATATGTCTCACTCCTGTCAGCTTCCAGGTGGTCTGGTTTGGCAGCTTTAGTCGGATGTCTCCTTTTCCGACGATCTTCAAGGTTTCATCATCAGCTAGATGAACCTTCCCAAAATCACCACTGACATAGTTCTCCATGATTTCTCGGCATGGGGTGGAGTGAAAAGATGCCCCTGAATCCAAGATCCATGATTCAATCGGACTTTTGACGCTTAAAATCATGGCATCACCTATCTCCTCCGTCATGTTGGCAGATTCCTGTGCGCCGGTATTTTTCTTCGGTGCTCGGCAATCTCTTTTGAAGTGACCCTTCTTGCCGCAATTATAACAGGTAAAATCTTTATTTCCTGTTCTTGATTTGCCCCTTCTGGATTTTGATCTTCCACGATTTGAATTTCTTTCTGAAGTTCTCCCTCTAGACTCCGTGTGCAAGGCTGAGGAGGTTGATGCTTCACCCGATTCTCTTCGTCGAATTTCTTCACTCAATACCAGATCCCGAACATCGTCGAATTTTAATTTGCTGTTTCCCGACGAACTGCTGACTGCTGTAACAGTAGCATTCCAACTGTCTGGTAGAGATGATAAGAGAATTAAAGCTCGAACTTCATCATCGAAATCAATTTCCACTAAACTCAACTGGGTTGTGATTGTGTTGAGTTCATTTAGGTGTTGTGCCACCGATGCCCCTTCCGCCATCCGCAAATTGAATAATCGCCTCATCAAATGAACTTTGTTTGAGGCCGATGGCTTCTCGTACATACTGGAGAGAGCTGCCATAAGACCCGCCGTGGTCTTTTCCTTTGCTATGTTAAAAGCAACATTGCGGGATAATGTCAGTCGGATAACTCCGAGGGCTTGTCTGTCGAGAAGAGCCCAATATTCATCCTTCATGCCCTCTGGTTGCTTTCCTGAGAGAGGTTGATATAGATTTTTCTGGTACAAAAAATCTTCAATCTGCATCTTCCAAAAGCCAAAGTCCGCACCATCGAACTTTTTAATTTTCACCTTCCCTTCGTCTGCAGCCATCGCTCCCACTCGAATCTGGCTTCGTTTGGATCGTTTCTGACAATTCTTGCGAATCACCGTGTATTAGAACACCACCGTCGACAAACTCGTATCGCCGACCGAATTTCACTATTCACGAAATTCACTATTCACGTGAATAGTAATGAATAGTAACCTCGCAGAAAATTTGACAAAATTCACAACCAAAAGCTCTAATACCAGTTGTTAGGAAAATAAACCGAGTACAAGTAATTTCCCTATAACCAGATTAGTGAGAATGCGAAATAAAAGCGGAAAAATAATACCCGAAAATTGATAACGGAGTTCAGCCAATTGTGCTTACGTCTCCGGGCTGCTGCAGATCTTTTACTAAGAGAGAAAATTTACAGGTGTTTACAAAACACTCACTACTCACAAGAAAGCTCTCTAGTATAGGAAGAAAGAAATGTTTTGGGATGATTTTGAAGCTAAATGGGTAAGGGTATTTATAGTAGAAACTTAGGGACTAATCTTTGAAAATACCCTAAAGTGCAATGACTAAAGTGAATTTACCCATTCCTATTTTCAACAAACATCTACCAAAATTTTACCAAACTTTGAAAAACATTTTTCAAAGAAACATATACCAAACTTTGAAAAAAAACATTTTCCAAAGTTGGTTGCCAAACTTTGAAACTTTTAACAATCAGGCTATAACTAAGCGATCATTATTATATTTTATCTTCGATAGTCTTGATTTTATTTGTTCAGTCTATAATTGACAAGACGTTTGTTGATATAACTTTCGCTAAATAAAATATTATAGTTATTTTCAAAACAAAAAAACCGAAATATTATTATTCTTAAAAAATAAAAATTTTATTAAATTTATTAAAAAAACAAAAATATTATTTTCCCTCCCCTGCTCCCTGCTTTCATTGTCAAACGACCAAAGGTCAAACGGTAGATTAGCGGCCTACCAAATGATCGACCGTCACAGTCGATTAAACGGCCGATTATCACAATCGAATTTGAGGAATTGAGTATTAGAGATTTTAAGAATAGAAATTAAAATTTAGGGATTTAGAAATTTTTTGTTTTAAAAAGATAGTAAGGGTTGTAACCGATCATTGGGTGGTTGGCGACGTATGGGTGGTCGATCGCCGGTAAATTAGTGACCAGAGATGACTGACGGTTGGAGTTAATGGGACAAGAATAAAAGATTTTAAGAGTTTGAGGTTTTTTTGGTATTTTAGAAAAATGGGGCTTTTTTAAAATAAAGTATTTTTAAGTTTTAAAAAAGTAAATTTATAAAATTATCATATTATGACACGTGTTACTTAACGAAGAAAATTAACAACGTTGACGGCCTGAACACCTAAAATTATGACGTTTGTAACGTTAGACACCGAGATGAGTCAAAAAATACTTCAAGCGCCTATTTATGAAAAGTGATATAGTTTGGGCACTTATTTTATATTTAAGCCTATTTTAAAGCTAAAAATCATTTTCTTTTGGTTCAACTAGAGATGGACAGGGGACTCAAATCCGATGAGTTACGATCCAATCCGACCCTATTGAATTAGATATTTTAAAAAAATTCAGGTTCGAGTTGGGTTGGGTCAGATTTTTTAAAGATTATGTTCGGGTACGAGTAGATTTAGATTTAGGTTGAAAAATATCCGACCCGTCTCGACCTAAAAAAATATAATTTTACCCCATATATTTATGGATAAATACAATAAAACCATTCTATATATTATTTTTTTTATTTAATCATTATTTTTACTAAATAAAAGTAATATTTTTTTATAAAATATTATTTCGGGTTGGATCAAATTTGAATTTTATCTCAAAATGATGGGTGTTCGAGTCAGATAGGGATATATAATTTTGTATCGGATCGATTTGAGCGAAAACTCAACCCGATCCATACCCATTCCCAGGTTGAACCACATTCTTCCAAATGGTCGAAAGCCTAACAATGACAAATTGCCAACACCTTGGCCATTGGCTCCATCCATCATTTCATGTGCGTGGGGACCTTAGTTCTCCTCCAATTTTTGGTATATTTGGTTATTTTCTAGGTCCCCCAAGCAACCTTTTATAACATATGCATGCGCAAGCTCTCCCAATTCCATGTTATATATATATGTACTCATTTAAATTTATCATTTGTGAAACCAAATAAGCAATAGCGGATCCAAAAATATTTTTCAGAGTGAGCACACAATATTAACAATATAAAATTTTTAATGGGATGGATATAAATAAAATTTCATAGTGGGCAAATAAATAACTAATTGAAGAAAAACTAAGATTCAAGAGTGAACACGAAAAATTTCAAGGTGAACATTATCAGTAAAATAAGTAACTAATCAAAAAAAATTCATATTTTAGGGTGGGCACGTGCCCACCCTCACTAAGCTATGGCTCCGCCACTTCAAATAAACAATTAAAGTGGGAAAGATGACGACGAGAAGAATTCATCAAACGACCTCAATAATCGAAGGGATTATTATTTTTCTTAGAGATTTTAAGTTCAAACAATTGCGTACGTTATCAATAACTAAGAAATATTCTAAACATATATTACATTTTCTAATATAATAATAGACAAAAAAGGTATTAAAGTAAATTCAAATTACTTTTATAAAAAAAAAGAAAAATATTGGTTAACATTACTGATATTGTTATAAATACTTTAAGTTCGAATTATTTTCCACAACAATGTTATTTATAAAAAAATAAATAAATTGATGACTACTTCTGTAATTTATCCAAATATTATATTGTCAAGCAAAAGTGCAACGGTTAATAGGTGCTGACGTGGAAGGGGAAAAGATGTCACGTCAGCTCAGATAAACCCCACAATTGTGTGGAGTTCTATAGGATATAATATATAACCCCCATGAGAGTCGGGCGTATAAAAATACTATAAACTTTTGGAAATTTATAAAATAAATTAGGGTAAACTATGCATATACTCCCCTATGTTTAGGATTTAACCGACTAAGGACTTGTCAGAATACCCCTTCTAGGCAGCTGCGCCCTAATAGAAATATCCCATTGTGGGATTAAATCTCTTTTCTCCCTTAGCACCCGCAGAGGACAGTATAGGTCGCCATGCCCCAACTTCCCACAAAGAAAGCAAAAAAGTCTCAGTTTCTTGTACCTAAATGTCGCATAAATGTACCCACCATTAGCTAAGGCCAGTTTCTTCCGTCAATTTAGAGGCTTATTCGCATCCAACTCCACCCGAATTCTAAGACAACCCTTATACCCCAATGAAACAGAAGAAATATCATATTCAATGAAAGAGCCTAAGAAATTACCATTGATACATTGTATGATTAGCTGTTTTGAAGAGTTTCTGATTTTGATGTTGATGTTTCAATTGTAATGTAGGGTTGGAGTTCTTATTTTGGCATGTTTAATTTTATTACACAATGTGAACTCTGGTTTTTGCTTCTAATGGCACCCCCTGTTTCATCCGTCCGGGCTTTTCTACGTTGCTCGGACTCGTGAACGAGTGTCGGGTACGTGTATGTGTTTGAAACGGATATGTTTCTCATGCTTTGCAGATTTTACGTAGACAATATCCCCATTAAAGAGTTCAAAAGAACAACTGCAATGGGTGGAGATTTCCCCTCTAAGCCAATGTCTATGTATGCTACAATATGGGATGGATCCGATTGGGCTACTAACGGTGGCAAATATAGAGTCAATTACAAATACACTCCTTGTTGAAATACAAATTGAAAAGTCAACAATAACTGCAAACCACCAAACTTTCGGTGGAAATTAATTGAGAAACTTTCGGTGCAATTAGAGCAATTGGAGTAATTGGCAGCATGATTTTTATGACTTTTGAAATGGTAAAATCTAAATTTTAGTCATTATAATTTAGGGTATTTACAAATTAGTCCTTTCAACTATAAATACCCTAGCTCATTTAGCTTCAAAACCATCCCAAAGCATTCTAGCTTTCTTCCAATACTAGAGAGAATTTAGAGAGTTTCTTGAGAGTTGTTTTCTCCTTTTTATCGAAAGAGAATTATCATTGTTTTCTCATTGGTAGATCGAGAGAGGTTGTAATTCCTATTTTCTCATAGTGAAATTCTTCTACCGTTGCATGTGGTTTTTACCCTATTTTATTTAGGGGTTTTCCACGTAAATTTTGTGTCTCTTTTTATCTTTATTTTTATTTTCTCAAATTATCAGTTGCGATTTTACTCTATCCGATAGTCGTCTTCCGTAACAATTGGTATCAGAGCTAGATTATAGTGTGTAATATCTGCTTATTGTGTTTGTGGTTGCCACCAAAAGATGGATCCTCCAAAATAAGAAAATAAGAAGTTATTACCCATTTTTTGAAGGTTCCAGAGAACTATTCACGATAGTGAAATAGTGGGAGCTATCCGTAGAAGAAGCTATGGCAACGAAATTTGATATTGAAAAATTCAATGGGAGAAATTTCTCATTGTGAAAATTGAAGATGAAGGCCATCCTAAGGAAAGACGGGTATCTAGCGGCTATCAATGAAAGGCCGGTGGATTTCGCAGATGACATCAAATGGAACAAGATGGACGGGAATGCTATGGAAAACTTTCATCTAGCATTAGCAGATGAAGTATTGTCAAGCATCGAGGAGAAGAAGACAACTAAGAAGATATGGGATCATCTCACCAAACTGTACGAGGCCACATCGCTGCACAATAAAATTTTCCTTAAGAGGAAATTGTACACTCTCCGTATGCAATAATCTACTTCAGTGACGGAGCACTTAAATACACTGAACACTTTATTTTCTCAGCTTACATCTTTAAGTTGTAAAATAGGAGAACAAGAACGTGCTGAACTTCTACTTCAAAGTCTACCGGATTCGTATGATCAACTCATCATCAACTTGACAAACAGTAATGTCACCAGTTTAGTCTTCGATGACGTTGCAGCTGCTGTTCTACAAGAAGAAAATCGACGCAAGAACAAGGAAAACAGACAAGTAAATCTGCAACAAGCAGAAGCGTTGACAACAATGACAACGATGAGAGGGAGATCAACAGAACGTGGCCAAAGCAGCAGTCACAAACATGGTAGATCGAAGTCGAGAAGCAAGAAGAATTTAAAGTGTTACAACTGTGGAAAGAAGGGTCACTTGAAGAAGGATTGTTGGAGTCTAAATAAAAACTCCAATCCACAAGGCAATACCGCAAACACTTCAGATGATGGAGATGCTCTATGCTGTGAAGCGTCAACCACCGTGGAAGGAAGAAAACGATTTACAGATATATGGCTCATTGATTCGGGAGCAACATATCACATGACCTCAAGAAGAGAATGGTTCCATCATTATGAACCTGTCTAAGGAGGATCTGTGTATAGTTGCAATGATCATGCCTTAGAGATCGTTGGCGTGGGGACCATCAAATTGAAGATGTACGATGGAACAATCAAAGTTTTTCGAGATGTGCGGCACGTGAAAGGTCTGAAGAAAATTTTATTATCCTACGGATTGTTGGATAATAATGCTAGCAAGATTGAAACACGGAAAGGAATCATGAAAGTGTTCCGTGGAGCGCTTGTGGTACTGAAAGGCGAAAAAATAGCTGCAAACTTGTACATGCTGAAGGGAGGACTTTGGTAGAAGCAGAAGTCTCTGTTGCCTCATGTAGTTCAGATTCGGCAATGCTATGGCATCAGAAACTTGGACACATGTCAGAACAAGGAATGAAAGTCCTTGTGGAGCAAAAGCTACTTCCAGGCTTAACAAAGGTATCACTTCCTTTGTGTGAGCATTACATAACAAGTAAGCAGCACCGGTTGAAATTCAACACATCAAATTCTAGAGGCAAAAGTGTTCTAGAATTGGTTCACTCTGACGTATGGCAAGCACCAGTAACGTCCCTAGGTGGAGCAAAATACTTTGTCTCATTTATTGATGACTACTCCAGGAGATGTTGGGTGCACCCTATTAAGAAGAAGTCAGACGTGTTTTCAACTTTCAAAAACTTTAAAGTGCGGGTGGAACTTGATTCTGGAAATAAGATCAAGTGTTTCAGAACAGATAATGGAGGAGAATACACAAGCGAAGAATTTGATGACTTTTGCAGGAAAGAATACATCAAAAGACAGTTCACAGTGGCAAACACTCCTCAACAAAATGGAGTGGCAGAGCGGATGAACAAAACCTTGTTAGAAAGAACAAGAGCAATGTTGAGGGACGCATGCCTAGAAAAATCATTCTGGGCAGAAGCAGTCAATACCGCTTGTTATTTGGTGAATCGAGCTCCATCAACTGCAATAGAGCTGAAGACACCAATGGAGATGTGGACTGGTAAACCAGCTGATTATTCAAACCTCCATGTATTTGGAAGTATTGTGTAAGTGATGTACAACGCCCAAGAAATTTCAAAGTTGGATCCAAAAATCCAGAAAATGCAAATTCTTGGGGTATGCTGATGGAGTAAAGGGGTATCGCTTGTGGGATCTCATTGCCCGCAAAGTGATCATTAGCAGGGATGTTATCTTTATAGAAGATAAGCTACAAAGAAAAGAAGACAATGAAAGCGCTGAAAAGTCAGAGACTACACAGATACATGTAGAAAAGGAGTTTGAACAAGGAGATTCTTCTGAAGCAGAACCAGAGAGTTCTGAAGCTCCAACAACTCGTCAATCAGATCGTGTGAGAAGACGTCCCAATTGGCACTCAGATTATGTTATAGAAGGAAATGTTGCATACTATCTTTTAACAGAGGACGGTGAGCCATCAACATATCAGGAGGTAATAAACAACTCAGATGCTTCACTGTGGATGATGGCGAAGCAAGAAGAAATCGAAGCCCTTCATAAAAATAATACATGGGACCTTGTGCCACTACCACAAGGAAGGAAGCCAATTGGTAACAAATGGGTTTTCAAAATCAAGCGAAATGGTGACGATCAAGTGGAGAGGTATCGTGCAAGACTGGTGGTCAAAGGATATGCTCAGAAAGAAGGTATTGATTTCAATGAAATTTTTTCTCCTGTGGTTCGACTAACAACAGTTCGAGTAGTCTTGGCAATGTGTGTGCTACATTGAATTTAGATCTGGAACATCTAGATGTTAAAACAGCTTTTCTTCATGGAAATCTTGAAGAAGAGATTTATATGCTCCAGCCTGAAGGTTTTGAAGAAGACGAAAAGAAGAACTTGGTTTGCAGGTTGAATAAATCTCTGTACGGTCTAAAGCAGCCGCCGAGGTGTTGGTATAAGAGATTTGATTCCTTCATTATGTGTCTTGGATACAACAGACTTAATGCAGACCCTTGTGCTTATTTCAAGAGGTCTGGTGATAACGATTTTGTTATATTGCTGTTGTATGTGGATGACATGTTGGTTGCAGGACCCAACAAAGATCATATTGAAGAATTGAAGGCACAACTGGCTAGGGAATTTGAAATGAAGGACTTGGGATCAGCAAACAAGATTCTAGGGATGAAAATTCACCGAGACAGAAGTAATAGGAAGATTTGGCTTTCACAAAAGAATTACTTGAAGAAGATCTTGTACGATTCAACATGCAAGATTGTAAGCCAATTTCTACCCCTCTTCCTATTAACTTCAAATTATCCTCCAGTATGAGTCCTAGCAGCGAAGAAGAGAGGATTGAGATGTCTCGAGTACCGTATGCATCAGCAGTGGGAAGTTTAATGTTCGCTATGATATGCACAAGACCAGACATTGCACAAGCAGTGGGAGTGGTTAGTCAATACATGGCGAATCCAGGTAAAGAGCATTGGAATATTGTAAAGAGGATCCTAAGATACATCAAAGGGACCTCAAATGTTGCATTATGTTACGGAGGATCAAACTTACTAATCAATGGGTATGTAGATTCTGACTATGCAGGGGATTTGGATAAAAGCAAATCTACTACAGGATATGTGTTCAAAGTTGTTGGTGGAGCTGTAAGTTGGGTTTCAAAATTGCAGTCAGTTGTGGCTACGTCCACAACAGAGGCAGAATATGTAGCAGCTACACAAGCCAGTAAAGAAGCAATTTGGTTGAAGATCCTATTGGAGGAGCTTGAGAACAATCAAGAGTATGTCTCTCTGTTTTGTGACAGTCAAAGCGCCTTGCATCTAGCAAGGAATCCACCATTTCATTCAAGGACAAAGCACATACGAGTTCAGTACCATTTCATTCGTGAAAAGGTGGAAGAAGGGACAGTAGATATGCAGAAGATCCATACCAAAGACAACATAGCATATTTCATGACGAAGGCGATCAACGCTGATAAATTTACCTGGTGTCGATCCTCTTGTGGCCTGTCAGAGACGTAAGCAACATGAAGGTACAAGGTAGAAAGAATGGTGTGAAGATATGATTGTTCCAATCAAATCTTCAAGTGGGAGATTGTTGAAATACAAATTGAAAAGTCAACAATAGCTGCAAACCACCAAACTTTCGGTGGAAATTGATTGAGAAACTTTCGGTGCAATTGGAGCAATTGGAGTAATTGGCAGCATGATTTTTATGACTTTTGAAATGGTAAAATCTAAATTTTAGTCATTATAATTTAGAGTATTTACAAATTAGTCCTTAAGCTTCAACTATAAATACCCTAGCTCATTTAGCTTCAAAACCATCCCAAAGCATTCTAGCTTTCTTCCAATACTATAGAGAATTTAGAGAGTTTCTTGAGAGTTTTTTTCTCCTTTTTATCGAGAGAGAATTATCATTGTTTTCTCCTTGGTAGATCGAGAGATGTTGTAATTCCTATTTTCTCATAGTGAAATTCTTCTACCGTTGCCTGTGGTTTTTACCCTATTTTATTTAGGGGTTTTCCACGTAAATTTTGTGTCTCTTTTTATCTTCATTTTTATTTTCTCAAATTATCAGTTGCGATTTTGCTCTATCCGATAGCTGTCTTCCGCAACACTCCTTACGTAGCCGAATTCTCAGATTAGGTCCTTCACAGCTGTGCGGTGATCAGTTGTGTATAGAGAGAGGTGACAGCACATATACACACACATATATATATTATTTTAGGTTACAGAGTCCACTTTTATCAGTTATGTTTTCTCTCCATAGCTTTTACAGAATCGTTCAATAAAGTACTTTTTCTTTTTATTAATTTCAAGTTTCATTTTTGCTTTTCTTCTTGGTGGATCATCTGCAACACCCAAAACTGTTGCACTTAATGTCCAAAGTTCGGGGCTAGTACGCCTGCCATGGGATGACAATTTAACCCGAATTCGACGGATTCGGATCTGATAGGATAAGGATCACATGGATCACAAATTGTTGAAAAAACTTGCACTTGAAATTGCACTTGAAACAATTTCATAGTCATCCATCCATAAGCACTGGCGTAAAATCATGTGCAAAGTGGATAAGAAGTCTTCGATTGCTACAAATGATATTAGCATAAAAGTCCTGAAGATGCTTTCCGGAAAAGTTATCGACCGCCTAGTTTTGAATTCTAGGAGAAAACTTGCATGATCTTTAGAAGAAGAAAAAAGGCTTAAAAGAGCAGGAAAAAATATCTCGGGTAAGTCTTGCCTATGCGAATCTGTGACATACACGACCGGAAGATCATGATGCTGTGGCATCTGCAGTGCATCGGCGAACCTTTCGGAGGTGTCCTAGGATACTTCAAGTAACATATACTTCGCCAATCCCGTAAACAACCCGCCTTCCGCCTTCTCGTCGTAATATACAGGACAAGATTTGCCATGCATAGCACCATAGGGAGAACGTGCAATATCTTTCCTGCATTTTGCAATGAAGCTAAACAGATTATGTTAAAATTCTGCATGGTGAACATACTCGACAAGGGGTTAGTCTCCGATCTAGAATAGTTAATTCAGACATCGGATGCCACTCCATTCCCCGATGGTCGGTTTCTCGGAGCTTATCGTCGGTGGAGACCGATAAATAGTGACCAACAGCACCAAAGATACCAATTCAGCAGGAACACTCTTGACAGATCACGTTTCTTACTGACAATCAAGTTGCAACCATTTCAATGATCTAAATAGTTACCATGAAGCCTCCAATTCGAAGCAAAGCATTGTAATTGCATAAAATAATATAAACGTTTTCCATGAATTTATTAAAAGGTTTTTAATTATAAAAATTGATTTTATTTCATTAATAATTCATGAAAAAACCATCGAATATTCCACTAAGGTTCGAAGATCTATCCATCAAGCTCAAAAAGATATAAATTTTCAATGAAAAAAACGAAGTTTGTTTTGATTTTAGCCACCATTTAAGACCACACACATGCTTGCGTGATCTATAAGCCATTTTTGTTCAGCTCGAGAAAGTCGTCTTCTTTTCTTTTTCTATTTAAAAAAGTTTTCTTTAGCACTCACGTCAGTGTTGAACCACTGTAGCTTCACACGCACAACACAACAAAAGCGAAAGATCCGATTTTCCCCCCCCCAGATCTGACTAAACTAGACCAACCCCAATTTCTATATTAGATTTTGTCATTGCTTTAGCTCCCTTAGTTACCCATTTCCTTTTCCCATTGCGACTCTGTTATTAGATCGGCTTAAACCCAGTAAACAAGGAAATTAAAAGAAACCCATTTGTTTCTTGTTTCACGGAATTGTTTTGAAGTTGAATTATTTAAGAGTTAACGTGATCCGATTGGATATTTTGGGATTTATATTAATTAGATCTGGATTAAGGGTATTTTAGTTCATATATGTTGTTTTAGTAGTCTGGGTTTATTGTTGAATTGGTTTACGGAGCTTTTTTCTATCCCTCAATGGCAATGCCATCGGGAAGTGTAGTTTTGTCTGATAAAATTCAGTTTCCTGGGCCTGCAGCTGCCGGATATGTCGGTGGCCGTGGATCCGGTGGAGGAGGAGAGATCCATCAGCACCAATTCCGGCAATGGCTCCCCGATGAACGTGACGGCTTTATCTATTGGTTGCGAGGGGAATTCGCCGCCGCCAATGCCATGATCGACATTCTCTGTCAACATTTGCGCGAGGTCGGTGGCGTTGGGGAGTATGAAGCTGTCATAGCTTGCATTCAACAAAGGAGATGCCATTGGAACCCCGTGCTTCATATGCAGCAATACTTCTCGGTCGCCGAAGTTTCGCAGGCGCTCCAACAGGTCGTGTGGAG
Source organism: Hibiscus syriacus (assembly GCF_006381635.1). NCBI lineage: Eukaryota > Viridiplantae > Streptophyta > Magnoliopsida > Malvales > Malvaceae > Hibiscus > Hibiscus syriacus. Next base: position 385,952 of record NW_024063537.1, read on the forward strand.
CCGGAGACAAAGGCATTACGATCAAGAGAAAGTTGGGGGGAAAGAATTTAGAAGATCCGGCACCGGGTTTAAGGGACATAGGATAGAGGTAGCTAAAGATGTGCAGAATTCTGGGGTGGATAGTGATGGAAATTCGACTGTGGCCGCAGTTTCGGACCGGAACGAGGCTGTCACCGAGGATAAGAATGGTAACTACTTGGCTCATGTTTTACATTGTGGTGAAATTGAATGATGTATTGTATTGTTAGCTTGATATGTTTGGTCATTTATCTGTGATGAATTCATGAAATTTGTATTTACTTGCTTAAAAAGCATGGTGTTTCTATATATGTCGAATTCGCAATCTTTCTCGGATTAGGCAAATTACCCTAAACTAGAAAGTAACCATTTGTCTTTTGGAAAAATTTCTGTTAAAATTAAAGGATTTTAAAGCAAGCTTTCTTAGTTGGAAATTGCTATTACATTCCATATTTGTCACTTTTACTTTAATGTCCATGTATGATATACCTACATGCCTAATTTACAGCTGGGGATGGTTAAGAATACATAAGAGGCACGCATTTAATAACTTGTTTACGATCATTCGGGAGGATGAAAACTCATGCTTTGTTACCAAATGTCGTAGCCGAAGAATAACATGGAGTGTCGTCATATTGTGAAAATTATCTGTTAAGGTATCACAACATAGACTTTCTTAACTTGATTAGAATTGTGTTTTGGCATTGGACGATTTATCGGTTCGGAGGGCAATTGTCCTGGGATTTTTCTTTAACTCCCAAGGAGTTTTCCTTTTGTTCTCGATGAAGGCTATTTTGGTTCGTTTTCAAGCTTTCTTTGTGATACCGCATTGGGTAATAACCTTTTTTCCAGAAAAGTTAATTGATACTCTTTCATCGTGGTTATGTATTGTACTCAGATGTTGTCTCCAAACCTCGTGCTGATAGCGGCTTAATAAATTCAGGGTCTTCGAAGGGAACTGCATCCGAAAATACAGAATTGAGAACTGAGGATGTAAATGGAGGATACACCTTGAGCTGTAAAGGTACCACCTTTTACTTCGGTTGCTTTTAGCTATTGCATGTTTGATTCAACACCTGCACCATGTAGAATGCTCAAACTCAAATATTTCAGGTTTTTCGAATAATTCCTTGAGAGTTTTGACACTAATTTCACCGTGTTCTGTTGTATTAATATTCTTTTTCTATTAATGATCTTTTAGAGAAAGATCTACATTCCTCCCAAAATCAGAATGGAAAGCAGAATGTTACGGGTCCAAAAACTTTTGTTTGCAACGAGATGTTTGACGGAAAGACGGTAATTCCTTATAATTGTTACGATATTATTTTGTGAAATTCTTGATGTACTGATAGCTTCTTGCTTCTCCCACCGCAAACTTCTTCAACTTCTGATAAGCCTTTTTATATGTTAAGGTCAATGTGGTGGATGGGCTAAAATTGTACGAGGAACTGTTTGATGAGAAGGACGTTTCGAATCTTGTCTCGTTGGTAAATGATTTAAGGGCAACGGGGAAAAGAGGGGAACTTCAAGGCAAGTATTCTTACAAGTTCATTTTTTTTCTTGGTCTAGCCAGGAGGTAACTTTCGAAAATTGAATTTGTTCCTTGGAAGCTTCTACTTGACAGATTCTGTAGCGCTGTCACGTTGATTAGGCCTACAAAATTGCGTTCAGTTTTACTAACGATATCAGTAAGAGCTGAATTCTTATGTGATAATTTGCGAGAAACAGATCCGACATATGTGGTTTCGAAAAAGCCAATTAAGGGACATGGTCGAGAGATGATCCAGTTGGGCCTTCCAATCGCGAATGCTCCTCTAGATGATGAAACTGCTGCAGGGACTTCCAGAGGCATGTTTCCTGTGATGTGCCTTCTCCCCCTTAACTCTTTCCTCCCACCCCCCGAACACACACATGTACAAAGTAGCGTACATATTTGTTTATCGACTGATAAGTAACTAAACTTCAAACGCCTTCTAATTTGATTATGCATTACCAGAGCGGAGAATCGAAGCCATTCCTTCCTTGCTGCTAGATGCTATTGATCGTTTGGTCGACTTGCAAGTTATAACTGCAAAGCCGGACTCTTGCATCATCGATGTTTATAATGAGGTAGTTAATGATGGTGCTTCTGGTGGTTTTGCTGGAAAATGAGCTAAGCATTGATACTAATATTATGCTTTTCTTTTTAAATATCAAGGGGGATCATTCACCACCTCACATGTTGCCATCTTGGTATGGAAAACCGGTTTGCATCGTGTTCTTGACCGAGTGCGATATTACTTTTGGAAGAGTTGCTGCATTCGATCATCCTGGGGACTTTAGAGGCTCTCTAAAGCTTTCTCTTGCACCGGGGTAATTATTTAACCGTTTTCTCTCTACCCTATCGCCTTCACAGCCTTTCGATGTGCTTCGAGAATGTTTCATGTTTCAGATTACTATCTTTGATCATTTTCCTAATAGTGTATTTCATAACTATCGTGCAGTTCCCTCCTTGTGATGCAAGGAAAATCTTGTGATTTCGCTAAACATGCGCTTCCCTCCGTCCGAAAACAACGCGTACTCATCACATTTACAAAGTATCAACCGAAGAAATTCGTGACCGACAACCAGAGGTTTCCATCGCCTTCGGTTTCTCAGCCTTCAAAATGGGGTCCTCCTCCTAGTAGATCACCCAACCATTTTTGCCCTTCCGTTGGTGCCAAGCCATATACAGCAATACCAACATCGATAGTACTCCCAGCCACACCAAATCACCCACAAATCCCACCTCCGAACGGTGTTCAGCCTCTATTTGTGCCCACTCCAGTTTCTCCTGCAATGTCATTTCATGCTCCGGTTCCCATCCCACCTGGTTCGACGGCATGGCCGGCCCCTCCTTCAAGGCACCCTTCACCTCGCCTACCTATTCCTGGAACCGGAGTTTTCCTTCCTCCACCAGGCTCTAGTAATCCATCATCGCAAGAGTTAACTACTGCAACCGAACTCAATGTTCCGGCGGAGACAGCTTCCCAACCAGAAAAAAGAGAAGTGTAACGGAAGCGTAGACGGATTCGGGAATGCGGTATAGCCGTGAAGGAAGAACAAACGGTAAGGTCGAGCAAAGCTGCTACTAGTTAAGTTCAGAGAAAGGTAGGCTATGAAGTGCAATGAGTTTAAAGAGCGGCTACATTCGAAACTTTCAAGTTCTTTTTTCGGTTATCTTATTAAATGAAATCACATGGTAGGCGGAAACTCCATTGTTAATTTGACTTTGGTCCTTATAATTATCTGGTTTACAAGTTTTGTTACGAAATTATTTCAAAGTTCTGTCTTAATCCTTGACTTTTTTGAATTTGTCCGAATATGCCTGAGATGAGACGATAGATCTTTTAAGCAAGTTTAGGGGTTCGAATTCTAACGATGGAGTAAATTTGATTGAGGGTTTTCTTGTCTTTGTAGTACTCGATCCATATTAGTCATTTAATATATTTAAATAGGATATTGGTGGTTATAAATAAAAAACTATCTAAATAGCGAACTCATAACCGCTGTGCGTCTTCCTCCCTCCAGTGTTTTTTCGTGCACAAGGAACATCTTTTAAATTTCAATGGTGCAGAGACGAGAAAAAAAGGTAAATTATGTATTTAACGTATAAATTATGAGTTTTAGCCCATTTTAATACTTATTTATTTTAAAACTTAACAAATTACCCACCATGAGACTCAATCCCACGACCACAAGGTTAAAAGCCTTGCGCTCTACCAACTGAGTTAGACGGGCAATTAATTAAATATAGTGACATATCCATGAAAGATTTAAGGTGTACACCCGTTCATCTTAGAATCTGATTTTTTTTAAATAATTATATATTTTAATAGTTGTGTCCATTTTGTATAAAAAATTTATTTGATTAATATATACGTATGATCGACTTGAAAGATATTTATGGATCCGTGGCCGGCTAAATATTACATAAAGGTCACCCATGATTATCCAAGTTTCTCTCAACCATTTTCATTTGGGTGATGCCATTAAACAATCGCCAAAGCAAAGGTTCCCCTAGACAGCGAAAGCAAGGTGATCTGTGCACAACATCATCATAGAATTTAACCTCAATTTCTTTCCCTGTCATCTCCACCGACATGAACCCTTGTACGTCGCGATAAAATTCCATCTCTTCTGGATTCTTCCACGTGGCAACATCTCCCCTCCATGCCTTTGATCCCCCTCCACTTGTCATAAATTGAATCCCACTACGACCATTATAAGTTTATAACCAACAAACACTCTTTAGTCATGTCCATTGATCGTACGCCTGAAGAAGTGGGAGAAGACGATCAGAGAGCTCGTCGGTGTTCCCGTGGTGTCCGGCGCTCTTGATTGGATGGTGTCCCACTACTATTCTCCACGTCGCCGACGACTCTCTCAGAGCCGATTCCACTTCCTCTATGATATATTCATATCAGATACATATTCGAATACGAATATTTCCATGATTAAAAAAGGGTTACAATCCAACTTCTGTTGAGGTACTTCCGCCTCTCCAGTCATAAACATGGTCTTTTGGGTCAGTGAAGTACTTGGACACGAATGGTGTAGTGTCTACAAAGAAAAATTCAGCCATTTCTGCCAACAAATAATGAGGAAAAATATTAAAAATGTGTTGAATATATATATATATATATAAAAGCTTGATTACCAGGTCCAGCATTAAGGATAAAAGATCTCAAACAAAGCCGTCTGCTATCCATCTTTCTAAGGATAGGACTTAATTGAGCCTCAACGTTGCCCCTATAATCATGATTACAATGTTAATTTTTTTTCTTTTAAAAGATAATATCAGTGAAGATTAATACCAGTGTACCACTGTTTCTGCAAGCTGGGAGCTGTGTAAATATCAGTGAAGGATTCATGGAAGGATGGATCTCGGACGCCGGTTAGTCCGTTGTCGTAAAAATTATCTCCGGTCGAGATTACGAAGTCAATATCGATTTTCTCCCCGATTATTCCCATCTGAACCATATAAATAAATTATTATTTGAAGATAATAACTAAACTATCTATATTATTATCGATAATAATATCAACCGAGTTAAATCCAATCGATAAAAAGTATTTCGATACGAAAACTTGTATGTTAATCATGCATGATAAGTTAGTACACGTGCATGTTGTTTTTATGAAAACAGTTTTAAGAGAAACACCTGAAGATTGGTTATAGTGTCCTCTTCTTCCCCAGCCTGGCAGTCTCCGACCACCAAGAAGCTCAGCGACCCATCCGGTTTCGCAGCGTGCTCGAAGCGGTGAAGCTCTACCACACACGAGACCACAAACAACCCGACCATCATCGTGGATACGAGCTTTAGCTTCATAGCTTTTTCTTTTTTTTTGAAACAACAATGATTACCCGACGTGAAATGCTGGCAGGCTACTTATAATAGCAGTTTGGATTACTTTAAATCCACATAATAAAATACAATTATATTGATAAATCCGAAGAATCGTAAACAAGAAGAAGGTTTTATTGTGTTATTGACACATCATGATTATACTAAACGAAGTAATGTACATATATATACATACATACGTGTGTATATATATATATATATATATATATATATATATATATATATATATATATATATATATATATATATATGTCGTATACGATATTGATAGCTATATCTTCAAGAATTTTGATTTGTGGTCCATGAATTTTCTGATTAACCAAACAAAAACCATCAATCCACGTTCTTGAAGGACAAAACGTGTAGGGAAATTCCAAGTATCTTCCTTTGTATCTGTCAAATGACAAAAAGAAAAAGTGACTTTGTAGGAATTTTTATTTATTTATGTTTATTTATATTCGGGTTCGAATATATTTCGATGATCAGTTTGATATTAGATGATTGAGGGGAGGCTGTAGTCTTGTAGACAGGAACGAATGCACTAAACTCCTTAAGGAGATCAAGCATGCACTAAACTCCTTAAGGAGATCAAGCGCATCCCGTTATTTTGAAGGAAAAAAATAATTAAATTTAATGAGATGCATAGAGTAAAATGATCTATTATTTTTAAGAAAATAATATTAAAATTTTAAACCATCGTTTTTTAAAGTTTTAAATCCACCACTGATCGAAGAGTACGTAGTATTATTCGATCCACCATGCACTTCCATTGGAGAAATTCATTGCCAAGTTCCTTTTCCAATTGAAGTAGCTCCAATATAGATGGATATGATTTATAGCCCTTAAAAGAAGATACTTATACGTGAAATCGACATAAATAAATTCTTAAGGTAGACATTATTAATAAAATAAATAATCGAAAAAATCAAATTTTAAGATAACAACCTTTTATAAGATAAAAATTTATTTATCCGTAAAATATGGACCCGTCACTAATCATGATCCTCTGTTTCCATCTGCATGTTTTTGGAAGCTTATATTTGCAGAAAGCTTTTGATTAGGTAATTAAGTGTTATGATTGATAAGCATGGAATTAAATACTTCACTTATTGTACGTCAACAGAATTTAAAAAGAAAGGGTAGATTACGCATTTAGTTTTCATTTCGATGCCTAAATTTTCAATCTTTTCAAAATCGTATTTAACATTTAGTTTTCATTTTATTTTAGTATTTTGCCGTTAAAAATTTAACGCGTTTAGTACTTAAACTATCAGTTTTGTCCGTTTTAATACCTAAACTTCCAGTTTTTTCAAAACTTAACGTTAAATTTTGAACGGTGATACTGAAATGAAACAAAAACTAAAGTTTTTAACGGATGGGTACTAAAATGAAATAAAAACTAAACTTTAGGTATGATTTTGAAAAAATTAAAAGTTTAGGTACTAAAACGAATTAAAACTGATAGTTTAAGTACTAAATTTGTAATTTACCCAAAAACCATGTACCAAAAAATACAAGGTATTATTAATTAAATCAAAATTTATGTACCATTTCAAGAACAATGCCAATTGTTTTTAGTAACAAACATGTTACCAAGATGTACCTGTAATGCTTTATGTAAACAAATAACAAATGGCAACGATCAATCGTCGCTAAATAACTTAACAAACGAACAAATAACTAGGCGTCGTCACCTTAAATCCACTGCATTATTTGAATTCATAACCCAAAATCCACTGCTTTATCTTCCTCCCTCTTCCGGCGACGATTCCGACGCTGGAAAAATGAGCATGTTGAGGAGGGCCGCCGCTGGTATCGAAGACGTGAAATGCCTAGTTGTGGCCTATTTTTCTGCTAGAGTATCGCATCGGAATCATGATTTTGTGGCTGCCATCGTTAAGGCCACAAGTCATGACGAACGCACCGTCGTTAGAAGGAACGCGGAAATAGTTCTCGAGTGGATTCGAGATTCTCCGAATAACCTATACCATTTTGTCCGGGCTTTGAGTAAAAGGATGGAGAAGACGAGGAGTTGGGTGGTGGCGATCAAAGGGTTGATGCTAGTGCACAAACTTGTTCGTTGTAGGGTCCCGGGTGTTAAAAAGATGGGTCGTTTACCGTTTGATTTGTCGAGGTTCAGCGACGGGCATTCGAGGTTAAGCAAAACATGCTGTTTTAATCTTTTTGTTCGTCGGTACTATGCATTTCTCGATGAAAGAGGTGCCATTTGGGTCGAGGATGAAAACGGAAATGCCGAGGATAGTCCATTGATGGTTCAGCAGCTGTTGAAGCTTCGGAAACGGCAACTTTTGCTCGATATGTTGCTTAAGATTAGGCCACGAGCGGATAACATGAAGGTCCCTTTAATTTTCGAAGCCATGGATTGTGTTGTCGTCGAGGTCTTCGATGTTTATAGTAGCATACGCAGTGAGATTGCAAAGGTACTATTGGAAGTACATTCACTAGGTAAACCAGAAGCAGCCACGGCCCTTGAGATTCTTCGGAAGGCAAAGAGACAAGTTGAAAAACTTTCTCGATTTCTCGAATTCTGTAAGGAATACGGTGTTTCGAAAGCCAACGAAGCCGTCACAGTTTTCGAGATTCCGGCGGAATATGTCAAAGAACTCGAAAGAAGAATCGATGAGGTTTCAGAGGCCATTGCCGAACATGGAGAAACAACAGAAACTTTCACACAGATTGGAGGTTCTCCATGATGATATAAACACCAATGGAGGAAATATTAACTGTGACATCAATGGAAACAATTAATACATACATACATACATACATACATACATATATATACACTAAATGTACAAAGACTTATCCAGCAAATAGAGAACTCATCATTAAACAAAAGTTCTTGAAGCAAACGCATAAATGAAGTACTAAATAGTTCAAAGAAAAGAGAAGATAATTGAAACATTATCATGACTGAAAATTCATGAACTACAAAGGCAACAAAGATCTCCAAAGGACAGAGAAATATGTACATGTTTGAAGCAGTGAAGCAGGGACGGTATGCGATGGAGCTGTGCCGGTGGTAGCCACCTATTTAAATCTACCTGATAGTGACAAACTTGTTGGTACCATGTCTAGCCCAATAGGTCCTCAAATCGATCGGGATACTGAAGTTATAGTTTTCCGACACGAGTTTCTCCAGCAACTTCTTGAATGCCCCTTGACTCATTTTCCTCCCGGCTATCCTCGCACCTCGTCGTTTGGTGCTCATCGGCAGAGGATACATGGATACATTTGTGGTGCAACATGCGGATTGCCAACCGCCACAACCCCATCGATAACATTGCTGAGGGGTTCCGGTACACGAGCAAACCGGAATTGGAATGCCAGAAATATCCATGTCATATCCATTGATTTTAATGTCCATGCTCTTCTTCGCTGGCTTCACACGTTGAATGGTAGAATCGGTGTTATCCTTTGGCTTCCTAGGCTTTTTCGTCTTTGGCGTCTTAGGAGCAGCCTCGCCCTGCCTTTTCTTCAATTGAACACTTTCCTTACTAGCTGGTGGCTCTTCAACTCTCCGAACCACCCTCTCATCTTTCGTTGAAGAATCGAGTGGCGGCGGCAAAATCGGCATCGAATGAACTGCCGGAGTTTCCGGAACAATGCCGAAATTAGGAGAAATAGCTGGTATCATGTTGAAAAACTTTTCCCTCTGGCTCATCCCACTATCCCGAACATAATTCATAGGTATAGAAGCCTCCGAAACAACGCAGTCACGATGATGAAAGGCAACATTGGGAGCGGCCAAGAGATTCGGATGACGCATCGGAATAAAAGACTTCGTGTCTCGGTCGGCCATGCTCGGCATAAGCTGCAGACCAAGATGTCCTTTAAAGGAAGGCTCATAGTAACCCCAATTCCGCATGTTCAACGCATTGTCATCCATGAAGCTACACATAAACACCAACAAACAACAGATTGAATAAACTCTTTACAATGGTTCACATTATTTCCACCCACAAAGGCGGAGACATTCAAATCAAAACCATGCCTTGTAACCCGTTTGGTTCCCGAGAAAATAACAGGGGAAAGCCCCCATGAGCTAAATTTCAACCGTAAGCTTTCACATTTCCGCAGATCCAAGATACGTAAACAAAAGATCTCAATTCGCAGCTAACAAACATAGCAGAAACGGAAAAATCTAAAGAATCCCAACAGAAAATGGGAACTTTCAGATTCAAACATGTTTCCAATTCCGCACATTTCCCCAAGGTCAAATCTTTGCATGCAACGAAACCCATGATCAGATCTACTAACAGAAACTGGAAAAAAGGAAAAATAAAGTTTGGGTTTTTTTATGGCAGTTGAAGGACTTTAAAAATGGAAACTTTATAACATTCATAGATCTGCCTTTCACAAATTTCACCTACAAAAGCTCAAACACACCACAAATAAACAATTTTAATAAGAAAATACATTTAATAATAGTACAAAGACTAAGGACCCATGTATTCAAAAATCGTTAGAAAGGGAAAGCAAAGGAAAAGGAGGTGAGAGGAGAGAGAGAACTTACCTAGAGAGAGAGAGAGAGAGAGTATACGGCTCTTTAGGGGTTTGCCCTTTCTGGATAGAAAGAGGAGAGAGAAAAGGCAATATATATATATATATATATATATATATAAAGCTATGAAAGAGAATGAAACAGAAAGAAAGAGAAAGAAAGAGAAAGAGAAAGAGAAAGAGAAAGAAAGAAAGAAAGAGAAGCCCCAAATATTAAAAAACGAGGGAGAGTGGGGAAGACCTAAACCAGTGTTTCAATCAAAGGAGATTTTATAAGGGGTAATTATAGAAAGGGTCCCCTTAAATGGTTTCTTTTATTCTAACATCACCTAATAAAAAATCATTTTTTATTTTAATACACATAAATTAATAATGGGCAAACTATGCATTTAGTGCATGAACTACCAGTCTTGATACATTTTAATCTATAAATTTTTAATTTTTTTCAAAATCATATTTAAAATTTAGTTTTTATTTTATTTTAATACTACAGTTCAAAATTTAACGTGAAATTTTAAATTTTTTGATGTTTAGCTACTAAAACATACTAAAATTGATAGTTTAGGTACTAAACGTGTTAAGTTTTTAACAGTTGGGCACTAAAATGAAATAAAAACTAAACATTAAATATGATTTTGAAAAAATTAAAAGCTTAGATACTAAAACAAATCAAAACTAATAATTTAAATATTAAATACGTAGTTTACCCATTAATAATTCAGGAATTAGCACTTTTTCCTACCACATTAATAAAAGTGGAGCAGTTCTGCGGTGCGAGGTCATAGAATAGACTAAAAAAGATGCTACCGGTTTTGTTATTTAAAATAATAACAAAACTGATAGTACTTTATTTTAACCGTATGCTAAGGCGCCGCACGTGAGCGTTTCCCATAAAAGTGTTTTTCGTAAAAAGCATCTTCTATCAATGTAATAAAATACACATTTTATAGGATATGTCTTCTGTGTGATAAAAAGACGTGTTTTACGAGTTGTTTCTACAAAAGTCGATTGAGTTGGATTGAAATGAAAGAAAAATAAAAAGAGGGGACAAAATATGAAAGAGATTTATGAATTTTGTCCAAAAAGAAGAAACACCTGTAATGTGTGTTGAAGACGAACACAAGCATAGATCGACGACACGTGTGTATTAACCTTATATTTAATCACTCAATAAATACATATTTAAAATAATATATTTAAATACTTAAATAACCATATATTTACACAACATGAGAATTGAGAAGTTCATGTGATTTTCAAATCCAACATTATATATATATATATATAAAAGTATTCGAGTGTTTAAATATAATCTTTAAAATATGTATTTATTAAATAATTTGACATAAGACTGATACAAACATATCATTTTAATTTAATTTTATCAAATATTTTTTTAACAATTTAACTTTTAATTTAGATATTAAATATTAGTTTTGATTTGACAAATAAAACATTTAAAATAAATTTTAAATTATTCATATAATTGGTATAAATATTTACAATTTGTTTCATGTATTTTTTTAGTATGGTTCAATTTAGATTTGAGTGGTCATTTGGTGGCTTAATTAGTAGTTAGATTGATGAACAAACATAAACGATATAATATTATACTTTAAAGGTTTAATTAGAATATTTTAAAAATTTATAAATCAAATTAAATTTCAGATCATAAATTGAGAATGGTTGATACAATCAACACTCATTTTTGGAACAAACAAAAAAAAAGCAAAACTTTTTTTGGGTAAATTACAAATATTAGCATTCAACTTTCTTTTTACTCTTATTTTAGTCATTAAAGTTTAATTTTTTTATTTATTCATTAAACTTTTAAGTTACTCATACTTTGATTACTCTGTCATTATTACTATATATGTAAAACCCTAATCTGATCTGACTCAAAGTCCGGATGATTAGAATGTCACACGAAACCATCTACCATTTTTTAAAAAGAATATTGACCAAATTAACATTCGGGCATAATATAAATACCCAAAATAATCACAAAAATACAAAATGTAAGTATTTCAATACAGGGAGCTCCCGACAGCAGTCTCCAAGATACATGAGTATAAAATAGAGTTTACAACTCAAATATTAAACATCTAAGGTTACAATACTTGAGACGCACTCTGATAGGATGATCGAGTCTAAAAATTTGAAAAACTAGGCGACGAGCTCTTCTGATGGCATCTAAGAACCTGCGTACGGAAACACATTAGATACGCTGAGCTCACAAGCTCAGTGCTACACAAATAACCGAACTATACTACATGCATTCAACAAATGAGCATCTACAAGTATGGTTATGAACAATTGCATACAATAACACAACAACCAAAGTAAGCATCATGGTGCAGCTCGAGGTCACTTAACATCACGAAACTCACACCCCTATTTGCTTACTAAAGAACCTTAGGTGAGTATTGGGTCACACAACATCAATGCCTCCCTAAACCTCGAGTTGAGTCTGAGTCACATAGCATCGAAAACTCACTCAACTAGTCTACCCCTCTAGAGTACTTGGGATTTGCCCGGAACACTTAGCATCGAAGCAACATCCAACTAGCATTTAAAGTGCACAAGAATTGAATTGGATATATTCGAATAATCATTTACTCCACTATATCAACGTCGTACACAAGTAACTCAGGTGTTCTCAATGTTTCCTGAGTATCAAACAAGGCATAAGTCTTATGGAATCTTACCTCATTAAGATCTTATGTTATCATACAATTCATTTAGGTTTCCACTTGTAGGCTTATTAGAAGGTTTCCCTCACCGAACCCTTTGGTTTCGTCTTTCAAATCCAAGCTAAGCTTATAGCCTAAACATTCACGATGGTACCGATACTCCTCCTTAGGTATCGATACTCCCCTCCTGTGGTATCAATACTTCCCCAAGTATCGATACCAAATTTATATTCGATGTTTTTGGAAAATATCTCAATATCAATACTCTGATACTCTCCCTCTTGGTCATCTATACTCCCTTGAATATCAATACCAAAATAGCTTTCGATGTTTTGAAAAATACATCGGTATTGATACCCTTTTTGGGAATATCAATACCGAGTATCAATATTATACCCTCGATATTGATACTCCAATGAGTACCAATACCAAAATTACATTCTGGAATCTGAACAAGACCCCAAGTATTAATACTAAGCCCCGAGTATCGATATTTTCCTGAACAGTATCGATACTCCTTGTTAGGATATTGATACTCTCCTCACAAACCTTTTGAATTTTGCCCTTATATAACTAACAATTTCGGTACTTTTCTTATAGTTGCGATATCCTCTACCCAAAAAACTCTGTTTCACTCGTCTAAAACTTCCCAAAACGTTTCTCTAGTGTCCTCAAAACCCCTAAATCCCTTTTTCATGCTTTAAACCCCCAAGTGCACACAAATGGCTCATACACCCCAAACATGCATCAAAACTACACATGTTGATCTACAAGCAGTAAATAAGGGTTATGATTGTGTTACCATACACCCAGTAGTTATAGGAACAACCTCAAGCTCACCCAAGCACCTCTTTCTCTTTGTCTTTCACCCTTGAGCTCTCACCCACTTCCCTCGTTAGAATAACAATGGAAATGAGTTATCAACTTCAATCTCGGATTATGTGTTTGTAACTTTTTTATATAAAAATTTTCTGTTCAGGTTTAACATGTAAAAGATTACGATTGAATCGTATGAAACATCTTGCTCGAATAATAAGTCCTGCCGGGCAATACACTTTTAATCAAAGCCATGAAAACATAACAAAATGTAAGAATCCACATTACAAAGTCAAAAACCACAACCTTTGTTTTAAGAATATTCGACAGTACAATTTCACCAACAGAAATTTGAAAGTTGAGCAATTATCTTCATGATAATCTTCAGCAAAATAAAAAAAAAATCGTTCATATCCTCAAACCATGTTTTCGAATAGGGAACCGAAGGCTTTGGTTGTCTTTGGGAATCATTTAGGTGTCGATCACGTTTCCCGACCACCACTGGTGGTGGCTGGAGTTCGAGAGGGCAAAAGGGGAAGAAAGATTTTTAGACTTTGGGTGCCTTATTTGATGTTCTAGATCGTAGACCTAGGTTGAGGGGCTAAAACAAAGGGGTTTAGGTTATTTTAGATTTGGTTTTCGGTTTGTTTGCCGTCGTATAAGGTGGTCAGAGGGAGGAGAGGCCACCAAAGTATGATGGTCGGAATCTAGGTTTCAAAGGGGCTCGATGGTTCTCGGTTGAGCAGAGAAGAAGGGCAAAATCAACGAGATAATGCGTTGAAATTTTTTTTTTCACGAGATAGTGCCCTCGCCAGATTAATTGCTCAGATGGGGTGATTTATGCAGTACCCATATAGGTCGCCATGCACGCCCAGCTACCTACCAGGTCGCCATGCACGCCCAGCGACCTAGGTAGGTCGCCATGCAATCCATGCAGCCCCCAAAGGTCCGGGCGACCTATCCTCGCTCGGTTGCTCGGATTCCCTCGCATAGCTCGCTCGGTTGCCCTCGCATAGCTCGTTCGGATGGCCTCGGTCGGATGGTCTCGGATGCCCAGCGTGTTGGGGCGTGCATGGCGACCTACCCCCAGAGACGTGGGACTGTAGAGATCACCCTATCTGAGCAATTAATCTGGCGAGGGCACTATCTCGTGAAAAAAAAAAATCAACGCATTATCTCGTTGATTTTGCCGAGAAGAAGTGTTGGAGAAAAAAACAAAGAGAACATTGAAAATGGCTAGGGTTTAGTTTGTTTCCTGAAATAGCAAAAAAGAGGTTTAAATACCATAGCTTTTAGAAGAAGAAAAAACCACGCACAAGCCACTAGACATTTAGCGTTTTTTACAAAATCATCCCATGTTTCATTTATTTTATTATTTAATTCGAATGTGTAGACACTATTTGCACAATTTTCCCATTTCGTGTTAAACTTAATAAATAAAAAGAATTTTGCCTTTAGATCCTCCGTATTTAGGTTCGTTTTTAAATTTATGTCATCAATCTCTAGGTTTTTTGCATTATTTGGTTTTAAATCGAAACACTGATTTAGCTATTTTCCCTTTAGTTTCTTAAGCATGTTAGGGTATAACTAAAAAATAGAATTTTGGCTTTTAGTCCTTAGAATTTTGCCGCGAATTTACAGTTTGGCCATGTGGTAGGTTTATTTGTTATTTTGTTTCAAATTAGGGTATTAAATGTGGTATTTTCCATTTTTATGTATAAGGATAAAATAAGATGAAATTTAGTTTTTTAGTCTCTCTAAAATTATCATTTTACTATTGAACTCGTATGCTTTTAATTTTATTTGATTTAGGCTTGTTAGTTACTTATTTAGCCACTACAATGTATGATTATTTTAATTTAGTTTTGGTTTTAATCTTTTGTTTTTTTAAATCTTATCATGTTTGTGTCACTAAGTTTAGATTATTTATAACTTAGTCCTTAATTAGTATGCTTTTTCTAGATCTAGCCCCTTAGACTTAGGTTTCTTAGGATTTAGTCCTCGAACTTTTTAAAAAACTAGGGAATATTCAATTTGGCTCTCGCCTTAATACTCGTAGGTTCATTTAGATTATTTGATTCAATAAATGAATAAAAATAACTATGATTAATATTAGAGCCTTCACTTTAGATTTAATTTCACTTTACTCCTTTAATTTAGGGAATAATTCGATTTGACTTTCACATTAAAATACCCGATGGTTCACGTTGATTATTCGATTTAATAATTGGATAAAAATGACTAGGATTAATATTAGAGCCTCCACTTTAGGCTTAATTTCACTTTAGTCCCTTAATTTAGGGAATAATTCGATTTGATCTTTGCATTAAAATGTCAGAGGGTCCACATTTATTATTCAACTCAATAATTGTTTAAAATCGATTATGATTAATATTAGAGCCTCCATTTTTAGGTTTAGTCCTTTAGGTTCTTTAAATTTCATAATTTGACACTCTAAGTTAAGGCTTGTCTTAATTAACTCGCCTAGAATGATTAGGTTAATAAATGGTTGTTTGATTGTATTTTCAGTTTTTTTTAAATAAGGCAATTTTTATTTATCAATGAATTAATAATGTATCCTTCGCCTAAATGTCTGGGGTGACTACTGGTAATTCCTGAAATAAATCAACATCCTTTTCAAAACCTTACATCATGATTTCTTAATAATCAAGGCAATGTTTACTTATTAGGATCGATAACGAAACTTTTGCATAAAACACCCCGATGGTGGTCGTTATTGGTCTTGATAAACCGATAACATTTTCAAAATTTGCATACATAGTAGATTTTAAATTAAATAAAACCTTGAACTCAAAATTTTTAATTTTAAATATAGGGTAATCGATTAGTACTAATTTTTGGGTGGTGTGGGGTGCTAATCATTCCCCACACGTAACTGACTCCTAAATCCGATTTATGATTTTGCATACCGAAACTCGTAATTTTTTATAAAATAAAATTATTTTATTAAAAAATTTCGATATTAGGTGTTTTAATTGTACCTTAAAAATGATTGGTGGCAACTCTCCATCTTCTCATTAAAATATTTTCAAAAACCTCAATCATCGTAACTAGTCGACTTTTCTTCTCAATGACCGGTTGCGATATATATATATATATCAATTTCTAGTGGAGAATTTCAATTGATCCAACGTTACTCCAATGAATTATTTTATAGAAAGGATAAATAATGTTGCTGAATATGTTAGCTATGAAGATATCATTTGATCAAATGTTGCTTCAATATAAAGAGAATTAATATTGTTGGAGGTGTCAAATGGAGGTATACATAACTAAATTTGATAAATAACCATCTAATATATTTTGAAAGTTTAGTTATCTCTCCTATATTTTAACCCAAAAGTTTTCAACTCATTGGCTAAGTGATGTAACATTGTCTTTATGCCGAATAGAACTATGGGTAAATTATGAGTTTAGTACCTAAACTATCAGTTTTGAATCATTTTAGTATCTAAACTTTCATTTTTTTTTCAAAATCATACCTGAAATTTAGTTTTGTTTCATTTTAGTGGCATGTTCAAAATTTAATGTTAAGTTTTGACTAAACGCATTAAAATTTTAACGGAAGTGTACTAAAATGAAATAAAAACTAAATGTTAGGTATGATTTTGAAAAAATTAAAAGTTTAAGTACTGCAACGACTAAAATTGATAGTTTAGGTACTAGACATGTAGTTTACCCTAGAATTATTAGGGTTCCAATCTTTTCCACCCTTTATTGAAGAAAGAGCTCATAATGAGTAAAATTGCAAATTTTGAAGGTTGGGGTAGAAACTAGAAAGAAACCTAAAGAGGAAAAAAAGTAAATTCTCTAGTAGAAATGATTGCAGCCTTCTTGAAAGTGACAAATCTTGTTTCATTCATCTTTAGAAAACACAGTACTAATTAGGTTTTCAGTTTACATTTTCTTCTCAACCAAACACATAATCCATATATTTAAGATAGGTATGGCCTGCATATCCTATACATATATAATATATTAGGATAAACTACCTATTTAGTACTTAAACTAGTAATTTTAGTATGTTTTAGTACTTAAATTTTTTATTTTTTTCAAAATTATATCCAACGTTTAGTTTTTGTTTCATTTTATTATATCGTTATTAAAAACTTAACGTGTTTAGTACTTATACTATCAGTTTTAGTCCATTTTAATGCCTAAACTTTCAAAAAAATTAAAATTTAACGTTAAATTTTGAACGGGTACTAAAATAAAACAAAAACATTTAGGTATGTTTTGAAGAACGTGGAAGTTAGGTATTAAAACAGATCAAAATTGATAATTTAGGTATTAAAATATATCAAAATGGATAGTTTAGAATCAAAATTGATAGTTTAGGTACTAAATGCATAATTTACCTAATATATATATATATATATATATATATATTCATACAAATCACTGTGTGATTGAATAATGACTGTTTGTTTTCTTGTGGCGATGTTTTTTTTTTTTTTTGTTTCTGTCCAAATGCCTGTGTTATTATGTGGGTGTGGGCTCTCTCTCTCTCTTTATCTTTCTCTTTCAAAGTAGCTTTATATAACCCAAAGACTGGATTTTTACAGTGAAAGTTGATATATTTGCAGAAAGCAATAGCTTTCTTCTCCATGTTCCAGTAAAGGCTGAATTTTTCCACCTCTACTTATGTTAGAAGACCACAACATCAACGCTTCAATTTCATTACCAGCTCTTCCTCCTTCCTCCTCTGATAAGCCCTTGGAAAATGGGGCTGCACACAAACGAAGAAGAAAACCAGCAGGCACACCAGGTTTTGTACCAGTTGATCGTTGTCGCACGTCTTTGAATTAATCAGTAGTTATATAATCCGACAGGTTTATGTTTGGTTTGTTGTTGTTGTTGTAGATCCTGATGCGGAAGTGGCTTCTTTGTCGCCGGAAACGTTGCTGGAATCCGACAGGTACGTTTGTGAGATCTGTAAGCAAGGGTTTCAAAGGGACCAGAACCTTCAAATGCACAGGAGGAGACATAAGGTGCCATGGAAGTTGCTGAAGAGGGGATCACAGGAGGTGAGGAAGAGGATCTTCGTTTGTCCCGAGCTGACATGCTTGCACCACGAACCCTGTCATGCTCTTGGAGATCTGGTCGGGATCAAGAAACATTATAGAAGGAAAAAAAAGCGATCGGAGACAATGGGTTTGCGAGAAATGTTCGAAAGGATAAGCAGTTCAGTCGGATTACAAGGCTCATCTCAAGACCTGTGGCACCCGAGGCCATTCTTGTGACTGTGCCCGTGTCTTTTCCAGGTTCATTTTCGTTAACCCTACATAAAGAAGATGTAGTTGGTTGTATGATCGATCGAACATAATCTCATGTTGTCTGGTTTCTTCGTGTGTCAGGGTGGAGAGTTTTATCGAGCACCAAGATGTTTGCGCTGTTCGGCGAGTTCAACCCGAGTTACAGGCTGCCTGCTCGTCTCGAGCAGCTTCGCTCCAGTCCTTCAAACGAAGCTGCCAACTTCATCATCGCTCGAAGGGCCGAGCCTGTTTTCTTGCAGCACCAGAAGCAACACAATCTTGAACTTCAACTTCTACCAACAAGGGATTCGGATGAGAATCACACTACTCATTTGAAGCCGTCCATAGGATCAAATGCAAGTAGTGAAACCACACTGGGAACTACTAGGTTGAAAGAGTTGGCCATGGCCGAGAAGGCATATGCCGAAAAGGCTAGACAAGAAGCTAAGAGGCAGATCGACATGGCCGAGCTCGAGTTCGCAAGTGCAAAGAGAATAAGGCAACAATCAGCAAGCGAGCTCGAGAAAGCTCAAGCCTTGAAAGATGAAGCGACAAAGAAGATAAGTGCTACCATCATGCAGATCACTTGTCAAACGTGCAAACACCAGTTCCAAACATCAACAGCTGCGGTCCCAGACGATGAGATCTCACTTGCCATGAGTTACATGTCTTCAGCCACAACAGAAGACGTATGAATGTTCCATTATCCCTTAGATTAGGTCATATGAATGTTCTGATTATATTTAAAGTTGAATGAACTTTATTTTACATTACTTTAGAGAAAAAATTAGCTAGAAAATAGGAAGTAAACATTAAAAGATGGTGACCCAAAGCTTAAAATACCAAAATTGAGTGCTAGAAGGGGGTGGGGGGAAAGGAATGTCATTTTCATTGCATTTGAGTCCCTTTTAAATACTTATAGATATAAAGAAAAAACACCATGTTTTCAGTGCCCCAATAGTTCTTCTCAAATATAAACAACACATGCAATTCACATAAAAACACGAACACTTTCTCTCTCCCACACATTTTATCAGTTGCAGAAAGCTTGCTGAGTGATCAGTCAGTAAGCAGCAGCCATGGCAGAGGACACACAATCTGCCATTTATTCATTAACGTTTTCTGAAGCCAAAACTGCACTTACCTTCTTCTTCAACCCTTCAACTATAGTTCAAAACAAACAACAAATGAAGGAAATCGATATATATATATATATATATAGTTTAGGGTTTCTTTCTGTTTAACAAGTGCAGGCAAAAGGATTACCATGTTCTTTTTATTTTGAAGCTTTGTGGTGTTGTTTTAGGTTGGGTTTGGGAGCATGGGCAGCTCTTTCCTCACCTTTAAATGCAGTTCCATTTGCTCTTTTTGGTCCATTGGATATTAGCTATAATTCAAAACTTAAATTACTTTTTGGGTAAATTCATATTTAGTACCTAAACTATCAGTTTTGTTTTGTTTTAGTACCTAAACCTTCAATTTTTTAAAAATCATACCTAACGTTTAGTTTTTATTTCATTTTGGTACCCTGTTCAAAATTTAACATTAATTTTGAAAAAAATGAAAGTTTAGGTACTACAACAGACCAAAACTGATAGTTTAGGTATTAAACATGTTCAATTTGTAACGGTAGGGTACTAAAATGAAACAAAACTAAACATTAAGTATAGCTTTAAAAAACTAAAAGTTTAAGTACTAAAAAGAACCAAAACTAATAGTTTAGGTACTAAATGCATAGTTTATCTTTATTTTTTTAACAATTTTTATCTATGAGAGGGAAAGAGAAATTTTTACTTATAATGAACTACGGCTTAGAGAAGAGGAGAAAAGAACTTTTAACCACTTGCTCTAAAGATCGTAAAAAAAGTGAAATCAAACAAGTGAGATTTATATTATAATAATCATAAATTATTCTAGTCAAACTCATCAGTAATATTCATCTAATTAACTAATTAGTGGTCACCACTTGTCATCTAGAATTAATGACAAAAAATATTAACGTAATATGTCATCAAATTAACGACATTTAACGTTCAAGTGATTAAAATGTAATAAAATGATAACATAAGTGACTAAAACTTAATTTTTAAAATTTAATGAGTAAAAATGTACAAATATGAAATATAAGAGACTACTCTTGTAGTTTACCCAAGATTATTTAATAAATGGGCCTATCCTTTCAAAAATACAGCAAACATGTGGGCTTTGTTTGGTCAGAACACAGATTTGGGCCAACTACTTAGGAGCCCTTTTAATTTTGCAATTTGGATATAACATCCGAGATTCGGGCATTTTTAAAAAACGGAAGGTAAAATTCTTCTATTTGTCCCTGTACTGTGCATAACTTATAGTTTAACCCATATATTCTAATTTAATTTTCTACTCCCTGTACTTTTCAATTTAAAAACAAATAGGTCCTAACTCAAACTATATTCATGAAAAATTATCAAATCAAATTTTATTATCAGTCTTTGTATTTTGTGTAAATTAACATTAAATCATAAAATGTTATCGATATGTTATCTAGATCTGTATAAAAATCAAAGTTTTGTTAATTTTTTTCTTGAATCAATCGAGTCGAATTGAATTATGAAAAGCTTAATTAATGAGAATATTAAAGTCATTTACATTTAGCTTTAATTTATTTTGGATAAATTACACGTTTAGTGTCTAACCTATCAGATTTGGTTCATTTTAGTACTTAAAATTTTAATTTTTTCAAAACCATACTTAAAGTTTAGTTTTATCTCATTTTTGTACCCTGTTGTTGAAAACTTTAGTTTTTATTTTATTTTAATGTCCTTGTTTTAATGTTTAGTTTTGAAAAAATTGAAAGTTTAGGTACTAAAACGGACCAAAACTGATAGTTTAGGCACTAAACACATTAGGTTTTTAACGACAGAGTATTAAAATGAAACAAAAACTAAACTTTAGGTATGGTTTTGAAAAAATTGAAAGTTTAGGCACTAACAGACCAAAACTGATAATTTAGGTACTAAATGCATAACTTTCAATTTTTTAAAAAAATACCTAACGTTTAGTTTTCATTTCATTTTAGTACTCAATCGTTAAAAACTTAACGTGTTTAGTACCTAAATTATCAATTTTGATCCGTTTTAGTACCTAAACTTCAATATTTTCAAAACTTAAAGTTACGTTTTGAACGGGCTAATAAAATGAAACAAAAACTAAAGTTTTTAACGACGAGTAATAAAATGAAACAAAAACTAAACTTTAGGTATGAATTTGAAAATTTTGAAAGTTTAGGTATTGAAATAGGCTAGAACTGATAGTTTAAGTACTAAATGTGTAATTTACCCTCTATTTTTTATGATCCGATGGAGCTGGCCTGGATTGTGTATTCTTAAAAGATAATGGACTGAAATTAAAAGCAAAGTTGATTATTTTATTTGAAAGAAGAGTGGGGAAATGGCATCATGAGGGGTTCAACTTCATCCCCTACCTTTTGTTGTAAAGCTCTTTCAGAATACTTCCTTTTTACTGCCAATGGTGACTCACTGAGTGCTCTCCTCCTTTTACACTGATGAAGAATTGAGTATTTTAATCATTACCCCCTCACACCTTTTCCTTTTTGGGTCAACTTAATTTTGTGATGAGAAACAAAGTTCCATGCATTGGGATTAGGGACGGTTATGGGAATCGAATCCGACGGGTTTCGATCTGATCCGATTTGATCGGGAAGTGTTTTTTTTTAAATTTAGGTTTGGGTCAGGTCGGATATTTTAAATGTGATGTTCGGGTGAGGCCGAGTTTTAGTTTAGGGTGAAAAATAAGCGATTCGACCCGAAAAAATATATAATTTTACCTTTTATATTTAGGAATAATTACAACAATATCCCTCTATATATTATTTTTTTCAATTAAGTCACTGTTTTTATCGGGTCAGGTGAAATCTTATTTTGGTCGAATCAGGTTGGATATCGGGTGGAGGATTCCTTGTTCTCGGGTCAGGTCAGGTGGACCAAAAATCTGACTCAACCCGACCCATGCCCATCCCTAATTGGGATCTCAAATTCAAGCTTATTATTGGAAAAAAAATAATATGTAAATAGCTCCTAATGTTTATCAAGATGATCATTTTGGTCCATATTCTTTTGTAAAAAAAAAAGAACAAAGTAACTGTTTTGTCAAATATTAAAGGTGTTTTTGCCTAAAATAAAAATTAAGGAACAAATTATAGATTTTTTTATTCTACTGGTTTCAAGGTTTCTTCTTGATTAGTTCGAACTGACTCGCGTCGCACACTTGGTTTTGGTGGGTGAATCTTCTAACAAGAATTTTTTATATACACAAAGACTTAAACTCGAAACTTTACTTAAATGATATCAAACTGCTTAACACTTGAAAATTGAAACAACCTTTGTTCGTAATAAATATATAGATTTTAATATTATACCTACACATATTACATATTTTAATATTTTAATGCTACGAGTGAAATGATATAATTTTAATTAAAATATACATAAAAATAAACTTAAATGATATTAAATTAAATAAAAAAAATTATGCATATTTTTGAATAATTATAAATTAAAAATAAGTATTCTTTTTGTTATTAATTGAAAAATAATAATTAAATAATTGGTCATCATTAGCTCCATTTGGTGGGTCATCTTGGATTCTCGATAAAAAAAAACAGATGAGTGGGAAGCTGTTTATTTATTTATTTATTTTACTTTTCGGTCCCTTTGGCGTGAAGTTGACGACAATTTGATCTTCATTTCCTTTCCATTTCTTTTTCATAAAAAGTAGGTATAATGCTAAAAATAGTCCTCAATGTTTACTATAATGATCATCTTTGCCCCTATTATTTTATTGAGCATTTTTGTCCCAACGTTTCACCTTGAGAAAAAAGCTTCCCCTATAGATGAAAATCATTCGTTAACACACTATTAACGCTCCAAATTAAGAGTCTTTTTACCATAAAATGAAACATTAAAGAATAAAATGTCCAAGGAAAAAAGAATAATGAACAAAGTGAGTCAAATATTAAATGTTTCTTTGTCCTAAAATAAAACGTTGAGTGTCACAAAATACTAAAAAAATAAAATAAGATAAGAATGACCACTTTAATAAACGTTGAGAGTTATTTTTGACGTATGCTAAAAAAGTAACACCATACATACACATCCAAATTTCAACTCGAAAAAAATTAGGTTTAAATTTGATTCGATTTGAAATAATTATTAAGTAATTCTTTAATTTAGTCTCTATAATTACTAATTTTGATTAAATTTATTGATATATTAAATTTATTTACATAATCTAAATATCAGTTGGTACATAAAAGTCTTAAAGTAAATGATTGAAAAGCGCATTCATCATTCGGCAAAAATGGTGAATTTGGTCTCTCTCTCTTTAATTATTGGCACCGTTTGATTTGGTCAATTTTATTGACTTTTACTGGCTGGTAATTTAAAATTGTGAAGAAGTGTGGACGGTAATTAAATTTAATTACCATGCAAGGTTAGAGTTAAAAGAGAGATTTAATTGGGATTTGGTTCCAACAATCCCGAACAATTAAATTTTAAATTGTACTTTTGCACAACACTTTCAAAAGTTCGTTTCTACGATACTTTTAAAAGTTAATTTTCAAAATTAGAATAAAAACAATGATAAAATATAATACCTCTACTCCATAAATATATATTAAATACAAATAATAAAGGAAAAAGCTGTTGCCAAAAATTTGTGACCTTATTTAACAATTTTGAAAGGTTAAATAGTATTAGAACAAATAGTCTCGACTATAGAGTATTAATTTATTGAGTTAATTATTATTAAAAGTTATAAAACGGTCTTATACTTTTTTGAGTCATCGACTATTGAAATTAAAAAATGGTCAACCGACTATCTATTGTGTTCCAAACTCGTCTTTTTCCATTAAAAATTAAGAGTGGTTTGAGCTGGACGGTAACCTACTGACTGTGAATGATAGTCGTTTGATATTCTGAGATCAGATTATATCATATATTAGTCAGCATGTTAACGTCTCACTTAAATTACCATCATTTTTAAAGGAAGAAGGACGAGTTTGGAACAGAATCAATAATCGGGTGACCATTTTATAATTTTTAATAGTTAGGGGACTTAAAAAAGCAATGTCTTATAATTGGAAGACTATTTTATAACTTTTAATAATAAAAAGACTCAATAAAACATCACTCTATAATCGATGGACAATTCATGTAGTTTACCCTATAACAAATTCGACACCGTTAGATCTTAATTTAACCAAATTGAAAGATTAAAAAACCCTTATGAATATTTTTTGTTGCCCTTCCGTTAGATCCACCATCCCTCTTTTAGTATATTTATGTATAATCCATGTATTTGTAATATATTTATGTATTTTTTAGGATATAAATTGAGTTTAACATATTAATATTAATATTCTTATAATTTCTTTTATAGCATTTAATATATATTTATGTTTAAGGTTTAGGGTTTAAGATTACTTTGTGGTTCAAGGAATCATTATCGTTCCTATAGGTCACGAGTTCGAGCACCAGTAGCGGTAATAAGATGATTGAGCGTTGATTATCAAATACTTTAGAATATTTACGCGAGATTCACAAAGACAAATATTATGAATGTCGTCTTGTATCCAACAAGGGTTTTAGTGGGCTACCCTAATTAAGATTATAATAATTATTATTATTAAACATATGAATTTATAATCATATATGGACGTGAAACCCTACTCTATCTTTTTCTTCATTAGCCATGCTTGCGTTTGTTTTGCCAATGAATGTTTTTACCATATTATTTTAGGGTAAAGTATGTAAATGGTCCCCAACTATAAGATAATGTTTTATTAAGTTCCTTGACTATTCAAAATTACAAAATGATACTCTAATTATGGAGAGTTACTTTGTTGAGTCTCTCGACTATTAAAAGTTACAAAATGATCACTCGAGTATTCATTATGTTAAAAATTAACGATTATATGAGTTGGACGTTAACATGTTGACTGAGACATGGTAGTCATTTGAGATTATGAAATTGGATTTTATTATATCTCAGCCAACAGGTTAACGTACAACTCATATGATCGTTATTTTAAAAAGAAAATGACAAGTTTGAAATATAATGAATAGTTGGATGACCATTTTGTAACTTTTAATAGTTAAGAGACTCAACAAAGCAATTTCCTATAGTCAGGGGACTATTTTGTAAATTTTTATAGTAAATGAACTCAATAAAGCATTATTTTATAGTCAAAGGATCATTTGTGTATTTTACCCATTATTTCAAGATTAATTATTTTTTTATTACGAACATTCGAGTTTTAATCTTAATATTATGTATAAAATAAAAAATGTTAGAAGTATCACTCATAATAGATACATATAACATCTAATCTAAATTAGTCGATTAATGAAATACGAGCGGTTAAAAATCTTATTGTTCTTTTAGTGACAAGCATGATATTCACAAATGATGTTATAGAACATTGTTTTTTTGAATATCCTAAAATGATTACAAATTAGTATACGTTATAATTTTTTCTTAAGCTATTAACAAAACATATACCATGTAGACTTAATTGCTCAAATTTGAATCCTCTAAAGAAATTAACAAAAATTTTTTACTAATGAGCTCTTTCAATTTTTATTTTGGTTACCCTCCCGGTTCTAAGGCTTAGCCTTGACTAATTCGGACTGACCAGTGTCGCACACCTAGTTTTGATGGGTGAATCTTCCAGCAAGGATTTTCTGCATACACAAGGACTCGAACTCAAGACCTTGCTTAAACGATATCAAGTTACTTACCACTTGAACCAACCCCGTTGGTGAGGTCTTTCAATGTTTAAATATACTTTTAATTAAATTTAAATTTATTTAGACAATTTTTTTTACCTTAAGAAAGAAACGAAGCAATTGCAAATGGGGGCATCATCACTTCCCATGCATAATATTCTTCCAGCCATTAATCCCCCAAGTGGTCCGAATCATATATATTCATATTCCTTCACATTTTTATGTTGTCTAAGGGTCCCCCTAATCACCCATGCTTTTCCTTAATTACTTTTTAATCAAATAAATATCTAAATATAATAGTAATTTTTTAACTTTTACTGTGCTTGATTCCATTGGTTTTACAACTTTTAACTTCTTTTTTTTCAATGTAAAGTAAATTATAATTGGAGAATAGGATAAAGATTGAAATTGCTTTGTTTTCGACGTTTAATGTTCTTTTGCACCTTTACGTTCTAATTTTTATTCACTAATATATTCATATCTTTTGTGTAAATAAAGGAATGGAGTAAGATCAGAAGACGAGATTTTCTCGGTTAGATGTTACGTGTTACATTCTGATAATTTTTATTTTTTAAAAATATTTAAAATATTATTATATTTATAAAAAAATTAATTTGTTCTTAAATTGTCAACCCTAAATCTTTAGCCTTAATATGCCATCGTCGCTCTTGCCGGCCACAACCACCTTAATTGACGTAGTCGCTGCCATCTTTCTGGCTATACGCTGCCATAGTTGCAGCCGATTAGTTTCGAGTTCGTGTGAGATTGCGATTTTCATCATAGGGTTCACGGGGTACAAAACACCGGCTGGTCCCGGTTTCATAGGGTTATTTATCATCGGGGGAGGTGAGGTCGAGTGGAGCTTCGTCGACAGCAAAGACCAACGGCCGGCGTAGATTTAGGAGTTGAAACGAGGGTTTTCAAAGTTTTAGGTTATTTTAATTTTTTTTGGTCTTTTAAATATAATTTTAATTTTTAATTTTAAATAAAATTTTAAAATTATCATAACGTGACACGTGTCACTTAACAAAGAAAATTAACGACAGTTACGGTCTGAGCATCTATCGTTTGTAACGTTAGACACTTGGATCATTCAAAAAAAAATTTAAACACCTATTTGTGGAAAGCGCTATAATTTGGACACTTATTTTACAATTAAGCCTAAATTATTTAATTTTAAAATTAATAAAAATTTATTAAATAATTTTTTATTAAATATTTAATTTGAAATTTGAGAAAGATGATCAATTGCATCATTCTATCATACCCCTAACTCAAAAACCTTAGCTTAAGATTTATAATTTAGGGTTTTAAGTTATGGGCGAGGTATAAAATGATCAATTAAATAATTTTGAGGTTTAAATTGATACGAAAATACGATAGGATTGAAGATGATAAATTAAGTCTATTACAAAGACAAAGATGACCCTTAAATCTTTTTAAAATTTATTGTTTGAATATTTTTCGATTTTAATTTACAATTATCGAATTTAAAAATCAATTGTTGCCAAGAAAGTAATAAAGAAAAATGACACCAAATCGAAATCGTTGGAAGGAGAGATGGGAAAGAAACGAAAATAGATGAGAGACAATCACTTACAATGGAACTGAATCTTCACCTTCTTCATATCATCTGATCATATATGAAAAAAAAAAAAGCTTTCTCTCACGCCTCTCTGACAAGCAAACAGACAGCGACTCCTCTTGCATCAATGATCATCAAACTACATATGTACCCCAAATTTAGCATTTCTTTTTCCTCTGTAATAGAAAGAAGCCGATCTTATGACAGACCTTGTCTGTGGGTCCTTTTCCTTTTGACCATGGAAGTATGGACGTATAGATCAGTGAAACAAAGCCGTTTCATAGTATCATAGATGTATCGAGTGGAGTTGAGTCGAGTTAAATAGTAAAGGGTTCGATTCTCCTTTTATATTAGAAAAAAGCAACATCTTTTTCTAAAGCTTCTCGTCTACTTTGCATCCGCAACAATTGCTCATCATAATATTCACCACTCCCACTATCCCTTCCATCTTTCTCTCAATTGTGTTTCTCATCAATGGAGATCAAACCGCTTAAACTTTCCTATGGTCTCCCATTGATACTTATCTTTACGGTCTACATTTCAGTTTCCGCGGCGGAGCAAGCGGTGGTTCCGTCGATCAAAACCGATGCAGCGGCCCTTCTCGCCTTCAAGGAGATGATCGACAACGACCCGACCGGAGTTTTATCGGGCTGGAAGCATGAAACGAGTCCATGCGTCTGGTATGGTGTTAAATGTTCATTAGGAAGAGTGGTTCAGCTTGAACTTAACCAGTGCAGCCTGTATGGGACCATCTTTTTCAATCCTTTGGCTTCTTTAAACATGTTGTCTGGTTTGGTTTTGTCTGGGAATATGTTCACTGTAAATTCAACCACTTTGGTGTTCCTCCCTTATGGATTGAAGCGTCTCGAGTTGTCCGACACCGGTCTCGTTGGTCCGTTCCCTGATAACTTGTTCTCCAAACTACCGATTCTCCAATATGTTGATTTGTCACATAGTAATCTAACAGGGTCTTTGCCTGGTGACCTTTTGTTGCCAAACCCTGATAAGTTGCAGGTCCTTGATCTTTCGTTCAACAACATAACAGGGTCCATTTCAGGGCTGAAATTGGAGAACTCGTGCAATTCTTTGTTGGTCCTCAATTTGTCCGGTAACCACATCGTCGATTCGATCCCCGATCATCTCTCGAATTGCACGAAGCTCACCGCTTTGAATCTCTCGTCGAATTCGCTCACCGGGGAGATCCCGAGCTCTTTCGGAGAGCTTAAAAGGTTACAAAAGCTAGACCTTTCTTCTAACCATCTCACCGGTTGGATACCTTCCGAGTTGGGGAATGCATGTGACTCGCTCTTGGAACTCAGGCTTTCTTACAACAACTTGTCTGGTCCTGTTCCTGGCTCATTGTCTTCATGTTCTTACCTGCTGCTTCTTGATTTGTCTAATAACAACATAACGGGTCCTTTCCTGGATTCTATCCTCCAGAATCTTGGTGCATTAGAGGCCTTGTTGTTGAGTAATAACATCATCTTCGGTCCGTTTCCGTCTTCGATTTTGTATTGCAGGAGCTTGAGAGTTGTGGATTTGAGTTCGAATAAATTCTTTGGGACCATCCCACCTGATATATGCCCTGGAGCTGCAGCACTTGAGGAGCTGAAGATCCCGGACAACCTTATAACAGGACAGATCCCAAGTCAACTGTCACAATGTCCCCATTTGAGGACAGTTGATTTCAGTTTAAACTACCTCAACGGATCGATCCCGGCCGAGTTCGGGGCGCTTGAGAATCTTGAGCAGCTGATAGCATGGTTCAATGAGTTGGAGGGACAAATCCCGAAGAATTGGGAAAATGCAGTAAATTGAAAGATCTCATCCTTAACAACAATCGACTCAGTGGTGAGATTCCTGTTGAGTTATTCAACTGCAGCAATCTCGAATGGATATCTCTCACAAGCAACAAACTCACCGGCTCGATCCCTCGAGAATTCGGCATGTTGTCAAGGTTAGCTGTTCTTCAGCTGGCAAACAATAGCTTGAGTGGTTTAATACCAGGAGAGCTAGGGAACTGCACTAGCTTGGTTTGGTTAGATATAAACAGCAACCACTCACAGGTGAAATCCCACCGAGACTCGGCCGGCAGCTCGGGGCTAAATCCTTGAGTGGAATTCTGTCAGGCAACACTCTGGTGTTCGTAAGGAATGTCGGGAATTCGTGTAAAGGCGTCGGAGGGCTGTTGGAGTTTGCTGGTATTAGGCCTGAAAGACTATTGCAGATACCAAACTTGAAAAGTTGTGATTTTACTAGGATGTATTCTGGAGCAGTGTTGAGTCTCTTCACACAATACCAGACGTTGGAGTATTTGGATCTCTCGTACAATGAGCTCCGAGGAAAAATCCCGGACGAAATCGGTGAAATGGTGGCCTTACAAGTTCTTGAATTAGCACATAATCAGCTATCCGGAGAGATTCCCTCGTCACTTGGCCAGCTGAGGAATTTAGGTGTGTTTGATGCATCACATAACAGGCTGCAGGGCCAAATCCCAGAGTCGTTCTCCAACTTATCTTTTCTGGTGCAGATCGACTTGTCTTATAATGAATTAACCGGTCCGATTCCGCAAAGGGGTCAGCTGAGTACACTTCCAGCAACTCAGTATGCTAATAATCCAGGACTTTGTGGAGTTCCATTGCCCGAATGTCGAAATGGAAACAACCAAGCTCCTACAAGCTCAGATTTAGATGGCAAAAGAAGTAGGAAGGCTGCTGCTGCTTCATGGGCTAATAGCATTGTCCTTGGGATCCTTATCTCCATTGCATCTATATGCGTTTTGATTGTATGGGCGATTGCGATGCGCGCGAGGCGGAGGGGAGTCGAGGAAGTCAAGATGCTTAACAGATTGCAAGCAGTTCATGCGGCTACGACATGGAAGATCGAGAAAGAGAGAACCGCTGAGCATCAATGTCGCAACGTTTCAGAGACAGTTAAGGAAGCTAAAGTTCTCCACACTCATTGAGGCTACAAATGGTTCTCAGCAGCAAGTCTTATAGGTAGCGGCGGGTTCGGAGAAGTGTTCAAAGCCACTTTGAAGGACGGTTCCAGTGTCGCAATCAAGAAACTCATTCGATTGAGCTGCCAGGGCGATCGAGAATTCATGGCTGAAATGGAAACGTTAGGGAAGATAAAGCACAAAAATCTCGTGCCATTGTTGGGGTACTGCATGATAGGAGAGGAAAGGCTGCTTGTGTATGAGTTCATGGAGTACGGCAGTCTCGAAGAAATGCTCCACGGAAGAGAAAAGGCGAGAGATCGACGGATATTAACATGGGAGGAACGGAAAAAGATCGCTCGGGGTGCAGCGAAAGGACTCTGTTTCCTCCACCACAACTGCATCCCTCATATTATTCATAGAGACATGAAGTCAAGCAATGTGTTATTAGACCATGAAATGGAAGCCAGGGTCTCAGATTTCGGAATGGCAAGGCTCATAAGTGCCCTTGACACTCACTTAAGTGTAAGCACACTTGCAGGCACACCCGGTTATGTCCCACCGGAATACTATCAAAGTTTCAGATGCACAGCAAAGGGAGACATCTATTCGTTAGGAGTCGTCCTCCTGGAACTCTTGACCGGAAAGCGCCCGACCGATAAAGAGGACTTTGGGGACACCAACTTGGTGGGGTGGGTAAAAATGAAGGTGAGGGAACAAAAACACATGGAAGTGATAGACCCCGAAATACTGCTGGCGACTAAAGGAACCGACGAAGCCGAAGCCGAAGAAGTTAAAGAGATGATGAGGTACTTGGAGATAACACTGCAATGTGTCGACGACTTTCCTTCGAAAAGGCCTAACATGTTGCAGGTGGTGGCATTGCTAAGAGAGCTGATGCCTGGATCAGCCAATGGAAGCAGCAACAGTGCTTGAACAATAAGGTAATGTTTTATTTGATCATTATGGTTAATGTAATATTATATGAGCTTATTGTTTTTTGCTTATGCAAACGATAAGAGCTTATAGCATAGATGGAAGACAATTCATGTTGCAGAAGAAAATCCATCTGTTCATACCGACAGGTTTCATTTCACTTATTATTTCGAATCGAAGAACTCAAATCTCTCCATCCCAGAAGTCTTGAACAGACCTGTAAGGACCATTATCTGACAGAAAATGTTCAGCTGCATATCCTTTGCACTGTGGAAGTTGGCTAATTTTATGCAAATCATCATCACTGAGCTCCCAATCGAAGATTTCAAGGTTTTGTTTCATCCTTTCCTTGTTGAAGCTCTTCACAATTACACATACTCCTTGTTCATACACCCATCTCAAGCAAACCTGAGCAGCTGATTTCCCCTTGGCTTGAGCAATATCTTTGAGTATCTCGGATTCGATCAACCGATCGCTTCCCCACGCCGTTCCATTGGCCCCCAACGGAGAGTAAGCCTGCACAAATATGCCCTTCTCCTTGCAAAAGTCCCTCAGTTTCTTCTGTTGCCACATAGGGTTCATCTCCACCTTTCACAGTTTCACCCCATCCATCAATTCATAGACAAATCCGCCATTGATGAAATGAAAAACATTAGAAATTGAAGTGATCCTTACTTGGTTCACAGCAGGTGGGATTTTGGCAGTGGAAAGGATGATCTGGAGCTTCTTGCATGATAAATTGCTTACCCCTATAGATTTGGTTAGGCCAAGATTTTTACATTCCTCCATTGCTTCCCACACAGAGTTTAGATCAAGAGGAACAATGTCTTCTTCCTCGAACGGAAACTCATATTTTCCAGGCTTCAAGCTTAATGGCCAGTGAAAAAGATACAGATCAAGATACTCTACCTTCAAATTCCTATTCAAAATAAACAAGCAATTAACAAACCGATAACAAGAATCATAGTGAAAAACATCAATGGAACAAAGGGTTATCATTTATCGATACTCGAGCGTTTTGCGGAGAGCAGGGACGACACGGTCACGGTGAGCATCGCTGCACCAGAACTTGGAAGTGATGAAGAGTTCATCTCGGGACTTGATTAGCCCCAGACCAAGAGCATCGGCGACTGCTTCACCTAGAGGCTGCTCGGTCTGGTAGATCGCAGCCGTGTCGAAGTGGTGGTAACCGAGTCGGATGGCGTCGACGATCGTGTGTTTCAGGGTGGCGTTGGAAGCACCGAAAGGGAATTCAGCTGTGCCGAAGCCTAATAGGGGGATACGTTGATCGCCGGTTGAACCGAGAGGGAAGCTTGGGATGCTTAACTCTGGCCTTGTTTTGTTCTCCTTGGACTCCATTTTTGTTCCAACTTCCATGTCTATGAACAACTATTGTTTATGTATGTATGTATGTATGATCATCCATGATTGTTCACATCATTTGCTTCATCTTTCACTTTTCTTAGTATCTACAGGTATTGTAATTTTATTTATCTGTTCTCATTTGAAATTTTTCTATTTAAAATAAACACATGTCAAGTGGGTTTCACGTCTCACACACTACCGTTACTATTAATACTTTTATTATTATTAAAGTAAAATATACAAATAATTCCTCGTTATAAGATATTATTTTATTAAGTCTGTAGATTATTAAAAGTTATAAAATGATCATTCGACTACAGAATGTTGCTCTAAAAATCTAAAATATCATATACTTTAGATTTTTTTTATATATTTTTACTGAAAATATGTTTTTGCCCCCCCTAAAATTTTATAAATTCAAGTTCACTTTTCCTAACATAAAATCATGCGTCCGTCCTTGGGCTCGAACTAATAAGTGAATGTTATCAACTGCAACATGATTGAACCAATAAACACTATTATTTGAGTACGATAAATTATATTTTATCATTTCTCTTCATCAAATATATCTCATAAATTATATTTGAGTTGAACGTCAACTTATTAGTTGTGATATAATAAAATATGATCCTAAAATCTCAAACAACTATTATATTTTAATCATTATGTTAACATTCAGCTCAGACGACCTTCAATATTTTAACAAAAAATGATGAGTTTGAAATATAATCAATAGTTTGGTGACTATTTTGTAACTTTTAATATTCGAAGGACTCGACAAAACAACATTCTATAATCAGATGATCATTTTATAATGATTAATAGTCAAAGGACTTAATAAAATAGTACAATATAATCAGGGATCATTTATATACTTTACCCTTATATTTAATAATTAAATTATTAATATAATGATTTTAAAGTAGATATCTAATTATAGAATTTTAAATGTACTTTTTTATGATACAAAGTAAACTTAGATCGATATGAGAGTAAGATAACAAGTTTAATGTCACATTACATTACCATCTCATTTAGTTATTATTATGCTTAATATAAAAATAAATGTTTAAATTATGCATTGAAAAATATTTTAGTGCTTAAAAAATTTTTCGTTAAAAATATATGTCTATTGTTTGCTTCGTTACTATTTTTTTGTGCTCGGACGTTAACTGCCGTTAAAAAACTCCGTTAAGTAACACGTGTCACATCCGATCAAATGACCGATTACAACGATCGATCTAAGCGATTTTTATGGTTTAGAAACCCTAAAACAAAAATTTTCAATTACACAATTTTTAGGTGTTCAATCGGGTGCGAAAGCATGGAAATTTTGGTCGTGGGTGGTTGGCCGGTCAAATGTCATTAGGTGTTCAGCCGGTTGACGATGTTGGTGGCGACCAGTATTGGCAAAGGGATTAAAATGAATTTTTTAAAAAAGTTTTAGGGTTTTTTAAGATTTAAAAAAAGGGTTTTAATTATATTTTTTATTTTAAATAAAAAATTCCAAAATTACTAGTATGACACATGTCACTTGACATGGATTCTTAACGATGGTTGATGTCGGGCACCTAAAATTGTAACTAAAAAATATTAGACATCTATTTTTAGCGAAAAACTCTTTAGGTACTAAAACATTTTTCGAAACATAATTTAGACACTTATTTTTATATTAAGCTTAGTTATTAAAATTATTTTTATATAAAAACTAAAATTAATAGAACCTATAAATTTATAAAATTAGAATTATCATCATACTATATCAAATCACCATCTCTATTTTTATTTTAATGGCTTGTGCTTTTAGAATAAAAATGTAACATAAATGACAAATTTATCAAAAAGAAAAAGTAAATGGCCATAACAAAAACTTGATAATAGTTAGGTGACCCCATGGTCTGTTTACCTTTTTATGAAAAGAGCCGAAGATGTATAATAAGTAACAGCGACCTAAGACAAATATGCCACGTGGACATTGATTACATGCAATCCAAATATATTTCTAATAAGCACATGATTTTCCCATTAGGCATGATCAGAACGGCACTCTCCGGTTAATTTCTAACAAAAATCATCGAATTTCTTCTACCACGATTGATCGGAAAACGGCAACCGATGACGATACCCGCTACTCGCACTTGATAGACCTGTATATGTGACGAACGAAGAGGAGTGAGGCACGGAAACCCACCATCCCGAGCATGAGGAAGAATCCATAGCAGATGCAGGCCACGTAGCCGAAGAAGAACGAGGTTTGCATGAAACCGGACATATCAGATCGTGCATAGTAGTAATACAAGCAGTAGGCGTAGATGAAGATACCCGTCGATCCACCGCAGAGGAAAGACCTGTTACGAATTAACAGCACAAGATAAGACTATGTCGAACTCGCAAAGCAAAGAGCGATAGGGAGACGAATGCAGAAATATCGAATTTATGTATGTACCTCCACCACCATTCATGATCTTCAGTAGGAAGTTGGAAATATGTCAAGGCAATAGTTATGAAAGCAGTGACAATAATCAGAAGGATTATGAAGACGATAAACAAGATGCTGTATATGGTATAGATCCTGTGGCCCCAAACACTGGCAAATATGTAGTAAAGCTCGATGTAGATAGCGCTGAACGGAAGGAACCCGGCCATTGCCATCTGAGGAACGGCACTCCTGTACCAAGGCAGCGGTGGAATCTCCCGGGGATACTTAGTGGTGCGGCAAGGAGCTTGGAACTCAGCCTTGCTATTTTTGCCAGCAATACCACCCAGAACAAGCAACGGAGACGTCACGAGTGTCCATATGAGGACTATTACGACAATAGTTCCAAAAGGTAGTGTGGCGGTTGTGTTGTATGCAACAGCGACCGTGTTAAGGAAGTAGAATATTAGAAACAAGGGTCCACAGAAAAGGCAGACAGTCAATAACAGATTCCTAATCCAGTTCATCCCTTCGAGCTGACAGTAGAAAGAAGTTGCTACGTATCCTGCAATCCCCGACGTGAGAGCGTATACGACCACCAGGTCAGTAAACAGAGCTCCTCGGTTGTATGGATAAAAGACACCAACCAATGCAAGCATAAAAATGAATACCATTCTACGAGACATGCAAAGGTTCAAATAAATTAGAGACAGGAACATCGAATAATCGACATACAGATCATAATGTATTAAAAGTTGGTTCAAATATCTGAAAGTAACATAAATACAGGCTATACAGCACAAGTGGGATTCTCACAAAGTGAAAAGCTGTGCTCCAGATCCGAGAGAAGCAGCGAAGTGAGATTTGTACTTTGGGAAACAGAATACGTCTCCATGAATATACTTCCATCCAGTCTCTTCTTGGTCATCGGCGGCTTCTTCATCTTGACCATACCTTTCGTAACAAATCAAATATTTATAGCAACCAACAACCGAAACGAAATATACATATATAAAAAATATAATGGATCTCACTTACCGAAATCGTTCTTCAAGACCCTCATGAGAGTCGTTGCAAGGAATCCTGTCAAAAGCAGGACCGTCACACAAGAGTTGATAATCGAGAACCAATGGATCTCCAAATGATGCGGCAGAGAAGAAGACATGGAGTACGTGTCCATCCTCTTCTCAAAGGGTGTATCTGTTTCCTTCCATTTCGCAGTGTACATAAACTCAGCATCAACCTCCTTATCCTCGGGTAAGTCCACGAGCGAATGTGGATCCATCCTCGCACTGATCTCAATAACGCGATCCTTGCTATAAAGCACATCAAACTGGATATGCTTGTAAAGGTAATACTTATACTCGCTCGGATCGGCCTTCCCTTCCTTATCAACTTTGCCGATAAACCCCATATCGGCAAATCGTCGTAGTACATTTGGAAATAATAATCTTTGTCGACCGCCTTTCGAAAAGACGCAACCTCATCCTTGGAAAGCTTCTTCTTACATACAACAGATGAATCTTTTTCCTCTCTAAAATTCAACTTATAAGGCGCACTAACGAGTCGATCTCCATTCAATACCTCACCCAATGCTTCTGTCTTCTCCTTTACATGATCTAAATCATACATTAAAAAGCAACCGCCGCTTCATTAAGAATCTAAATTAAATTTCTTAAGATCTAATTCTAAAAATAACGAACCTGGGGAACAAAAGGGAAGATCAAAATAGCGATAGGTTTCACTGCAATCAAACAAACAAAACCAAAGCATTCCAAATTTAAGAATAAACCCAAAGCATAAAAAGACAACAAAAATGCTAAACGTAATGAAATTCGAGCTCTAAATGTTCCAAACGTGGGTGCCATGAAAACGGGAACCAAGGCATTGAATCGGAAAGCAAGTAACTTTCAGACCCAGTGAAGAAGAAAGGGTTGATTAACTACCTGGGGTTGTGGGTCAACCTTGTTGGCGTAGAGAGGGACGGGGTCACCTTCTTTGTAGCGGTGGTCAGAGGCGTCGGATCTAACGTGGGAAAGACAAGAGAGAACCAAAACTCCGAGGATTAAAACCGCCGGAAAATTGGCGCCGATGGATTTCATTTTGGGTCGAAGGAGAGGAAATGGAACAGGCGTGTAGGAAGTTTTATCCGAGTCAAAATTTTGAGTTTATATTTAAATTTAATTGTAAATATTTATAATATTATTATATTATTTGATTTTAATTTAAATGAATTTTATAATCATATATAATAGATATATTTTTCATATGAGGTTTATATATACATATAAAGTCGATGAACTCGACTCAAATTTTGATTCAAACTTGAAAATAATCTATTAATTACGAAAAATTTCGAGTTATTCGAGTTGTATTTTACAACTCTATTTGAATTTGAATTTTTTTCAAGTCGAGTCGAGTTTATGAAATTATAACTCGAAATCAATATGAGTCAATTTTTTTCAAGTCGAGTCAAATTAAAAAAAAATTAATTTTTCAAATCGAGTCAAATTTTATCCTCCTAATTAAGAAAATGAGTTAAATGAGTAATGGTTTTACAGTTTTTTAGTTATAAAATCGAATGTTTAAATTATTTTTTAATTATCTTTTATTAATATTTTATTTCGAGTGAAGTACGTAAATGATCCCGGGTGTTGTTTTATTAAAGCCTTTAACTATTAAAAATTATAAAATAATTCTTCGACTATAAGACATTACTTTTTTAGATCACTTGACTATTAAAGTTACAAAATGATCATCCGACTATTCATTTTATTCCAAACATGTCCTTTTCATTGTGTTTCAAACATTATATTTTAATACCTAAACTTTCAATTTTTCCAAAATCATATCAAACATTTAATTTTTATTTCATTTTAGTACACTGTTGAAAATTTAATGCTAAATTTTGAAGGAAAAAAAATTAAAAGTTTAAATACTAAAACAAACAAAAACTGATAATTTAGATATTAAACTCGTTAAGTTTTTAATAACAAATATTAAAATGAAATAAAAACTAAATGTTATGTATGATTTTTAAAAAAATTAAAAATTTAACTAATAAAACGAACTAAAACTGATAGTTTAAGTACTAAAATGTATTTTACCCTTAATCTTAAAACACTTTCACTTGTAATGTCGAGGAAAAAATAGATCTTAAATAACTTATCAATAGAAGATTATATTTCACATTTGGTATTATCCTACACTAACTAACATAACCGAAATGATCCGATCAAGCCTCGTAAAACATTCCGACCTCGAGACGCTGCGGCAGCGGCACGCCGAGAGCAGGCAGTGCCGACCTACAGTTATTGTGCAACACTTCATAGAAGGCAAGCATTAATCTATCAAACAGGCTTGTGTTCTTGCCTATGTAAAACCTTGCTTTTCCTAGAACATGAATTACGCCTGCGATTTCAGCCTCTCTCAGTTCGGAGATCTCTTCCCGACCCAGCGTAAGATCCGAGGGTAAACAACCGGAGCTGTTTTCGATATGCACTCGCAAGCTATCCATGACTTGACCAACAAAGTCGTCTCCTTGGAGGTTTAGAGAGTCTGCGTAACCGTATTGAATCACACATGCGTAAACTACTCTGAGGCCTAACTTTTTCACCACTATCCTCTCCTGTGGAGCAACTTTGGGGACCAGTAGATATCTAAGTGTTGTGAAAATGGTGACCTTATGAAGCGATCTCGTGTTTTTAATATAATGTCCGAGGATCGGAGTCAGCCCGTTCTGTATGTTCGAGTAAAAGAAACACAATCCAGGAACCCTTTGCACGCTCGTGTCTGATAATAGCACTCCCAGGTCGATCTTGTGAGTTAGTTCATACTGTATCTTCCTCCATCTCCCATAGTACCAACCTAACATGATGAAGGCGAGAATAATGGATATGGCAAATGGACTCCATCCGCCTTCGGGAATTTTAGTCAAAAACGCACTCACGTAGACGCCTTCCATCCATTTATGCCTTCAGAAAGCTTAAATTCTTACATTTGCTGACAGAAGGGAACGGTGCTCTAAGTCCATCCATTGCAGACAACACTATCAAAACATTTGCAAGTCAAGAACAAAAATACTCGAATACTTGCAAAGAAATAAATCCGGAAACATACCCGAGATTGCCGGAGTAAGCGTACCATCACCAATTACCATACATGTGCCTAACATAATGGTCCATCGACTATTAAAAGTTATAAAATGGTCACCCGACTATTCATTATGTTCCAAACTCATCATTCTCCGTTAAAAAAATAACGACAATCTGAGTTGGATGTTAATATATTGTATGAGATATGATACTCATTTGAGATTCTAGGATCAGATTTTATTATATCTCGGACAGTAGATTAACATCCAACCCAAACTTCCATATTTTTTAACAAAAAATGACGAATTTAGAACATAATGAATAGTTAGGTTATCATTCTGTAACTTTTAACAGTATGTGGACTCAACAAAGCAACATCCTATAGTCGCAACAGAGCAACACTCTGTAGTCGGAGGACCATTTGTACGCTTCACCCTTTAAAATAATAGTATTATTATAAAAACAAAAACATGTTATTTAACCTTAAGAAATTACCTTAAAAACATGATTAGACTATAAAGGGCTCGGTATTTTTTCTTAGATTCGTTCTTGAATATCATTTGATCCACATTCATCTATGAATCTGATCTTCTTGGGTAAATTGTAAATTATTTTCACTTAACTTTATTCTCAATTCTATTTTGATAACTATTTTGGTAACTAAACTTTAAAATTTTTCAATTTACTCATTTATTCTTATTTTGGTTACTTCGTCGTTAAATACTTAACGACATTATGAGTGTACATTTTTATTTTAAAATTTATGAAATGCTCCTCAAACTTTCTTCATTTTTGTGGGAAAAAAAACTCATGATTTCATATTACTTTTGATTTCTCGACAATGAATCATCTTCTTTTTTTTTTCAAATCTCAACAATGGGGAGATGGAGAAGAAGGAAGCAAGTTGTATATCTTAATTTAATGTTTATCGAATAGTGGATATTATAAATTATATTTGTTTAGGGTTTTATGAGTACTTTTAGATTTGGGGTTGAGTTTTATGGGTTCTAAAGTAATTTTGAGAAAATTTAAACTGATAAAGTGGTAAGAGACGTTGAGGAGAGTTTGTATGTTTCTTGAGTGGTGAGAGAAGACACCATAGAATGGTAATTACAATATAGACGTTACACAATGATGAAAAGTGTACAATTTTTATCTTTGGATGAAGAAGATGAAATCAAAAGGAAAAAAAAAAGAAAATAGCGTGGATGACACCTGAATTGCATGTAAAAAAAAGGGAGTTCACATCGGCACCCATGTCTATGGTGTCACCCTTCCATTTATGATTTAATATATGAATGACTAGAGTAGGAGTAAATCAAAAGTTCAATGAGTAAATTGAAAATTTGTAAACTTCAATGATCAAAATAGGAGTAAGAAGAAAGTTGAGTGATGAAATTTTTAATTTATCCTAATTTACACATGTCTATGTCACCCTTTCATTTCTAGTGATCAAAACAGAATTAAGTTTAAAATTCAAATTAATAAAATAATTACGAAAAATCTTAATGGGTCCTCTCTAATATTATATTGTAAAGAAGTAAAACCCTAAATCTCCATCATTCCACTTTCCTTTGCCTTACAGCTGTGAGAAATCAAGTACTTTCCCTCACTCTCATAACCCTTGCTCTGCCTCTCATCAGAGCCGTTGGATTTGCATGATAATTCCCACATTGAGGAGTCAAAGGAAATGAATGGTCCTGATTTCAGGTGCAGGTGAGAACAATGATATGGTTGGGTGACATATTAGGTTTACTTTTGGGGTCCAAAGTAGTTTTACTGTTCTTGTCTGTAGGTAAGTGAGGCAGCAAATGGGTGGGTATTGACTATTGAGTATTGACCTACCAAACAATAATAAATATATTATCTTTTTTAGTCATTTAATTATTAAAAATTACAAAACGATCTTTGACTATAGGATATTGTTTTGTTGAATTTGATTATTAAAAATTATAAAATGATCCCCTGACTATTTATTATATTTAAAACTCATCTTTTTCCGTTAAAAAATTAATGACCGTCTGAACTGGACATGAACATGCTCACTAAAATATGATAGCCGTTTGTTCTGAGATTAAATATTATTATATCTCAATCTACGTGTTAATGTCATTAAATTTTTAACAAAAAGAACTAGTTTGAAACATAATGA
This sequence comes from Hibiscus syriacus, assembly GCF_006381635.1. Taxonomy (NCBI): domain Eukaryota; kingdom Viridiplantae; phylum Streptophyta; class Magnoliopsida; order Malvales; family Malvaceae; genus Hibiscus; species Hibiscus syriacus. The sequence continues at coordinate 427,939 of NW_024063537.1, forward strand.
CTAGTCAGATGACTATTTTGTAATTTTTAATAGTTAAGTATTTCAACAAAGCAATTCTCTATAGTCAGAGGACCATTTTGTAACATTTGATACTCAACAAAACAATATCATATAGTCAAAAGACCATTTGTATACTTCACTCTATTATAAAAAAAAATCATAATTTTTGATAAGTTTAAGAATCGTTTTTATAAGTTTAATGATCATTTTATATTTTTCGAAACTTCAAGAGTGATCTTCTCAAGATTAGACCTTTCTCAAGTGAATTTGCTTGAAGTTAACAAAAATGGCTTCATAGATAGATGGTCAAGATTCATGATATATTTGAAGACACCAAAGGGCACAAAAGCTAAAATTTAGCCCTTTGGTTTGGTGTCTTCATCAAAACAAAATGTGGAAATAAAGCAATAATTCCCATAGCTTTTCCTTTTCCTTTCTTTTTACCCCATCTCTTCTTTCTTCTTGCTTCTTCTTCACGTCCCATTTGGTTCAAAGCACAAGTCTTTTTCACTCAAAAGTACAAATCTAAACTTAAACATGAAACACATCGAGCCTTAGTTCGATTAACATCGTTGTTGTTACGAAAAAGAACAAGTTTAAGTCTGAAAAATGGATGATAACATGATGTTTTACATGCATGCATGATTCACCATTCATACAAGCCCTATCCTATACAATTTTCCCTAACCTTTGGTTCGAATAATGGTGATGGTGCCTCTCCCTTGGGTGTGTATTTTGGTGAGGGCCACAACATCTTTACCGGAGAGGCCGGGACCATCGGCCGATACGCATGGCCGACAAGCGAAGTCGCCGACCGGGTGCCTTACAGGCCTCGACGGCGGCATTAGAATCCTTTCGTTAATGTCATTCAGAGTCGTATCGCCTTCGACGCCGCCGGGCTTAACCAATGCGAATGGATAAACAACCCTCGTTATCACCCTCTTCTTCATCTTCGTCTTATCTTCGTTTCCGGAAGAAAACGACTTGGTTTTCACAGCCGAGAGCTTGCATGAAGAAGACGACGACGAATCAAAAGCATCTGTTGTTTTCATCTGATCTGTACATGATAGAAAATTGTAAACATGATTTGATTGACGTGCATGGTGAAAATTCTCATGAATCATTACCTGAAACGCCATTGATGCAGGTGAAATCTTCAGAGAGGCCCCAGTTGCAGCTATAATCCCAGCATCCTTGCTGCATGACGATGACAGTGAAAAGTGAAAAATAAGAATGGTAAATAAAGAACAAGAAACTAATAAAGATTCAAGAACAAAAAATTTACCATTGCAAGATCATTGAAACCACTGATTTCACCATGATCATCATCGTTGTACAACAACAGTCTTCTTCGTTTGGATCGTTCGGTGAATTCAAGCAAAGCATCTTCGAGATACCCAGAAGAGAAATCTGCAGAAATCCAGTTCCCCAGAAGAACACGACATCAAGAAAAACACAACATCATCCGAGTAAAAAACAAAAGCAAAAGCGTGTAGTTTTGTAATTTGTATACCTAAAGGCATGTCTGCGTTGACAACTCCGAGGTTTTGAAGATCCCAACCTAGGGAAGTGCCATTGATGCTGCTGCTGCTGTTAGTAGTGTAATAAGCCATGGAGTTGAACTTAAACTCACCCATGTTGGGGGCTAAGGCCTGTCTTAAATAGCTAAGAAAATATTTTAAAAACACATCAAAGGTTCCATTCTTACTGTAGATTACATGATCAGTCAACAGCAATGAGAGAGGGAACAAAAGTGTGTGTTTTTCTTGGGATATGAAACTTGGCTTCTGTTCTTTCTGCAAAATTAGTTGGGGATTGGAATTTTAATCATAAAATGTGGGGTTTGGTACTTGGGGGACTAAATAATTGCAAAAGTTATGATATCATATGCTGTTGTTTTACATGTATAAAGGTAAAGTTATTGTTTGAAGATTACAAAATAAAGGTGAAATAAATTTTAGGTCATTAAATTATGCTCAAATGATCATTTTCATCATTAAATTTTAATAAATATGAAAAATTATTACCCTTTTATCAAATTATTATAAAATAATAATTAAAGTTAAGACTTAAGGGTCACTTTTGTCCTTATAGTAATCTTACTCTGTCAATTTTGTCCCTATCGTTTTTGCATCAATTTAGCCCTTGAAGTTGTTCAAGGTATTTATCCTAGCCTCTGAAGTTCATTGACCATTTTGGCTAACAGAACTGTCGATCTTCTCTGTATGTGAATTAAGATATTATGTTAAAATATTTATTAAACACAATAATTAGAACAAATTCCCAAAATTTTATTACTTATTTAAGTGAGATTAAGGGATTAGGATAAATTTTTGGGGGGTTTTCCCTAACCGTTGTATTTAGTAAGTATTTTAAATATTTTATTATTTATTTTTCTAATACATATCACGTCACCACCAAGCCATGTCAATAATATTGGTTGATCTGGGAATTATCGGTGTTGATAATCGCATAAGACTAACGGTTCTGTTAGTCAAAACGAATTTTGAGGGCTAAGATGAACACCTTAAATAATTTCGAGTGCTAAATTGATGTAATAAAATGATAAGGACGAAAATGATAAATTTCAAGACTAAATTTAATAAGCTTTTACAATTGTTATAACATTATGTGTTATCATTTTACGATAGTTAGGCATATGACTTTTAAAAGTAGTGACCAAAATGAATATAAGAGCATAACTCAATAACCTTCAATATATTTTTCCCAAAATTAAAATAAGGACAAATGGGTAGACATAATTCAAATTACAGCTTTTTTTTTCTTTCTATTTTCAATTCCTTCTGATATGGTCACCAACCGTTTCTCCTATTGGCAACTTTTCCATTGAATTTTGCCTTTGCACATCGTCTCCATTGTGGGGGTCGTTTTGAATAAATATTATTATAGTTCGTACATTCAAATCATATTTTATTAAATATTGTCTGTTCTAATAGTGTTTATCTTGCAATAATTTAAGAAATTTCGAACATATTTCAATTTGTTAAAAAATGGGTAAATTACGCATTTAGTGCATAAACTATCAGTTTTAGTCTATTTTAGTACTTAAATTTTCAAAAAAATTCAAAATCATAGCCAACGTTTAATTTTTGTTTCATTTTAGTACCCACCGTTAAGAACTTAGTGGAACTGTTACAACTTGGCACTTTTTATGGGTAAATTACATCATTCACCACTCAACTATCTTCTCACTCCTATTTTGGTCATTGAAGTTTAATTTTTTTTATTTAATTACTTAACTTTTAAATTTCTCCTAATTTAATCACTCTAACTTTCAAATTTGATTTTTTTTTACTTATATATAATAAAATAATAAAAAAACATCATGTCACAAAATATTATTAATAACATAAATTAGAGTAATTAAAACACAAGCAATTTGAAAGTTGAGTACTTCAATTAAAAAATTTAAACTTTAATGACCAAAATATGAGTGAGAAGATAGTTAAGAGATGAATAAATGTAATTTGCCCATAAAAAATGTCACATGCAAAAGTTTCGTTAAATTTTTAACGACACATTACTAAAATGAAACAAAAAACTAAACGTATTTATGATTTTGAAACAATCGAAAGTTTAGATACTAAAACAAATCAAGGTTGATAGTTTAGATACTAAATGTGTAATTTATCCAAAAATATAGTGTGTCCATTTAATTGGAGGGTCCTTTTATCATCTTTGACCCTCTTATTAAAATCCTTGGAGGGTCCATACATTGGCATGCTTCTGCGGTCCATTGAGAATGTGCAGCATTTCAGCAACACACAAGGAGGATAAGCACAAGATGAACTATTGATGAGAGTTATGTGGGGCAAAACCTTTTTCACCGGATATTTGTGTTAGCCACATTGTATTTTGTACATGGAATGATTGTTTTATGTTATTCTTATATGTCTCGAGTTTAAATAATTGTACTCGTATTGGATGTGTGTTTTATTAATGAGTAAGAAATATTCTAAACCCGTTTAACCTATTATGAATATGCATTGTTTTGCATGCATGGAGAGAGGTTTATATTTAAGAACAATTATTATTCATTAATATATAATAGAAGGTGAACGTACACAAAAACAAACACGGTGAAGCTATTACCTCGAGAGATCTAACACTCAAGATTGCATATATAGTATGACGAAGTGCCTTAATGGGTGAATCACCCAATAATGCAGCAACAATACTTTATTTATCATAACTAAGAGTGAAATAACCCATTTTCCTCCTTCATGCATGCTCTCTTATGGGACGATGTACCCTGTAAATTGTCAAAATGTTGATAGTTAGCCTTGAGATCATAAGAATTCGATTAATGACATGAATACCGATACAATACTAGTGAGTAAAGGTACTTACTTCCACATTTTTTGCCGGCTTGCCTGTTCCGAATGTTGCATCGTTTGGGGATGGCGATAGCGACCCCGGGCATGATCCCGGCCTGCTTTGCCAATGGCGATAGCAAGATGGCACAAAGGCACCTCGGTGAAGCCCGGATCAAGTCACCCACCTTGGCGCAGCATGCAGGCGGGACTTTAGCCCTGGCATTCCGAGACGCGCCCAAGCACGGGCTTAAACTCGCGGCAGCGGACCTGATTGGGGTCCTCCCGCACGCACCGCCGGCCGCACCGACGTCTCGAACCAATGCATCGAAACTTACCATAAACACGAACAGGACAACGAAGCAACAAGGTTTTGAGCTGAAAGCCATGTCGAGTCTTTGTTTACGCTATGCTGGATTCACTCTTGTTTCGACACTTGCATTTGGATGGCACAAGATAATGCATATTTATAAACATGTTAAGCCTGTGAGGTGGTGAAATTTGTGCTTAGTGCGGTGGGTGTGGGGATCTTAAGTGGAAGAATATGGTGGATTGTTCTTCCCCCTTTGATTATTCAAGATGTAATGATATTTTGGACCATTAGTCCTATGTTCCCATTGAAAGGATGTTACTCTCTTATATTATGTTTAGGGATAGCAACGGATCGAGTTTTAGTCTATCTTATTTGACCCGAAAATATATATACTCCATTCGAATTCGATCTGACTCAAAAATTATATATCATCCACTCGATCTGACCCAAAAACATATATCATCCACTAGATCTCAACTTGACCCGACCTTACTCCCTTAAAAAATCTGACTTGAACCCATTTTTTTTAAAATTCAATCCTATCAAATCGAGTCAGATCAGATTCCATCGATTTCGTTTAAAACTAGGATTAATAAATCAAATGTTATTTCCTTTATTTATATATATAACTAGAGATAACTTGGCTATGTCGGTTGAGTTTTGATCGATACGAACTCGATATTATATTTATTCATAAGTAATTTAATTTGATACAAGTTTAGGAAAGTTTTATTACACTTCAAATTCGATATGATTTTTTTGGATAAAAACTTACCCCTAACTCAATCAAACACAAATAAGAAAATCTTATTTTTATTTGATAATATAGATATCTAACTGAAGAAAAATATAAATAAAAATATTATTATAATTATTTTTAAATATAAAAATTATTATACTATTATTTCGCATCGAGTCGAGATAAAAGATTTTATTTAAAATTTTACTTATAAAAATGTAGGCCTAATAAACATAGGGTAGGTGGCAATGTGAACGCTTATGCATAAAATCTTAAGTTAGTTAAATATTTTGGCATGCTTTGAGACAATTAATGATGTGCTCCACTATGATGGAAGTATCTTTCAAGTATATTATAACAAGGGGGAAACGTATACGTGGCATATATTTATTAAACATTAGAGTGTTGGGTTGCTTTGTTGAGTATTTCGGTGATTAAAATTAGAAAATGATTATTCGACTATTTATTATGTTTTAAATTTATTATTTTCTGTTAAAAATTGATAGTATTCCAAGTTAGACATTAATATATTAACTATTTTGTGATATGATAAGGCTTAACCTCAAAATCGTCAATTTTTTTACGGAGAAGGACGAGTTTGGAACGTAATCAATAGTCGGACGACCAATTTATAACTTTTAATAGTCGAAGGATTTAACAAAGCAACACTCTATAGTCAAAAGATCATTTTGTAACTTTTAATAGTCAATGGACTTAATAAAACAATATCCTATAATCAATGGACTATTTTTGTACTTTACCCGAAGTTCGGGTTTAGGTAGACACAGGGTCGTGGTTGGGGAGGCGCAAACTGCGTGACTGCGCAAGGCCCCCAAAAAATGGGCCCCAAAAAAGTATATATATAGTGGTGTTTTTTCCAATAAACATCACTATAAATGGACTTATTGCGACGTTTTTTCAAAAAAAAACGTCACTATTATTGCGGCTTTATTGATAAAACGCCATTATAGATGGATCTATTGCGGCGTTTGTCAAGAAAACACCACTATTGTTACCCCGAAATCGAATATATCTAAAAAATAGGGGGTCCTTTTTAAGAATTTGTACAGGGCCCCCGAAAACCCTATCACGGCTCTGGGTAGACATTTGATTTGAATTCAACGAATTTCAATTTTATTTAATTTGATTTTATAAAATTGTTATTTTAAAATTTTAAATTTAAGTCGGGTTTTTTTTCTTCAGGATGACATCATGTCGACTTTAAATTTAAATGAAAAGGTTTGACTAGAGACGGTAATATAATTATATTTATATATCAAGAGATAACCCTAATTTATATGTATATATATATTTGTGTTGGATCGGATACAAATTTTAAACTTAAAATTGAATGGATTTTATGTTGAATGAAATCTCTAAACCTAGATCAAATGCGAGTACAAGTGAAAGAATATAATACTCGAATCAAGTGAATTATAAATCCGATCCGACTCGAACTATTATATCTCTAATCCGGACAACATGGTCATGCAGAGACAACATTATGCTAAATCAAACTCTGGTTTGAAACTTCAATATATTGCTAAATAAGATCCATTACATTAATGATTCTTAAGCTTGAAAAATAAAACAATAGGTGGAAACATAGTGATAAATTAAAGATTATATAGTAAACTCTAACATATTTTGTTCTTGTTCGTGTTCCTCTCGCTCACAAATTTCTTCCAGTAAGCAGTGATTTCCCTCTGGGTTTCGACGGCGGTCTTCTTCACGGTGGTGCCGTTCTTTCCATGCTCTTCCTCCGTCATGGCCAATTTGGCATTCACCTTGGCGGGGAGCGTATCGAGTTCGTGTAGGACCTTCTGGATGTCCATCACGAGACGCTCTGCCAGGGTACGGGAGAAGTCTTCCCTGATGACGACGCGCAACACCGTGATGTGTTGAGCGTCGGCCGGCATGGTGTATGCCGGCACTATCCATCCGAACCGACGCAGCATCTCGGCTATCTCAAACTCGTCGTGACGCTTGTTGTCCTTGAGGGAAAACGCCACCAACGGGACACCTTCGTCCTTCGACACAATTTCGAACCGCCCCATCTTCTCCAATCCCCGTTTTAGGACCATGGCGTTTTCATGACAGTTCTCCATCACATTCCTGTACCCCTGTGACATAACACCATCGAATCCGAATCGTAAGTCGAATGGCATGTACTGACGCGACAATTAACGATAATTTTATCTCGTTCTTACCTCGTAACCCAATCGAATCAACTGGTAATACTGAGCAATGACTTGGCTTGAACCTTTGGAGAAATTGAGAGTGAAAGTGGGTTGATCAGCTCCAAGGTAATTGATATGGAAAATAAGTTCTTCAGGCAAATCCTCCTTGTTCCTCCAGATAACCCAACCGATACCAGCATAAACAAGACCATATTTATGGCCACTGACATTAATGCTCTTCACAAGTGGAAGCCTAAAGTCCCATTCAAGCTCTGGGTACAAAAATGGTGCAATGAACCCACCACTAGCTGCATCAACATGAATTGGGGTATCCCATCTGCATAAAAAAGGATCAAACTCAGTACTTTGATGTTGTTTCAAACTACTCAAGTTCATAAAGTTTAGATATTTACCCAGTTTCCTTGTTCTTTTCGACAAGGAGATCATTCAAAAGCTTGACATCTTCGAATTCACCATTGAGCGTTGATCCAAGAATTGCTGCAACGCAAATGGTGTTTTCATCGACCATTTCCACAGCTTTAGCAGGGTCCATTACGTAGTAACCTTCCCTCAGCTTCACTTCCTTCAACTCGACTTCGAAATACCTTGCGAACTTCTCCCAGCACACTTGAACATTGGCTCCGGTCACGATGTTCGGCTTGTCATACGGTTTCCCCTCGGCTTTACGCTTGTTTTGCCATTTTCTCTTGAATGCAAGGCCGGCCAACATGATCGCTTCCGACGATCCGACCGTTCCGACTCCTACCGCGGTCTCCGAGTCCCCTAGTGGTGCATTGAACAAATGTGCTATCATATTCACACATCGGTTCTGCATTACAACAAGTACAACTTTTATCAGAGATTAAGTCCCCTAGTGGTGCATTGAACAAATGTGCTATTTCAATGAACCGTTCGATATTGACCTGAAGCTCGGTGGTGACAGGGTATTCATCCATGTCGACGTAGTTCTTGTTAACGGCATCCATGATGAGCTTATCGCATTCAGGCTCCATCCAGGTGGTGACGAAAGAGGCGAGGTTCAACCTTGGGTTACCATCGAGCATAAGTTCATCGTTGATGATCTGATACGCAGCTTCTTTCGGTATCGACTCTTCCGGCATCTTGAACCTGCAGATATTTAAACAAATCAGCCACCTTGTTTTTTCGCCATTAAAGCATACACTTTTAACATGAATTTGAGAACTAAAGATGCAAGGGGTTTACCTTGGAAGTGAGGTTCGGACATAACGAGAGGCGAAAGTTGAGTGAACAGAGACATCGGTTTGAGAAGCTGTCTTAGAAAGCACCATTGTTGATGTCTGAAAAACTGAAATGAACTGATTAAAGAAGGGTTCTTTTTGTGAAGATGGAACTGTTGTTTTGCTTGATGAAGGAAGAAATGAGAGGCAAATGGGTATTTATAGGGATGGATTGGAAGGGGATTTGGTCCATTTGACTATTTCCCCGGAAGAAGAAAAAAGGGGTCAAAGAACGCCATCGCCGCCGTGTTTAGACGGTGGTGGGGTCTTATTCGGCGGATGGGGGGAACTTGCGTGCCCATGATGGAACAAAGGCACCTTCAAAGCAACGTTTGGTTAATTGATTCTTTATAATTTTGTTTAGGATAAATTACGCCTTTGGTACCTAAACTATCAAATTTTTTATTCATTTTGGTATCTAAACTTTTAATTTTTTCAAAACCATATCTAAAGTTTAATTTTGTTTCATTTTTATTTCTTTTTGATTTGGATAGTGAATTGTTGGTTATGGTTAGGGATGGGCGACTCGATCTGGTCTGATCGGGTCAGATTTTTTTAAAGAAATTGGGTTCGAATCGGGTCGGATTTTTTAAGTTATGTTCGGGTCGGTTCGGTTTAGGGTGAAAATACCCGACCCGAAAAATTGTAATTTTACATTATATTTAGGGATAATTACAATAACACCCCTATATATATTATTTTCTTTCAATTAAATCCCTATTTTTATTGAATATAAATATTTTTTAATAAATATATTATTTTGGTCATGTTCGAATTTTATCTCAAAAATAGAGTCGGGTGGACCGAAAATTTGACCCGACTCGATCCCTAATTATGGTAGTATTAGACTTGTGTATGATGGACATTTTAAATCTAATTCGAAATAAAATAATTTCATTGAAATTCCATTTTGGAAAAAAAATGAAAATATCTCTTTTTATTAGAATAATAAAGGGAAAGGTTAGCCTCTTACCTCTAAATCCATAGAACTATTACTAATTATTGGAGGATTAAATAGACCTTATAAAAGGTATTTATTATTTATTTAGTAGGGTATGGTATATATCTCCACTTCCCCCTAACTATCAAGTTGCTATTAAATACCTTATATAACAAAGTTGAGTTCTATGGATATTGGATTTATTAAGTTTTATTTTTAATTATTTTGAGTCAATATTAACTACAAAAGCAAACCCAAATTCTCCTCATGATTAATTTATTATGCCTAATTTACTTTCTTTCTAGGAATCTATTCTTACCACATGGCTTAATCACCCTACTAATTTGGGAGTTAGTGGTGTAAGATTAGAAGATGTATATAAAAAAATTAGGGTAAAGTACACAAACGGTTCCTCAACTATAGAGTATTGCTTTTTTGAGTCATTCGACTAATGAAAGTTATAAAATGGTTCATTGACTATAAGACGTTGCTTTTTTAAGTCCCTCAACTATTAAAAGTTACAAAATGATCACCCAACTATTCATTGTGTTCCAAACACGTCCCTTTTCGTTAAAAAATCGATGGTAGTTTAAACTATATGTTAACCTGCTGATTGAGATATGATAGTCGTTTGGGATTCTGGGTTCATATGATATCATATCTCAGTCAGAAGGTTAACGCACAACTCAAATTGTCATCGATTTTTTTTAATGGAAAATGAACACAATGAATATTCAGGTGACCATTTTATAACTTTTAATAGTCAGCGGACTTAAAAAAGCAACGTCTTATAGGCAGGAAATCATTTTATAACTTCTAATAATCGAAAGACTCAATAAGACATACTATAGTCATGACTATTTATGCACATTTAATAGATTGTTTATAGATTTTTTTCCACTATAAATGCATGAAATAATATTCCTAAAATATTTTAAGAAAAAATCTTACACTACCAAACAAGGCCTAGTGGTTATGTCGTGGCTTGTTTTGTAATAAAGTATGGAAAGTAAACAATGTGTGGATGTGGAGAAAGTCAAAAGAATAGCCCCAAAGGATATTGAATATGGAGTCAATTGTTAATAAAAAACAAATATGGAGTCAATTGTTAATAAAAAAACAAATATGGAGTCAATTACAAACATTTATTTTTATAAGTCAATAATCAACCTAATGCTTCCTAACTCAAAATTAAATTAATAAAGAGTTTTCTTTTTCAATTTATAATTGGGTAAAGTACTTTAAATTAATTTAGGGTTAAGTGCATAAATGGTCCCCGTCTGTATGGTGTTACTTTATTATGTCATTCTACTATTAAAAGTTATAAAATGGTCTTTCAACTATATAGTGTTACTTTCTTGAGTCCATCGACTATTAAAAGTTACAAGATAGTTACTCGACTATTCATTATGTTCCAAACTCGTCATTTTTTGTTAAAAAAAATTGACGGTATTCTAAGCTGAACTTAACTTACTGACTATGATATAATAAAAACTGATACCAGAATCTCAAACGACTATCGTATCTCAGCCTTCACGTTAATGTCCAACTTAGATAACCATCAATTTTTAACGGAAAATGATGAGTTTGAAATGCAATGAATAGTTAAGTGACCATTTTGTAACTTTTAATAGTTGGAGACTTAATAAAGTAACATTCTATAGTTGAAGGACTATTTTGTAACTTTTCGTAGTCAAGTGACTTAATAAAGCAATATCTTCTAGTCGGGAGACCATTTAAATATTTTACCCTCGAATTTAATTATATTTAAATAATTATTTTAATATTTTTTTAAAAATTATAAAATGATAATTAAATTAACTAATAATTTAATTTTCACCCATGTAAGTACCATAATTATATTTAAAATATAATATATTATTACAATTATTTTAATACAAATAACCATATATATATAATGTATGATCTAATAAAATTCACATAAAAAATAGTGAACAATAGAAAATTGGGTAAATTACACGTTTAGTAATTAAACTATCAATTTTAGTCCATTTTAGTATCTAAACTTTCATTTTTTTCAAAAACATACTTAAAGTTTAGTTTTGTTTCATTTTATTATCCTGCTGTTAAAAGCTTAACATATTTAGTATCTAAACTATCACTTTTGGTCCGTTTTAGTACCTAAACTTCCAATTTTTTCAAAAATTAATATTAAGTTTTTAACATGGTACTAAAATGAAACATGAATAAATTTTAGGTATGATTTAAAAAATGAAAGTTTAGGTACTCAAACAAACCAAAACTAATAGTTTAATACTAAACATGTAATTTACCTTAGAAACCGGCAGCTGTCCGTCAAATGGACCGAGTCTTTGTGTTAAATTGCGAGTTGCGACCGACGAATCTGGTCCGGTCAGCTTCTTTTGACTTACCTTTTACATTTGGACCACAACCGGCCATGTCGTATAATTGTTGCTTTTTCTTCTATTTTTAAAAAGGGTAAACTACAAATTTAGTATCTAAACTATTAATTTTGATCTGTTTTAGTATCTTAACTTTCAATTTTTTTAAAACCATACTAAATATTTAGTTTTTGTTTCATTTTAGTACCTCACCGTTAAGAAACTTATTGTGTTTAGTACCTAAACTATCCGTTTTGTTCTATTTTAGTACCTAAACTTTTATTTTTTTCAAAACTTAACATTAAATTTTGAAAAATATGTACTAAAATGAAACAAAAACTGAACTTTAGGTATGGTTTTAAAAAAATTAAAAGTTTAAGTATTAAAACAGATAAAAACTGATAGTTTAAGTACTAAATATATAATTTACCCTTTTAAAAATAATGAAAATAAAAAACTAAAATTCAACACGTATATATAAACGTCAAATTCAATGGTTGTTTGAACGAGAAATTTTTCAATAATTTATGTAAAAAGGAAAAAATAAATCTAATTATTATTGGCAACTATGTAATCCACGTTTATTATATATTTATAAATAGATTTATATGTTAGAAAATAAGTTAATCCGGTACCAATAATCAGTTGGTCCAGTGTGATGAAGAATAGATTGCATTACGTCTCTTAAGCAAGGTCAAATGTTCGAATCTTGATGATTGTGAATAGAGTTAATTGAGTTGGGAGAGTCACCCTTGTCCCTGCAGTACCTGATCTAGATTAAGCGATCAATAAATCAAATATCGGCAATTATAAAAAAAGTAAGTTAATCTGGTTGGATTTGTTCTAAATTTTATACTCCATATATTTATTCGTAGCGAATTTAGAAATATTGAGTACATATACATATATATTAACAACATTAACTTTTTATTCGAGTTGACAAAAATACAATTTTAATGTAACATATTTAATAAAATAGATAAATAATTACAGAGAATTTGGATTTTAAGATACACTCATGATTTATCCAGCTTAAACTAGGCATAGATAGGGATGGTAATTTCACCCGCATCCGACGGGTTTCAATCCGATCGAGTCATATATTTTTTAGAAAAATTTAGGTTCGGGCTGGGTCATATTTTTTAAGGGGTGAAGTCGAGTTCGGGTGGAGGGTGAAAAACTTCGACCCGACCCGTCCCGAGGATAATAATGTAAATTTCTTTAAAAATTATTATTATTTTAATTAAATCATTAATTTATATCGGGTTGGGTACAATCGGGTCGAAGTCAGAGTCGGGTGGATGATATATATTTTTCGGGTCGAGTCGGGGTCAGGTTGATGGTGCATATTTTCGGGTTGGGTCAGGTTGACCACTAACCCAGCCCGTTGCCATCCTTAGGCATAAATCATTTACTGTAATTATTTTATAGGGTATATTACGCGTTTAATACTTAAACTTTTAGTTTTGACCTATTTTAGTGCCTAAACTTTCATTTTTTAAAAATTATACCTAAAATTTAGTTTTGGTTTCATTTTAGTACCCCGTTCAAAATTTAACGTTAAGTTTTGAAAAAAAAATTAAAAATTTAGGTACTAAAACGGATCAAAATTGATAGTTTAGGTACTAAACACATTAAGTTTGTAACGATTGGTACTAAAATGAAATAAAAACTAAACATTAGGTATGGTTTTGAAAAAAATTGAAACTTTAAGTATTAAAACGGATAAAAACTAATAATTTAGGTACTAAATACATAATTTTTCCTATTTTATGTTATAAACATAATTAAATAATGTATAATTAAGTCAATTAAGTGGTTAAGTTCGGTTATAAAATTTAATAACCCCTAACCATTGATTTAACTGTTTTAACTGCTAAATGATGAGTATACATCTAGGGATGGGCATGGGACTCGAACCCAACTCGACCTGACCAGGTCGGGTTTTAAAAAAAAAATTAGATTCGGATCGGGTTTGGTTTTTTAAAGATGATGTTCAGGTCGGGTTAGATTCAGGTTTAGGGTAAAAAATTCTCAACCCTACCTGACCTGAAAAAAATATAATTTTATCTTATGTATTTAAGAATAATTATAATAATACCCTCTATATATTATTTTTTTCAATTAAATCATTATTTTTATTGAATAAAAATACTATTTTTTTTATTATTTCGGGTCGGGTCAGGTCAGGTTCGGGTCAGGTTTTATCTCAAAAAATAGGGTCGGGTGGAGGATATATATTTTTCGAGTTTGGTGAAAGATATAAAATTTTCAAGTCGGACTTGCCGAAACTCAACTCATGCCCATCCCTATCTAGAGCGCACGTTGCTTACCATAACATACCACTAAGTGATGTATCTAAACACACAATTAATTAAAATGTCCTTATTAAGTAATATTAACCAATCTAGCTCAGTTGGTAGAACGCAAGGCTCTTAACCTTGTGGTCGTGGGATCGAGTCAGGCAATTCATAATCGGAGGTCTTCCACAGAAGCTGCTCTCAACCTGGTGTTGGGGGCAACCTATTACCCTACCTCCCCTTATCACATTACATATGAGAACAGGGTCAGCTAATTTATATGTTTAGTTACACTATCATTTTTTTTCATTTTAATACCTAAAGTTTATTTTTTTCAAAATCATTAACTAAAATGTTGAAGTGACATCACATGTCAATTTTTTTATTTTCACATCATTTTTCTATTTCTCCGTAAGTATTTTTTTTAAACTGTATTGGTACAAAACGTGTAATTTTAGGACATTACACTACCAGTATTTTTAATTGTATCTAAAATTAAAATTTAAATACTAAAATTAAGCTTAAGTGATAATTTAAGTATAAAAGCGTGTAATTTATCCTTTTAATATTTACTTAATATCTTTTTAATATTTACTTAATAAAGATAATTTAACTAGTGGTACGTTTCGGAACATCGCTTTAGTGGTATGTTGCGGTGTGCAACGTGTACTGTAGAATTTTCCGTCTGCTAAAATAAAAAAAAATTATTTTAACTATAATTTAAGGAGTGTTTCTACCCTCAATTATATTAAAACTAATTACGGATGAAATTAAGGATGAAATTGAAAGAGTTAAAAGTTTAAAAATCACTTTAAAATGAAAGTTATAATTTGATAATGAAATTGAAATGTTCAAAAGTTTAACTCGTAATTTTTAGATGAAATAGGCTTATCATGGGATAGCAACTGATATTGTGAGCTACCTGACTAAGAAGCTGCATGAACATAGGCTGCGAGTTCAAGTCCAAATTAGGCCGAGAATTACATTTTTCTTAATACAAGTGGGTTCATCGAAATAAAATCAAAACAGATTGATCCTCGACAAGGCCCAATGCGCAAAGACGTACAACTATAATGTCGGTGTACGTCGTCGGCGTCTCGAAGTAAAAGCAGAAGGGTTCTTTAAAGTTCCTTCTGATATGGAGAGAAATTCACCTGTGATGTTATAAGATAAAAACTGCATGTATTTCAATATAAGGCGTAGTACAACTATGTTGGTTTGATTGAATGTGTTTGCATTCAATCATGTTTACATATCAAGTACGTTGTTCTTTGTTTTATTTTTCGTTTTCCCGATTTTTTTGCTATTTGTAGATGAAACTCAGGCTGCCGATCGCGGAAGTATATCCGCCGTCGATAACGAGATTATGTCCTGTTATGAATCCGGCACCATCAGTTGCGAGGAACATCGCAGCTCGGGCAACGTCTTCGACGGTTGCAGCCTTCCCGCGTAATAAACTCCCTTGTTCACCAACGAGTTTAACCACTTGTTCGGGCGTCATCTCTTTCCCTCGGAAAATTCTATAGCCGCTCACGAGCATATCCGTAGGGACGCCGTGTGGAGAGATGCAGTTCACACGGATCCCGTGCACGCCTAGCTCGCACGCGGCGGTCCTCATCAGTCCGAGGATGCCGGCTTTCGACAGAGAGTAAGGGTGAGACGCTAGCCCTCCCATGATGCCAGCCGAACTCGATGTGCATATGATGGAACCTTTCGTGTCGCATCTCAGCATGGCTCGCGCGGCGTGCTTGATCGCGTGAACATTTCCGAGCAGATTGATCGAGATCAGATGCTTCGCTTGTTCCATGTCGAGGTCGACTATGCTGCTCGCAGTGCCTCCAATGCCAGCATTGCTGAACAGCACGTCGAGTTTGCCTTTCCATGCGACGGCAAGCTGGATAGCCAATTCGACGTCGCTCTCCTTCGATACATCGCAATGGACGTAGCGAGCCCCGATGGATTCGGCAAGAACCGTCCCCGATTCATCCAAAACGTCTGCGATGACAACGGATGCCCCGTTCTCAGCAAACAATTTAGCCGTAGCAGCTCCGATCCCTCTCGCACCACCAGTTATGACCACAACTTTTCCAATCATCCTACAAAAAAACCGAAACCATTTAGAGTCGAAATCGAACAAGGGTGTTGGAGTAGCCATTGGAAACTAACCTTTTTGTAGATGAACTCTGCAAATCAACGTTCTTATCAACACCTTGCTCCATTGCATACACAACATAAGCAAACATGGTGTATATATATATATATATATATATATATATATATATAAACTGAAAGAGGCTATTTTGAAGTGTTTTTGGTATTGTTTTATATATAATAGAGTTGGGCACTCTTTACATCCTCAACAACTACTTCCAAACTAGAAGCTTGGTAATGTTCTGTTCATGGATTCTCCTTCTAAAATCATGTGGTTGATATCTACTTTACAACAACCTGCTACCTTCTAATTTCATGTCTGACTAGACAAGTCACAAGACCTGTCCCTCTTCAAGCCCACGTCATCTAGTCGGGGTCGACCACAATTTCCCAAGTAAGAATTTGACTAATTGGAAAGAAAAGGAGGTCTTCGACCTATTGTGATTTGGTTCCTTGGCGTGGAGAGATCTCTGCCATAAAACAGAGAGCTCGTAGGTCTTATTATGCAGATCAAAGAGCGACGTATTTCCCATTCATCCAAAGTAGCATTTTAGTATAGAATAGAGAGATTATGTCACATCAGTAACTTATGTTGATCGTTAGTCAATTAATATTTTTCATCTAGTACAGGTTATTTTGATAAAAAAAATTAAAATGGGCTGGAGTTAAAATGCACTCGAAAAAAGAATAGGAGCCAAATTGAATATTTATAGAAACATTAGAGGCTGAATTTGTCATCATGCCTTATAATAATGACGCTGCTAGTTGACATTAATATAGTAGAGGGACTAAAATCAATATTAGACCAAAAATCTAATCTGAATTATGAGGTAAATGATGAAAAAACAATGGTAAAGTACAAAATGATCATCCGACTATTCATTATGTTTCAAACGCATATTTTTCTGTTCAAAATTGATGACAGTCTAAACTAGATGTTAATATCTGTTTGAGATATGATAAAATCTGATCTTAGAATCTCAAACAACTATCATATCTCAGACAACAAATTAATATCCAACTCTGATTTATATTAATTTTTTAATGGAAATCGGTGAGTTTGGAACATAATGAATAGTCGGTGACTATTTTGTAACTTTTAATAGTAGAGGACTCGACAAAGCAGCATCCTATAATTGTGATCATTTTGTAACTTTTAATAGTCGGTGAACCTAACAAAATAGTATCATATAGTTAAGGTATCATTTGTATACTTTACCCAAAAAAGCACAAGAATTAGATAAATCTAGCCAAGTAGGGATTTTTATTTTTGTCCATGACCCAAGAATTTTGTTCGGATCAAAGGAGAGAGGAACCAGAAAAAATGGAAGTGAAGGGTTCGTCGAAGAAGATGATTGCAACGCAGGAAGAAATGGTGGCGAACAAGGTGCCGATCCCATACAGAGACCATTGCGCTCACCTTTTGATCCCACTCAACAAGTGCCGGCAAGCCGAGTTCTACTTGCCTTGGAAATGCGAGAACGAACGCCACTCGTACGAGAAGTGCGAGTACGAGCTCGTCATGGAGAGGATGCTGCAGATGCAGAAGATCCGTGAGGAAGAGGCCAAATTCAAACAGGCGGGGAAACAAGGCGGATCCATCCCTCTCATCCCCAAAACCGCTGATACTTAAGCTACCTCCACGGTGAGTTAAATTTCGTTTCTTTATTCTTCTTTCTTTTTTGCATGATTTGTTGATGGGTTCTCTGAATTTAAAGTACGGGTTCTAAAGTTCAGAACTTTTTTGGGTTTTGAGCAGGCTAGGTTTTGTTTTCATGGGTCTTTTTGAATTGACCAGATAGATTATTGGATGATCGGGATTTGTTTTTCTCAACAGGGCTTTGTTTTAATCAAGGGTTTGCTGCTAAAAGTTGAATAGAAATTTACTGTTTGATCTTAGTGTTGAATTGAAGCGTTTAGGTGTTCTCTTTTATCCCCGTTGATTATCAAATCAATGAATTTCAGGCACTCGATTATCGATACTTTAAGGAACTCGGTTTCCTGTCTTCGAATAAAAAACTCGTTTTTTCTTTCAGTCTTTGGTTCGTCTGGTATTTGATTGAAAAGAGCAGGGGATCTGGAATGTACCCTGCTCGTTCGATTTTTGCTTCCGGTTCGGTTAGTCCATAGAATTGTGTTCATTTTGAAGATTTTGGAAGTAGAATTAGGTTGTTCTTGCCTTGTGGTATAGAGTATTGTATATAGGGAGTCAGAACAGCACAGATTCTGGACTTTATGTCCATGTAGAGCCTCTGAAAATGGGATTAAATAAGATCTTGAACGGTCATGTGGCGGCTAATGCTTGCAAGTGTTCTCTGGATCTTGATTAATGAGATTTCATGTTATGTTTTGCGAGCAATCGGATTATATACACATGCTTTTTCTGGTTACCATAATGGGTTTTTTTGGGGTATCTTGACCGGTGAAGGTAGTTGTGTTTGCACAATTAGGTTACTTTCATATTTATTTATTTTCAATGAATTAGTATCTTAGCTGATGGAACTATGTTGATTATGATCAGTATAAGATATTGTGGTTACGGAATAAGGAACAAATGGACGTTTAACTGGAGAGTGCTGAGGCATTGGAAAGCGTAATATCCCAGTTACATACTGAAGATGAATTCTGATTAGTCATTTAGTTTGATTGTTCTCGTTTATTTCCCTCAAGTGGTATTGGTCTAAATCTAATCCAAAATTTAACTGACATATCATAGGAGGCCTGAGTTAGTGTATTGAATGATATTTCTGGTTTAAATCAAATTTTCGGATGACATTGTCGCCCTCTGTTTGGTAAACATGGTAAGGTGAGGCTCAGACATAGATACCATTTTCTGGTGCATCGGCTTGTCTTGAATCGCAAAGCTTGGACATAGAAGTTAGGAGGAACGAATATGTTCTTTTCAAATTCTGAAAGCACTAAAACATCATACTCATAAAACTTCTTAGATTAGGAACTCAATTACTGTTCTTTTGTAAAACTTTTGCATTTTAGTTTGCTCTCCCCTCACAATAGTGCTTCTACGTGTGAGTTCTGCAAAAAGTTACTGCCGAGCAAGCAATGAACGGTGTCTGATGTGTTACATCTACCATTTTGAGTTGTCTTAGATCCTAAACAAAATGCTTTACTGAAAGTATCACTAAAATGCGAGGTTTAGTAGGATGTGTTGGAGGGAAACTGATAATTTCTTTAGTGTGGTTGCTTAAGGCTTTTGAGTATATAACACGTTGGGAACTACTCGAATAAAAAGGTTTGACAAAAGGGTGTTGTAGGGGATTATTGTAGAATGAAGAAGTCAGGGACTTAGAATACTATTTTGGGACTGAGCTGCTTCTACTGAGATTACTTCGATTCTGATGGCGGGTAAATTGTGATACGATCCAGATAAAGAAGTCCTTTGCTTTTGGTTCTTTTACTGATCGATTTATGAGATTAAGGAGTTCTAAACACTTATCATATTTTAAGGCTTCCTCTTTTAGTCATTATTAACATAAACACGGTGCTTAAATACTTATGTGCCTAGAGAACTATGGAATCCGATCCTACTTATGTGCCACAAGGGATATACATAAGTGCACCTCGGTGATCAATTAAACTTCTCCCTCATCCGAATTCGTAATTTGTAGTCCATGGCTAATCATGCGTTGAACAGTTGTATCAAATGCTAAGCACTGTTTCCTTGGCACATACCAGGCCTAGGCTGTTTATGTGCCTGTTTTGAATTTAGCATGCTGCACCAGCTCGTTGTTATCCGAGCAGAGAAGCATGTGCCTTGTTATAAAAGCCACAATGTGCATTCTATATTTAGTGGAACGACGGACATTGTAGTATCGTGCTCGTTGTTATAATCGACATTGCTCTCTACTTTTGTTTTGTTCTCCATACGTTATGCTTATCATACCTGGTTTAAACATGGCAGGAAGGTTTTTAACAGCTTTGGTGGATGTCGGCATTGCTATTCGAATCCGATCGAGAGTAAGAACTGTATTGTCCTGAACTCATGTAAAAGGGATACCATTTCCTTGTTTATGGAATAAATTTGCTCATCAAATACATGGTTTTTGTGACATCTTTTAAGTGGTTCCAAGACACGATTATCATATTTAACAATTTTTTCATCAAAACGATGTGCGATAACGAACTAACGTCTTCTAACGATACCCAGGGTCGTATTTGGGCTTGGGTAGGAGGGGCACTTGCCCAGGGCCTTCTAATGATACCCAAGGTCGTATTTGGGCTTGGGCAGGAGAGGTACTTGCCTAGGGCCGTAATTTTTTTATAATACATTATATTTGTAAAAAATGATTTTTAATATTTGTTATTAAGGGTTTGCTTTTGTTTTTAATATTTATTATTATGGGTTCATTTTTTCTAATATTTATTATTGGAGACTTATTATTATAATTATTTTTTTCTAATATTTGTATAAATATCTAATTTTTTGTCATCATTTTTTTAACATTTGTTATTAAGGGTCTAATTTTTTCAATACCTGTTATCAAGGGTCTAATTTTTTTAGTATTTATTATTACGAGTGTACTCTTAATATTTTTTTTTAATATTTGTTATTAGGGATCTTCCAAAACTTATTATTATGAAGTTACCCTTATAATTTTTTTAAAAACTTGTTATTAGGAACAATTACTTAAATAACGGTTTGCAACCACAACTGTGATCGTTATGTAGTGACGACGACATCATTTAAAATCACGATATCCATGACCATTATGCTCACGATATATATGTTATTAAAAATTCACAATCAAAATAATTACAGTGACCGTAATATCACTTAATTTTTTTTATTCATCTTAAGACCACCAAAATCTCATAAACGGGTACGGTTATACCATTAACATCTTCTCAAACTAACGGATCATTTGAATTAAACGTGGAGGCAATTATAAAGTAATTATGTTTTAAATACTTTCAACCATTTGATAATAATAAATCAATTATTTTATTACCGACGCTAATCCTCGAACTCATTATCTCTAAATATAATATATCATTACATATGTTCTACTATTGGATATTGATTAATTAAAACTACGACCCAAATGTGAAACTTTATGATCTTCTCTGATAGTCAAACTGATCGTTTCTTGAAATTCGAGCAATGTTTGACGAATTGCAAATAATTTCACATTCAGTCTTTCATGGATCCACAACACCACACGTGATCTGTTTCTGCCTTTTAACTTTTTGGTCTGAATTTTTTTCATCTTAATTATTATTTGGTAAACTCACTTCTCAATTAATTACGACTTTTTTTTTGACGAAATAGGTTATTATCCTATAGAGTGTTATTTTGTTGAATCTATCGACTATTAAACAGTTACAAAGTGATCATCCAACTATTTATCATGTTCAAAACTCGTTTTTTCGTTAAAAAATTGACGGTATTCTTAACTGAACGTTATCATGCTAATTATGATATGATAAAATATGATCTCAGGATCACAAACAACTATCATATATCAGTCATCATGTTAATTAATGTCCAACTTAAAAAAATTGTCTATCTTTTAACATAAAATGACAGGTTTAAAACATAATAAATAGTCGGTGACCATTTTATAACTTTTAATAGTCAATAATTATATAGTAGGAAGACTATTTGTATACTCTACCCTAATAATTAATGATTAGGTCAATAAACATTGGGTGACGGTCCATATAGTTGTTCACACCCTAAACCCTATTGTGGGAAATGCATGACATATTTGAACAAATAAATCAATTATATATAAAGTGATGCTAAAAAGTTGGAGGGATTGAAGATAACAGCTAGCTAAAAAGTGACAAATGACAACCTTGTTGATGGAATGTAAGAATAAACATCAAGGTTGGATTGTATGAAGGAGTCAAATTCCATGAATATAAATTTATAATATATTTTATTATTTTTATTATTATTGGAAGTATGGGACAATGACCCATAATAGAGAATTTATTTTTCATACTAAAAATAATAATATATAAAATAATTTGAATTGTTTTGGAAGTTTTAGGTTTGGAGGAACAATGTGGAAGCTTCAAAAAAAAACCTAATACTTTGATTTTATTGGTTTTTTTAGAAACCTAACATGCAACAAAGCTCATCACTTTTGTCCTTTACGGCTGGTAACGTGCATGAATAGTTTGGCTAATCAAATCGTTTTATTTATTTATTTTCTCTGGATTCAAAGATTTCATTCTGATTAATCTGAATCGATTCACGTCTCATATCTAATTTTGATGGGCGAATCTGTCAACAGAGATTTTTTATATACATAAAAATCCGAACCTAAAACTCAACTTAAACGATATAAAACTACTTATCACTTAAACCTACATCTTCGTCAATCAAATCTTCTTTGTATGTATTAATTAATTTTTTTATTGAACAATTCCAGCTTTTATTGATGGAAAGTCAAAAACATATGGCCCATATGGTGTGCTGTATATTTTCTTCATTAATCATATATATATATATTAGGGTTATAAGGAAAATCGTTAAGATAATGTAAGTGGGATTTTTAATCCAGTCCGAGGATTATTTTTCCATCTAGGGTGAATTGAACAGTATTAACTTAAAGACGCCAAGTGCTCCACGAGTCTTCAAGCTAAATATGAATACTCCACGACTGCATACGTCTTCAGGAAAATGAAGAATATTCTATGACGTCTTAAGGCAAGTGGAGAAGACACCAAGAGTGCACAGCGTCTTCATACCAATAAAAAACCATAGTTCAAAAAATAATATTACGAATGCTGGGAAAATAATTTTTCCCATGACCCTTTATGGGCGAGAGAGCCATATATTATATACATGAATTAGATTTAATATTATCCATTTAATTCATGTTTACTCAATTATTTTATTTATTTATCTTTTATTTGAATATTCATATTGATTCCTTTATATTAATACATACTCACAATCTTTAATATGTTATATTTGAATTGTGATAAAGTCGATTGTTAACATATCATCATCGTTACATTCATTTTATGATAGTACCGTCGGTTCATTTTTCGTTGAAAAAGAAAAAGAAATAAGATAGTGTATATCATAATTAGTGTCGTTCTTTTAACAATTTCTATTATAATGAGAGAGAAGAAACATTATTCTTAATATGTATTGAATCTACGACCTAGAAGAGAGGGGAACCGTTAACCGAGAATTTTTAACCACTTGCTTCAGAGATTGTTTACATCATAATTATCGTCGTTAAGTTGGTGTTTTGGCGTTTGACAAGATTTTATTGTTGATATTTTAGTTTTACAAAATAGAGAAAAGTTTATATTTGAACGTATCTAAGTGTGTATTATCTTTTAATCTATAGATGAAATTTGAATAATTTAGGTGGTGTTTGTTTTCAGGTCATCAAAGCTCTTAAGTCTGCGCTGCGTAGATATTGGGGTTCGCAGACCGTTGTTTTTTAGAAGATAGAAGCTCTTCTAACGTCTGCGCATCCTCTTCTTGGCGCAGACGTGGACTTATGTCTTCAAAGCTCTTCTAACCTCTTCAAAGAACCATTTTTGCTATTTTTTTTTAAAATTATAAAATGTCATTAAATTTAATGAATTATTACAAAATAGTCACTATAATGTTGTAATAAATTATAAAAGTTCGATAATATAATAATTATTTTATAGTATTTAGATAAATTTATTAATAATTTTTTAATAAATTTAATAAGTATTTTATAATTTTTTAAACTTTATTGACGAAAATGATCATTTGTATATAACTCAACGATATCTAATATACTTTATTTGAAAAAATATATTAAACTTAGTAAAACATATTATACAATAAAACTTAGTAAAAAAAATTTATATAAAAACTTAGAAAATCACGGGGACATACAATTATTAGCATTAAAAGACAAAATAAATGTTTTAATAAAAAATATTCACACTATTGAAAAATCTGATTCTTATCATTTAATTCTAGTAAAGTACGAAAGTCACTTTATACAGAATAAATAAATAAAAAACAAATAATATATTTTTTCTAAATAGAAAAATACTAATTGATGTATATTATATGGAGTATATATTATATATATTTTTTGATGTTATTAGAATCGGATTGTACCACTCGAATAAATTTATCTAAATACTATAAAATAATTCTTATATTATTGAACTTTTATAATTTATTACAACATTATAGTGACTATTTGTAATAAATCATTAAATTTAATGATATTTTATAATTTTTAAAAAATTAATAGCAAAAATGGTTATTTGAGTATAATTTAAAAAAGCAGTTTATTTATATTTCAATTTATTTTAGCAGTCTGCAGACGTTAAAAAACAAACAGTCTTCTTCTTGCAGACTTCAGACTTTTGGTCCACCTCTTCTGCTGCAGATGCCTGCAGATGTGGTCCGCAGACTGCAGACCTTTTACCTCTGCAAAAACAAACACCACCTTAAAGATATATCAGTGTCTGTAGCTCGAGCAGTGTCCACACGAAGGCGGATGGATTAGCAAAACAAGGGATTGGGTAACGGTGTGTTATTATAATGGTGGCTTGATTAGTTTGAACGATTTACGTCGTACTCTTAATTTCGATGAGTGGGCGATTTTTTACGTACATAAAAGTTCGAACTCGAGACCTTACGATATCAAACAATTAATGTTTAAACGAAATTATGTTGAAAATGGCCACCTTTTTGGGAAAACAATAGTAAGAAAAGGATGTTACAAGTAATTAATGTTGGATGACCAATGCTAAAATTGCAAAACATCTTTCATGAAATTACCCAGAAATATGTTCAACAGCTAGCTCAAATCACTTAATTTCTTCGCACATTTATTATGGTAGCTGAAATAGTAACACAAAACTCTCTCTCCATTTTATAATTTATCATTATTAGGGTGTATTCGATTCGGTTTGATTTTTAATAAAAGTTGAACCGAACTGCAATAAACGGTTTTTTAAAATTAAAACCGAAACCGAGTGGTATAAAAATCGAAATATGTGAAACCGAATTTTTCAGTTCGGTAATACAGTTTTTGATAAACCAAATTTTTCAATTCGGTTCGGTTCGATAATGAGTTGTATTTACTTTAATTGAGCTAAATATTATGCCATTAGGGGTAAGTGGATAACCCGTTGGGCATTAGTTTGAAGTTCAAACTTATTATTCGGTTCAATATGAAACAAGTGGGTTCCATATGAAAAAACTGATCCGAACCGAATTAAGACAATTGAGTGTTTAAATCAACCCAAAACCGAACCGTAAAAGATAAATCCGAACCGAAGCATTTTACTCTGTTCATATCGGTTTTTTTGTTTTCTCGGTTTCATTACTCATCCCTAATCATTAAGATTCAAGAGCATATCTAAAAATATCCAACTTCAAATATATATAATTATTATATAAGATAATGCAAAATTTAATTTATATATCCATGATTATTTAAAGATAATACTCCCTTTAAAGTTTAGAATTCAAGTTTTATGCTTTATAATTTAGGGTTTAAAAGTTAAAGTATAGTGAGAAGGAATTATTTGATGTATAGGATGTGTAAAATTTAATTTATAATATCAACGTTTCGTTGATTTAGCTGGGTGAAAAAATTAATCTCTTAAGCAAGGTCAGAGGTTCATATTTTGACCTTGTAAATGAAAAAATTTAGGTTGGGAGGGTCGTTTCATAATATGTCATCGAAATACTCGATCTGGATTAGTGAATACCAATAGTTAAACAAAAAATAGTTAATGCTAAACCTAAATCTTAAATTTTAAACCTTGAACCCTAAAATTTTACCTCTAAAAATAGGTATGTTTATGTACTAGATAATTTTTCACCAACAATCAGTTGGTTTAATAGGATGAAACGTTCGATCTCTTAAAAAAAATGACAGTTGTCCGAATATAACATTGTAAATGTAACAAATTAGGTTAGAAGAATTGCCTTAATTATAAATGGGTCTTTACAATATCCAGTGGTGGATGTATGTAGAACCCAGGGTCGGCATATGCTCACCCTAAAATCTGAATTTCTTTTGTTAATCATTCATTTTACTGAAGGTGTCCACCATAAAATTTAATTTGTTCTTACTCATTTAATCTTTTTTTTGTTATTAATACATATGTGTCCATCATAAAAGAATATTTTTGAATCCGTCACTAACAATATCAGATCTCAATTCAAGGGTTTCATATATATATATATATATATAGTTTAGGAACAACATATTAATGATCTTTATTCCACATTTTCCGCCATGGATCACTTAACAAACTTGTGGCCTATCCAACACCTCTATAGTAAAATTCTCCCCAAATTGCTTTGCCCAACACTTTATTTCCATTAATGGCATTTATTATAGCAACATGCTATGCTTCAAAAAGGGAAGGACCGAATTTGAAATTTGACCATCTGTATACCACCTTTTTTACATTTCTCCATCTTTGTCAATGTTAATTTAATGTATCATATCCAGCATATACTATATATAACCCTTCTACTTCACAGTTGTCCGACAGCTCCTTGTATTATAGCACAAAGTATGTTTTGGCCTCTATTTTGTTCAAGTTTTTAAAGTCACAGTGAGTACGGCGAGCTTGTGATGTTATTTTTTGGCATGTATAAGTTCCTATTATTTTCTTGGGTAAATTATGGGTTTGGTACCTAAACTATCAGCTTTGGTATGTTTTAGTTCCTAAACTTTCATTTTTTAAATAATTCTTGAAGTTTAGTTTTTGTTTCATTTTAGTACCACATCGTTAAAAGCTTTAGTTTTTGTTTCATTTTAGTACACCGTTCAAAATTTAACGTTAAGTTTTGAAAATTTTGAAAGTCTAGGTATTAAAACAGACCAAAATTAATAGTTTAGTACTAAACACGTTAAGTTTTTAATGGTAGAGTACTAAAATGAAATAAAAACTAAATGTTATGTATGGTTTTGAAAAAAAATTGAAAGTTTAGATATGAAAACAAACTAAAACTAATAGTTTATGTACTACACTCATAATTTATCCTATTTTCTTTTATAAGTCTAGAGTGAATATAAGTATTATATATTCAAAGACTCCCAATCATTTGATATTGAACGTTTATAACCCTATTATACGTAGTATTTAAACTCAAGACTTAAAAAAATAACTATAATTCATTAATCACTGAGGTAGTTACTTGTTAAATTAAATCCTGGATTAAATACTTATGAAATGTATGCTGACTTTGAAGTTAAGAGATCAAGCCTTTCCCATGATATAATCATGACTCCGTCTTTGACTCGATCCTTACCGTTGATGACATAAAATTTATTTCAAAATTCTTCAACGATGAACAATGTTCAACTTAAAGGCTCTTGGATATCTTACCCACACGAGATTTTATGAATAATATGACCTGTTGCATGCAAGGATGGACCGAGGGGACGGGTGGGAGCAATCCCCCTGAAATTCGATAAGTTCAAGTTTACCCTAAGAATTTTAAAAGTTCAAATTCGTCCCCCGACATAAAATTTTACGTTCGTACCCGGTTAACCTAGTAAAGTTTGACATTCACTTGCTATGAAAACCATTTTTGTCAAAAGGACGGGTCATCTACAATGCAAAAAAGAAAGAAAGAAAGAAAAGCAACCCCTCCATTGTATATAATTATATATTTTTTTCACATTTCTACCTCGACTCAAGGTTTACCTAAAACATTTTAATAATCATTTGAAAGGGACAATGGAATTATCCCACTTTCTTTCACATCATTCTTACTCTTTCTGTTAGGTATATTTCGTGTCTTTTTAGGGTTTATGTATTTAAGTTTTTAATCTTTTCAATAATCTCGTCTATTTTTAATAACCCTAAACTTATGGGGACCAAATATATAAATACATTTTTTAAGTTAATAGCGTCATACATCCGTATTATATCTCCGAAAATCTCTAAACCTCCTACTGGCGTTCGTCGTCTAAACAAAGGCCTTTGGCCAACTACATAACACGGACAATATCTCTGAAAGTCCCACGTGATGTGTCAGAATAAAATTTAAAGTTTGACTATCAGATATACCTAGTTTGTCAGCTTACAAATAGCTATAATAATCATACAGTTGACACACGTTAAGGGCCACCATAAATTTTCTCAATAAATACTCTAAAAAAGAGAATGAACCACTCATAATGACTAACCCTTGAATCTCCTACTTTATGACTCGTTTTTTCCTTCCTTCAAATACCGATCAACATTATCGTAGTTTTTCGTTCAAATCATAAAGAATGAATCGTCATCTGCGAACAAAATATTTATGTTGTCATCAACATCTATTATGTCAAATTGTAACACAAAACTAGATTCAAATTTTGGACACAATAGGTCCAAAAACATAATTTGTACTCTTAATTTTGATTAATTTAGTAAATCATGAAATACATTTTATAATTTTATTTAATATATTGGTAAAATATATTATTTTAAGTTTAGAATAATTTTCGAACAATCCTCTCTTTCTTTCTTTTTTTTCCAAAAAAAATCTTATTTGTTAACTCAAAAATATTGTTTTCTTTTCATGCATAATAATTCCTTAATTAGTCAAAACTTTAGAATTTAGCTTTGACTTTTTTTATATATATATATTATGTGCATGGTGCATGGAGGCAAGAATAAAACGTTGCAACGTTGAAAAAAAACAACATTATATTCTTTTAATATATTAAAAATAATAAACAAAATTGTTAATTATATATGTTTGTATATTATTATTATTATTATATTTTTATGTTTTTTAACACAATCCTAGGCAATGGCGGAGCCTCAGTTTGGTGAGAGTGGACACATAATTCAAATTTTCTTTGATTATTTACATATTTTATTATAATCTTTACTTGAAATTTGAATTTTCTTCAATTAGTTATTTATTTTACGTATGATATACATCTGAATTTTTTTATTCATCTCATTTAAAAAATTTATGTTATTAGTATATGAGTATTTATTTAAAAAAAAAATTAGATCCACCACTTATATAATTAATGAACAATGATTGAAGAATTGGTTCCCACCAATATTGACTTTCTATGCCCTAATTAGGTACAAGTTTGAATAATTGTGTTACTTTTTCTTTTGGGAATTGCAATGTCGTTTTGGTCATGGAATAGTGATTGGAATTTTCTTTATTTTACTAGTTTTATTAAATAAGTGTTTCATACCCTAAGGGTCGTTTGGATGGTTTTGTTTGGTCGGGAATGTCATTCTCGGTAATGTTTTATTATTAATAATGAATTTTTTGGAGTATATTACCGGGAATATCATTACCTCCCTTCCCTTAGGTATTATAACATTACCGGCGTTTTGGACTAAAATGCCCTTTAATTTTTTTTCTCAAAAATATCATTCTTTTGTCATTGAATAATAAAAATTATACGAATGTTAAATTATAAATTTATCCTTAAATTATTCTAGATTTACAAAAAAAAGTCTATAATTAAAATTTTATATGAAGTTCAGGGGTTGAATAAAATTTTACCCTTTCATTAAATATTTTTTATATTTTTAATTTCGTAAAAAAATTATATAAATATTATGAATTTAATTTTTTAAAGAAAATATATAATTTTTTTACAACTTGTAATATTATACAAATATATAATAAGGACAGTTTGGTCAAATATACATTCCAATAATCTTTTATTCCTTTAACCAAACACGATAATCTTACATTCCTACTAAACCAACCAAACACAAAATACAACATTCCTAGTAATCCTATTCCTTGGTAATCTTTTATTCCCACTAGTAATCTTACATTCCATGAACCAAACGCACCCTAATTATCAATCGAATTAACGAGACGGTGTGTTATATTTTGAGTAAAGTATATGAGTGGTCCTCCAACTATAACGTATACTTTTATTAAGCCCCTCAATTATTAGAAGTTTCATAATTATAAGGTGTTGTTTTGTTGAGTCAATTAGTTATTAAAAGATATAAAATGATCACTTGATCATTATTCATTAAGTTTCAAACATGTCATTTTTTGTTAGAAAATTTACAGTTGTCTGAACTGAAAGTTAATATGATGACTGAAATGTGATAGTTGTTCGAGATTTTATGATCATATATTATCATATCGTAGTCAGTAGGTTAACATTCAAAGTAGAATATCGTAAATTATTAACAAAAGAGGACGAGTTAGGGTGACCATTTGAGATCGAGCGCTCTTACTTTTAACCTTTATAATGCTCGAATCTAAAATCTTAAATAATAATAATAATAAATTTTTTTATCATCGAAATCGTTTAATTAATATTATACGTATTAATACTATAATATTAAAAATTAACGGAAAAAACATCTGATTTCAATTTTTAATTTGCTGTCGAAATTCTCATAATTCTGTATGCAGATACGACTCTGCTGAAATCAACATTTTCCGATCAGAGTAATCATTCCTTCTGCAAACCGATAACCTGAAAATTTTTGTTTTATTAATTTTATAAAATTCAATATATAATTCTTTCTCTCTCTCTCTCTCTCTCTCTCTCTCTCTCTTCATTTATGGTATTTTATATAAAGTTAAAACTTCATCATTCATCACATCCAATTTTTATTATCATAATTTTCTATTTTCTCATAAATTTATATTTTTCTAAAAACATTATAATTACAAATATTTTTAATTATAATATAATAACAAATATTTACAACCGGGATTAATCATTAAAAAACTTATAAATATAATATTAAATTTGTACATGAAAATAGATGTGAAGACATTTTTATTGAGGGACGAGTCTGCCACGCTCGATGATGAGTATTATTGACGATGAACATAATTAATTTAATTTATAAAATTTTAAAATTCTTAAAGCTAAACATATAATTATAAATTAGTTAAAAAATTAAAAGTAAATTATTTAAAATAAATGGTCACTTATACTAGTAACTACTTAATTATTGTTCTTTTTCATTTTGACCAATTTTCAAAATTTTGTCAATCAGGTCATTCAACTATTTAAATGTATTCAATTAAGTCACTTGTCGTTAATATTTAACGGAGAAGTTGGCGTAACAGTTAAAATATTTGGTATAATTACACATTTGGTCATTGTTACTTATATATTCTATCAATTTAGGACTAATTTTAATAAATTAAAATAAATTTAACTCTTAAGTCAAATTGTGTCATGTGTCTCAAGTGTAATGACATATGTCATCATCTGATTGAACGATTAAAATCATTTGAATTTTTATTTTTCTCACCAATCAAAGAGTGACACTTGTCACCTTTTTGAAGGAAATAAAATTATGAATGCTTAAATAATACCCGGAGGAACTGAACATGGAGTGGGGTTTAACGATTGAAGTAGCAAGGATTAACCATTGAGCCAAAGTAGTTAATTGCTTCAACTTTAACTACATATGTTATTTATGTTGTATATTAGTGTAAACTTAAATTCTTAATATTTTATCTATCTTAACTTAAATTCATATATTAAATTAATTTTACATCTTAGCATTAAAAATATATTTAATTCTTATTTTAATTTAAAAATATTTGAAGTATTTGACATCTCCCTCAACTAAACAATAAAATAACCCTAAAACAAATACAAAACTTGAAGTATTTCTAAAATTTTTAATTTCATTAAAACAACAAATATCCTACATATGCAAATGTAGTTGCTCGAACACGGAACATCTAAAACATAATATTTTTCTTTATTATTTAAGTCGCTCCATAAATTTAAGAGTAAAATATATAAATAGTCTCTTGATTACATGGTAACAATTTATTAATTATTTCGACTATTGAAAGTTACAAAATGATTATTCGATTATAGAGTTATGTTTTGTTGTGTTTCTCGATTATTGGAAGTTATAAAATGATCATCTGATTATTCATTATATTCTAACTTCCTCCTTTTCTGTTGGAAAAATGAATTGTATTTTGATCTAAACGTTAACTTGTTAACTACGATATGATAAAATTTGATCAAATAATCTTAAACGACTATTACATCCCAATCGTCACGTAAATCCAGCTTAGACAATCGCCAATTTTTTAATAAAAAGGACGAGTTTGAAATATAATGAATAGTCGAGCAACCATTTTATAACTTTTAATAGTCGAAGGACTTAATAAAGCAGTACCCTACAGTAGACAGATCATTTATGTAGTTTACCCTAAATTTAATGAACATATATACTTTTTGAGATTATAGTTTATCGTATCTCAATCAACATGTTAATGTTCAGCTCAGACGATTGTTAACAGAAAAGGGTGAGTTTAGAACATATGAATAGTCAGATGACCATTTTGTAACTTTTAATAGTCGGGACTTCATAAAATAATATCCTATAGTCGTGTGATGATTTTATAACTTTTAATGGTTAAAAGATTTAATAAAATAGCGTCCTACAATGGAGGATCATTTATGTAATTTATCCTAATAATAAAGCCATTTTTGTATTAGAAAATATATAATGATTTCCAAACATTGTGTTGTCCACCATCAACATCGGTACTCGAACACACACCCCGGCGATGCTAAACCCTAAGTCCACTCATGGCAAAAGAACCGATCCTGGGTCGTCGGAAAAAAGCTGGAGCCACCCTACACCTGAAACGCCATTGGCCAAACCAAATATACTAATCACTATAAGCAAAATCTTTTGTATTTATTAGCACCAGCCCAATGAATGCGGGTGCATGTCCCGAGGAGATGGAAAAAACAACTGGTATTGAAGAGAGGTGATAATTCTTAGCTGTTGCAGGCGAAAGGATTTAATGGATATTCTTTTTTTCTCACAGTTTAATGGTGCATGGTCATCATCATCATCACTCTTACCTGTACGTGCCCCTTCTGGTTCGGCTTTCATGGCCAATAGGTGCCAGTTTTAGCTCTGCTCCTTTAAGTAAATGCGTTTTGTCCTCCCTTGAACCATACAGTCCCCCCTTGTTTAGAAGTCCACAATGTATCTTTTGCTTCTCTACGTTACCCTGTTATTTAATCGGGTAAATTACACGTTTAGTACTTGAATTATCAGTTTTAATTCATTTTTAATTTTTTTTGAAATCATATCTAAAGTTTAGTTTTTGTTTCATCTTAGTTTCTCGTTCGAAATTTAATGTTAAGTTTTGAAAAAATTGAAAGTTTATGTACTAAAACAAATCAAAATTAATAGTTAGGTATTAAACGCATTAAGTTTTTAATGACGGTGTACTAAAATGAAATAAAAACTAAACGTTAGATGTTGTTTTGAAAACTTGAAAGTTTATATACTAAAATGGAGCATAATTGATAGTTTAAGTACTAAATACATAATTTGTCCTATTTAGTTTCACTCAGCTTTGGATAATTTTGATGTGGTACGATCTAATTTAAGGTTAATGGTTTTTAATTTAAAAAATTATCTGAGGTTGCTCTATTTAAAAAAATGATACGATCTTTCATTTCATAAAATAAACTAATGTAGTTTTTTGATTAATATTTTTTGGTATTGACCGTTATGATATTGATGTAGTAGTTTACGGTGCTAACGTGACGATCCACAATACTAATATGATAGTCCACAGGTGATTGACAACGTGACATCTAACATGACAAATAGACTGTCACGTCAGTACCATATATCGCTACATCGACACCATGGAAAGAATAATATCCTTGAGTCAAATATAAGATCATATTGAATTCCAACGTTAAAATAAATCCACTAATTACTAAAAGATTTGAGTCATTCGAGTTGTATTTTACAACTCGATTTGAACTTGAAATTTTTCGAGTCAAGTTTATGAAATTGCAACTCGAAGTCAGTTCGATTCGAGTTTTTTCAAGTCGAAAAATTAATTTTTCGAGTCGAATCGAGTTTTACTCGCCCTTAAAACAAATGTTACATTTAAGTAAAGGTTTTATTATTGTGGATCTTAATTTTTCAAAAGAAATAATAATTATTTTTTATTGAATATAATAAAGAAAATAATTTGATAAAATGAAATATATTGAGCAAAAATGACAAATATAAATTAAATTTAAATTAAGAGCAGTTAAAAATTTCATTTTTAAACTTTCAATTTTTTAAGACCATACCTAATGTTTAGTTTTTGTTTTATTTTAGTACAAGCCACTAAAAATTTAGCATGTTTAGTACCTAACCCATCCGTTTTGGTACGTTTTAGTACCTAAACTTTAAAAAAAATAAAAATGTAACAAAAGAAATAATAATTATTTTTTATTGAATATAATAAAGAAAATAATTTGATAAAATGAAATATATTGAGCAAAAATGACAAATATAAATTAAATTTAAATTAAGAGCAGTTAAAAATTTCATTTTTAAACTTTCAATTTTTTAAGACCATACCTAATGTTTAGTTTTTATTTTATTTTAGTACAAGCCATTAAAAATTTAGCATGTTTAGTACCTAACCCATCCGTTTTGGTCCGTTTTAGTACCTAAACTTTAAAAAAAATAAAAATGTAACGTTAAGTTTTTAACAGGGGTAGTAAAATGAAATAAAAACTAAACATTATGTATAATTTTGAAAAAACTGAAAGTTTAGGTACTAAAACAAACCAAAATCGATAGTTTAGATACTAAAAACATAATTTATCAAAAAACTTATAATATTAATTAAGGTGAACTATTCATTTATCATCTAAACTATCTGTTGGGATTTTCAGAAGCTCGAATCGACAACCAGAATGGTTTGTAAAGAGGGGTCGGAATGACTTTGTGTTTAGGGAGTAAGGAGATTGAAAGATAGAGAATTGCACAACGATTTATAGTGGTTCGACTTTCTCAACCAAAGTCTATGTCCACTACCTTAGCTCCTCACCAAAGATTTTCCAACAAATTCACTAATTTGTTCTTTCTTTTGAGGATAAAGAGTAACCTTACAAACTCCCTAGTTTTTCCGGGCTAAACTAGAACCTTTCCCTAGCTTTTACACGGGCTAAGCTAGAACCTCTCCCTTTTACAAAAGGATAAAAGTTGTAAACAAAAAAACCTCTCTAAGGTAGGTGTTTACAAGATTGAGCTCACAAGAACAAAATATTTACAAGACAAAGATGAAATAAGATTGAAAAACTCTTCTCTTGTGTTTGATTGCTTGGATAGTTGTTCTCTTGCTTCTTTAAGTGTCCTTAGGTTATTTATAGCTTGGAATGTGTTTGAAGTCGTATATAGCCGTTAGGGATGTTTTGGAGAAGTTTGGTTTGAAAAAAAAATCATTTTCTTAATGAAAAAGGGGGAGCTTAACGTTTTCATATATTTTTCAACAATTGGTAACAATAGGTATCTTTTTCATGAAACATGAATCAACCAAGAAGAAGAGTCCCTCGGTATGTTTCGATTGTCAAAGAAAAGGGCATGTCATGTATTAATGTCCTCTTCTAAAGAAAAAGGGGAAAAAGGCATTTGTTGCATCTTGGAGTGATGAAGATGATTCCAATGATGAAGATGAAGTAGTCAACCTATGCCTCATGACCACTCAAGCAAAATTCGAGGTATCTTCTAACTCAAATGAATTTAATTCATTTACTTTTGATGAGTTACAAGATGCTTATAATATGTTGTATTTGGGATTTGAGACCATGATTTCCAAATATACGAAATTAATTTCAAAACTCAAAAATAAAGATAATTTGATTTTGAAAGCAAAAGTTGATTTTGAAAAATAATTTAGAGCTTTCAAAAATCAAAATAAATGATTTAGAAAAAGAAAATTTTGAGTTAGGTGTTAAGTTTGAAAGCTTAATAAAAGAAAAAGAATTAATTTCTAAAAACAACCTATTATGTTTAAATATGGCAAAATGCTCACATTGCCATTATCATGGTCATATAGAACATACTTGTCCTTTGAAGAAAGGAAAACGTTTTAAAATTAGGCAAGTATGGGTTCCAAAAGGAACAAGGGGCATTGAAACTAACGTTCAAGGATCCAAAGCAATTTGGATACCAAAATCCACTTAAATGTCTCTTGTAGGTGTGTGGGAGCAATAGTGATGAAAATGATGATATTCAAGATGCTCTAGCCACACATGAAAAAAGAATGAGTAATCTCTAAGCTTAATCTTTTAATTTTGGATTATTTGGTTGGTCATTTGATTTTAAGCATGCATGAGTTTTGGTTTTAAATGATTATGCATCATTGTTTTAATCTCATGTATGTTGAACAGATGAGTATGATGAACATTTTAAAGTTGTAATGATTTTTTAGAATTTTTAGTTCATCATAATAAAATTTTGGTCAAAATTGGTTTTAAATGAAAATGATATCTCTATAATAATTGATATCAAAATTTTTCAAATGCATAACATTTTTAGAAAACTTTATGCATATGATCTTAAATTCAACAATTGGTATTGCTTAAAGTATTTTAGTCTTGGATATATTGAATTTCATATGCTACTAACATGTTTGTTATTCTTTGTTGAAATTCAATTTTGTTTAAGTGTCAAGATCCTAAAAGCAAAATTTTATTTGGAATGCATTTATTGAGGGGGAGCTTTGATTTTTCAAATGATTTTTTTTAAAAAATGTCAAATTTACTACTTACTCTCTAAAGTTATTTTAAACTTCAAAGATTAGAGTCTTTTTGATTTAACAAAAAGGGGGAGAAGTGTTAAAGTAAGGGGGGTAATTTCAAACTTGAAGCTTGTGAGGAAGATGATTTACTCTCTTCCAAAGGAGTGACAATCAAAGAAGACGGCCATTATCGAAGCAAGAAACCTAAAGTCTCTCACTCTCGACGAGCTAATTGGTTCCCTTCTCACTCATGAGATGATGGTGAAGGAAGATGAAGAAAGGAAAGAGAAGAAAAACAAGAGAAAGATGAAATAAGAATGAAAAACTTTTCTCTTGTGTTTGATTGCTTGGATAGTTGTTCTCTTGCTTCTTCAAGTGTCCTTAGGTTGTATTTGTAGCTTGGAATGTGTTTGAAGTCGTATATAGTCGTTAGGGATGTTTTGGAGCCGTTTAGAGATGAGAAACAATTAATAAAACAATCTGTTTTCGACCGTTAGACAAGGGGGAATCGATACCCCCTGGGGGGAATCGGTACCCCCTGGGTGGTGAATCGGTATCCCATACAGGGGGAATTTGTACCCTAGGGGGAATATATACCCCTGGACAATCTGATTTTTCTTGAAACCCTTTAAAAAGAAAATATTTTTGGCTCGATTAAGGCTCGAAATACTTTGTAAAATTATTTTAAAATAGTTTAAGTATAAAACACAATTTTACACTTTAGTGAGGATTAAAATGAACTTTGAAAGACTTGGAGTAATATTTTGATATTCGAATAATTATATCGAATATACTTAGAAAATCATTTACAAAATCCTAAAATTCATTTGTTATATCAAAACATCAAAATGTTTTCAACACTATCAATTTTGATATATTTTAGTATCTAAACTTTTTTTTCTTTCAAAATTTTACATAATGTTTAGTTTTTGTTTCATTTCAGTATCGGTCGTTAAAAACTTAATGGACAGGTTCGTCGGCCGCCGTGTCTACAGTTGTTGGCTGTCGCATCTGTCTACTGATGAAATCCAAACTTTTCAGTCCGCACATTTTCTACCCTTGAACGTAATTTCAACCTCATTTTCATCGGAAAAACGATTTAATATACCCAAATTGATGATGAACTCTTTGGTTTCTTCATCCTTCAACCTCCATGATCCACCATTCGATAAGCCTAAAATTTGACTATAATGATCGATTCGTAATTCTCTCGTGATCTACCATTAAAATTGATCGGCTATCCATCGGAACTATACCAGTAAGTTGTGACATGAGTTGGCACCGGCGCTTGAAAAGCAAAACCGGTGGAGATAATGTGATTGATTTGACGAGTGAGGGGATGGCGTTTGTTTAAAATTGAAATTGACAATTCAAATTCCTTATTCCCCATTTTCTGTACACGGAAACCTATACTATTACTATTCTATCCCCTATTCTATATAATTAATCCGCTGTGCTCACCATTACGTGTTCCTCTCTTTCACTGCCATCACTCCCTTCATTTTCCGTTGAACGGACGGTGGCGATCTTCCTAACATCAAACTCATCTGTCTTATTTCACCTTTCACCGTCAAATTTGCCTAATTCCCCCTCCACGGTTGACTTTCTACGTTCCCAGTTATATTTTTTTTAATGCAGAATTAGACAAATAAATATATAAAAAATATTTTATTATTCAAGTTTGTGAAACTATAGTATAGTTGAATCAAATATATTTATTCAAATTTTAGTTATAATTTAAATATAATTGTTTGATTTTAAATTAAATTACTTTCTCTTACCACGCAGGATATTATGGTAAGTAAAATTATTAATATTATTTAATAAATTAAATAATCTCTAAAATTATATATATTCATGATATTATTGTCTGATTTATCCGTTTGTGCACACCACGCGCCTGAGTTGAACAAAAAACACATACCCAAACAGCACGTGTCGTCTTCTCGGTATCGGAAGATTCATAGTAATGATTACTATTTTTACAATGCTATATTCTCCCTAGACGTTTTACAATATTATACTAAAATTATAAAATTTTTACTTTATTTTTTTTTTAGTAACGTACGAGATAATATATGTTAAAAAATTCTCAATTTTTAGATACCGAACATTTACATCTTTGATATCTATAATAATCGAAACTAAATCTTAAAAGAGTTTCTTTATTACGGATGTCACTTAATCAATGATGTTTTTCTTCACTATTATTTAAATACTAAGTAATCCAAAAAATATATAAATTTTTAATTTCATTAATCACTTTCCGATGGGATGTTTTATGATCGTACCATATATATCATTAGATTGATTCAAATGATAAATAATTTTATATAATTTAAGTAAAATTTCGAGTTTAAATATATGTGTACGTAAAAAATCATACTTAAAGTTTATCTATTAAAATTAAATGTACGATATAAATATAAAATTTTAAAAATTAAAAGGGTAAAAAGAAAAATTATTTATCCAAAAAAAAGTATATATATATATATATATATATATATATATATATATATATATAGAAAGAGAAAGAAGAGAGAAGCAGCCAAAGGTCAATGCAAGGCAGTTGGCTGTAGGGGTAATGATTTCAAGGAAGACAGATGAGAGGAACTGGGAAGAGAGAGAAGAGTTGTTAATTTAGTTTCTGGGGATTTATTAAGCATTTTTTAAAAATATTTTTCTAGATTTTTTTAGTATTATCTGGAAAAGTGTGCAGAGATTTCATGGAGTAGTATTAGAAACAGAAGCAAGAGTTTTTTTTTGCAGGTATTATCAGTGCTTCTCAAGGAATTTTACAGTGCCTTCCTTCGTCTTATTCCTTTCCCCTCGTGATCTCTTCTTCTTCTCTTTCCTCTTATTTTATTTGTTGCACTTTTCTTTGTTGCTGCTTTGTACCTAGACAATTCCAACAAGATTGAAACAGCCCAGGGTTCCAGGTGAAAGAAAGATAGACCCTTTAAAAAAAGGGTTTTCTTTTTTGTTTGTTGCTAAGTGAGAATCTTGGTGAAAGGTTTGAAAGGATATGCCTTTGGCCATAAAGGAGTGACCTTCTTTCATACCCCATTTGAAGATTTTTTTTGAGGAGGTTGAAGAAGAAAGGAAGGGAAATGGGTAGCTGTGGGAGGAGTGGTGCAGTGAGGCAATATATAAGATCAAAGGTGCCTCGTTTGAGATGGACACCTGAGCTTCATCACTGTTTTGTTCAAGCCATTAACAGACTTGGTGGTCAAGACAGTAAGCTTCTTCTTCTTCTTCTTCTTCTTTTTCATGTTGTTCTTCAGTGTTAAAATAATGGGTTTTGTTTGTCCTTTTGTTGGACAGAAGCTACACCGAAGCTCGTTCTTCAACTCATGGATGTGAAAGGACTCACCATTTCTCATGTGAAAAGCCATCTTCAGGTCCTCCGTGGTGTTTTTCACTTTTGTTTATCCTCTACCTTTGATCCTTTTGTTCACATGGCTCTTTTGTAACCAGATGTATAGGAGCACGAGGAGTGATCCCAGCAGACAAGGTAACTCGGTGACTCAGTCTGCAAAAATATTTCCCTGATATACTTTCTTCTAATGGTCATTTTCTGGTGTCAAGAATCAAAACATCATAAACTCCATTTCCACATGATTTTTGGTATAAAAAAACCAGATGTATCACTTCATTTATTCTCTCTTATTTGATGCCAAAATTGACATGAACAGCTCATTAACTTGTTCACTCCCAAAGTCTTCTACTATTGGCATGTCTGATGAAAACCCAATAAAACACCATCACTCAAAATCATTTCTTCTTTTTCTTCACACAGATAGGAGTTGTTCAACCCTTCAAAGAACTGAGAAACATGTTGAGTGTATTGTGGATGCTTCAAAGACGATTGAAGAATCAGATTCTCAACTGATATACTGTCCTCTTCCTTCAAAAAGGTCACAGCTTAGCTTTATTCCTCACCCCCCATGGGGGTTCAGACTCTCTTTCATGTATTTATACATAAAGTTAACCCTCTAGTGCCTAGCAACAAACAAAAAATATTGTACATTGCATGATCTTTTCTCATCTCCTTTTCTTTTTGGAAACCCTTTTTTCTTCAGGGCTAGAATCGAGACCAAGAGTTCTTCAATCTCTGATCAGAATCCGTACTTTGTTGATGATTATCTGCAGCAGACCATTGCTGTTCATAATGGAATAAAGCAGCATGGTCATGGTGCTTTCTTATGGGAACACGCTCAAGGTCAATCCATTGCCACCACCTTGGAAGAATCCGATTTCCTTAAGGTATACATACATACTCGCATACATACATACATTGTCAGCTAACCCTGCATGCCTAGTTTCATAGTTCATTAGGTTGATGAAGATAAAAGGATTGGAATTTGTCTGTTAATGGTGTGCTTTCCTTTTGTGTCAGTGATGTGTGTGTGTGTGTATATATATATTATACATATATATAGTCTGGAAATAGCATATTCTCTTATCTTGAAGTTAAAAGGAGAGAATTTTTTTCTTTTAGATTGAAATTCTGGGATTTCATTTTTCTTTTCTGGTTAGCTTTTTGTCATTAATCTCTGTGATTGTTCTTTACATACTGTTGTGGTCCAACTGTGATTCTTAAGTTTTATTTTTTTTCCAATGAACCGGGGACCCCCTTCTGCCTCCTTTTCTTGGGGTTTGGTTCAAAATGAACCCTTAAATGCATCTCGACCGAACATTGCTTCTTTTGAACCAACGGTCTTTGCAGGTTAGAAAAGTGGTGGAACAAGCAACCCTCTTTATTGAATTTCATGGCATTCGTAGCCTTTAATTCCCTTGTCTTGGGTACTAAATGTTTCCCCATTCCGTAAAACCGGTTCAGGCGACGGTGGTGTGGTCTCACCGGTTTATCGGTAAATGCCGGAAATGAGTACATGAACAAAATTTCATGTTGCAGTAATCAAGTTCGATGGTTTCCATTTCTCAGGTTTCCAAGGTAGGTGACAAACACGTCGATGACGGGGAAGAAGACGACGACAAAGTCGATGGCTGTGAATTATCGCTGTCGCTCTCGTTGCAACGTCCGTCTCCTCAGAGCGAGATCAGCAGCGGCGGCAGCGAGGTGTTGTCGTTGGTCTCGGGGTCTAATTACAAAGACTGCTCCGGCTCATATTCATGCAACCTTACTAGTATGAACTTGGATCTGTCTATTGCTCTTTGTGGAACCTGATGTCTAATTTCTTTCTTTTCTATCTTCAGTCTTATAATATTATTGTATTTTTCTGCTGGTTAATTAGGTTATTAATTAGGATGTATGACTGAGTTTAGAGTAATTTATCTTTATAATATTTTAATACGATGATAACATTTAATTTGTGTTTCATTTTAGTTCTCATTTTTAAAAACTTAAAACTTAATACGAATATTATTTAAATTATAAATTTAAATTTTAGTACTAAATTTTTATTAAATTTTGAACGGAGGTATTTAAATAAAATAAAAATTAAATTTTAGGTATGATTTTAAAAGAATTGAAAGTTTAGATATTAGAATTTATCAATATTAATAGTTTAGGTTAGCTAACTCAGCAGCTAATTCTGTTTACCTCTATGTACCAACTCTATTTAACTTTGGGTAAACTAAGAATTTACTATCTAAACTATTAATTTTGGTATGTTTTAATATCTAGACTTTCATTTTTTTTCAAAATCATATTTAAAGTTTAGTTTTTATTTTATTTTAGTATCCTACCGTAAAAACCTAATGCTTTTAGTATTAAACTATTAATTTTGATCCGTTTTAAAACTTGAAGCTTCCAAATTTTTTCGAAAGTTAACATTAAATTTTTAAGGGAGTATTAAAATGAGACAAAATTAAATATTAGGTATGATTTTGAACAAATTGATAGTTTATGTACTATATATGTGATTTCCCTTAATATTTTTAGTTTAATAAATTCTCAAAGCTAAACAAATTAAGAAATATTCCTATTAAAGTACAAACAATGTTTCTACAGTAAAATTATTTAAGTGGATATAGTCTGCCCAATTTGGTTAATGGTGAAATGATAGTAAGAAAAATATGTATTAATGTGGATGGATCACTCTATGTGGGAAACTTTATTGTATAATAG
Source organism: Hibiscus syriacus (assembly GCF_006381635.1). Classification (NCBI taxonomy): domain Eukaryota; kingdom Viridiplantae; phylum Streptophyta; class Magnoliopsida; order Malvales; family Malvaceae; genus Hibiscus; species Hibiscus syriacus. The sequence continues at coordinate 471,094 of NW_024063537.1, forward strand.
GCTCCTAAGCTTAATTGTACCCTCCTTAATAAAATTTAATTTGGACCTCTTAATTATTCCTAATAAATACACCCTTTTACTTTCACATCAACACCCTACTACAATGGTTAAATTATTTTTATGTTTTCTTGTATAATAAGCTATTGCTTTGATCTGATGAGTTCTTTTGATCTGATGAATTATTTCGATTTAGGACAAAACTGATAGAATATATAAATTTTATATACTAAAATTATTATTATACCGGGTTACATTAGTTGTATATGTCAAGAAATGTAAGATAAAAATTCAATTGATAATACTATTATTAAACTTTCATTAAATTTAAAGCTTAAGGGTCACCTTTGCTCCTGTAGTAGACCCAATTTATTATTTCCGCCCCTATCGTATTTTCATATCAATTTAGTCATCAAAGTTATTTAATTGCATCATTCTATATCCTATCCCTAACTTAAAACCCTAAATTATAAACTTTTAGTTAGAGTTCATGGTTTAGGGTTTAGTGTTTATAATTTAGGGTTTTAAGTTAGAGGTAGGGTATATAATGATACAATTGAGCAACTTCGAGGGCTAAATTGATGTGAAAATATGATAGGGGTGAAAGTGATAATTTGGATCTACTACAGGAGCAAAAGTTATCTTTTGCCTAAATTTAACTATGTAACATTTCAACACGAATCAACTTACCTCGATGGTTAAAGGAATCATTGTTGTTTCTAGAAGTCACAAGTTCGAGCACCAGCAACTGCAACAGGGTGATTGAACATTTATTGTCAATGATTGAGAATATTTAAAACAAATACTACTTTATAATCACTTTAGTTTAATAAAAAAATATGTAACATTTCAATATTGAAATGTATAGTTTAAAAATTCTCACTAGGTTTTGACCGATAAAAAGGGTTAATTGCATCATATTTTCTCAAACTATGACCATCATTTTAAATTAGTCCTTAAACTTTTAAATAGTTCAATTTCATCCCTAAACCATGACTCTCATTTTAAATTAGTACTTAAACTTTTAAACATTCTAATTTCATCCTCAAATTATGACTCTCAATCTAAATTGGTTCCAAACTTTTGAATCTTCCAATTTTATCCCCAAATTTACCCAAATATGTAATTAGTATCAACAATCGTTTAACCTAAACTTTATATTTTTTTCAAACATATAAAAATATAACTTGACCAAACGATTTTATTAACAAGAGACCGGATTAGTATACGCATATAATTTGGGATGAAATTGAAATGTTCAAAAAGCTTGGGGACTAATCAGAATGTTAATCCTAGTTTAGGGATAAAATTGGAATTTTTAAAGGTTTAGAGACCAATTTAGAATGAGGGTCATATCTGCAAGATGTATGATGCAATTAACTCATAAAAGTTTCTAAGAAAAAGATTAAATATAGGAATTTTGTAATAATAAAACCAGTCTCCTCCTTTCCGTTTTTGGTAAAATCGGAAATTAAGGATGTTTGGTAATGAGCGATTAAATTAATGTAAGACGTGAGATTAACAATTAACACTAATGATAATAATAATTAAGGATCAGAGTCTGTCACCTTGTTTAAGTGTTCTTCTGATTTGGCTTCTTAGGGTTTAGCAGGCTCTGTCCACCTCCAGAGGTTCCGCCGAAATGTCCGCCGAGATGTGGATGATCATCCGCCGTGCTGGAATGGTTTTCATATATATATATAGTTCGGGTCAAGTTGGCTGCGAGTTTAGACCTAAAAATCAGGTTAAATTTTGAGTTAAGTGAGCTAAAAACCCTATCCAACCTATACTTATCCTATTATGGGTAAGTTTTCACTCTAAAAATACAGATTGGATCGAGAATGAGTGGAGGGAATATAATTCTCGAATCAGATTTACGTAGAGAGACTATACTTCTCAAATCAACTCAAGTTTAAATAAAAGATTTATACTTTTTCGAGTTGGTCATAAACCCGACCTAATCCGACCGTTTGCGAACTCTACTCACAACCCAAGTTAGAATCCCAAAATATGTTTACAATTAAATTTTGTTGGGGTAAAATACATCGTTCCTCACTTAATTATATTCTATCTCCTATTTTATTTACTTATATTTTTAATTTTTTTAATTTAATAACTGAACTTTTGAATTGCTCTTGTTTTGATCACTATGAATTATTTTATTATTATTTTAGTATGATATTGCATTTATTATTATTATTTAATATAAAAATAATTTAAAATATAAATATAAATAGAAGGTGACCGGACGCCTGCCGGAGCCGTTGACCTCCGTAGATGGTAGCCTTTCATTCTCAAATTTCATAGGTCGCTTCGCCTCAACCCCATGAGTCTGAATCTAGTGGTTGTTTCACCGGAAAAATATTCCAAAACCTGTGAATCTCGATTGAAACATTTTGACTTCTTCACTTTCAATCTCCAATTCGTAGAGTTCGGAGTAAGTTCTAACAAAATGGAGGTCAGATTGGGACTCATGGTGTCGAGGTGAAGCGACCTATGAAATTTAGGACTGAAGAACCACCATATACATCGGTCGATGATGGCCAGCAGTGGCGTTCAACCATATCTTGTTTCTATTTTATATTAAATAATAATAAAAAACATCACATCATATGAAAATAATCATAAAATAATTCAAAGCAATAAAAAAATGAGCAATTGAAAGTTTAGTTACTAAATTGAAAAAATTGAAGTTCAATGAGTAAAATAAGAGAGAATAAAGTTTAGTGAGAAATGGTGTAATTTACCCATTTTGTTTTATTCTGCAGAAAGAACTTGTGAGCAGGGTTTCAAATCGCTCGGTTATTTCGGATTTATCGTGATTACAGCCGTCGTGGGTAACTCGGACGTCGATGAAACTACTATATCACAGTCGAAATCATGGTCGCAAACCGTTTTTTAAAACCCTACTTGTGAGGCTCAACCAAGTTCTGAAGATAGCTTCGATGAAGAACAACACCGTTGTTCTAACGACATTGAACAGTGCATGGGTCACACCCAATTCGGTGCTCGATCTTTTTCTGACGAGCTTCAAGCTCGGGAACGGCACACGGAGGTTCTTGAGGCATCTGGTGATCATCGCCTTGGACCAGAAGGCGTACAATCGCTGCCGGATCGCGCACCGCCACTGCTTTGCCCTCTGCACCCACGGTGTCGATTTTCGCGAAGAAGCTTATTACATGACCCCGAATTACCTGAACATAATGCGGCGAAGGATTGATTTCTTAAGAATCATCCTCGAGCTGGGTTACGATTTCATCTTCACGGAATGTATCTTCTCTGTTTTTCAGCAGGTAAAATGAGGGGTTAATTTTAAACTTTTTAAATATAAGGATCAAATCTTAAATTATGTATTTAGTACCTAAACTATCAGTTTTGATCCATTTCAGAACCTGAGCTTTCAATTGTTTCAACATCATACCTAATGTTTAGTTTTCATTTCATTTTAGTATCTGTTGTTAAAAACTTAACGCGTTTAGTACCTAAACTTTCAATTTTTTTAAAACTTAACTTTAAATTTTGAACGGGTAATAAAATAAAACAAAAACTCAAGTTTTTAATGGCATGATACTAAATGAAACAAAAACTAAACTTTAGGTATGATTTTGAAAAAAAGTTAAATGTTTAGGTACTAAAACGGATCAAAATCGATAGTTTAGATACTAAACACATAATTTATCCAAATTTTTACTTCAAAGTGATAATGCTTTGGTTATTGGTGATTATAGTATGAAAATAACACTATCTTTATATTTGATATATTTGAGATGATAGTATAATTTTCTTATATATATTTAAGGATAATTATTATAATAATATTATTTTTATATATTTTTTAATTAGGTCTAATTTATCGAAAAAATAATTTATTTTATATTAAGATTAAGATTAAGTGGACGGTGGGTTTTACCCTAAAATTCAGGTCAAATTTAAAATGATATTAAACTTTCCTAAATCGAGTCGGGTCAAGCTCAAATTGATCAAAAATTAAACCCGATCCAACTCAACACCATCATATAACAAGGTTTGGCAAGGTATAAATTAAAAGTTAAACACTTGGGAGTTAAAAAGTTGAGGGCTCATTAGAGTAGGAATTAAAAAGTTCGAGGCTTATTTAAGTACAAGGGTTTATCAAGCAAAAGCAATAAAATTCAGGGACTTGTTTGTTCTCTGATTATCTAACATGATTGATCTTTCCAGGATGCTGATATCCTGTGGTTCAGGGATCCATTTACAGGTTCTTACCGGACGCCGATTTCCAAACAGCTTGTGATTATTACAAATGTTCACCGGACGACATGGAAAACAACCCCAATGGCGGATTCTATTACGTAAAATCCAACAACCGGACCATAGCATTCTACAGGTTCTGGTTTTCTTCACGTGAAACTTATCCCAAACATCACGACCAACTCGTTCTCGACAAGATCAAGTCCCATCCTTACATCTCGGAGAAAATCCGGTTGCGGATCAAGTTCTTGGACACGGTGTACTTCGGTGGTCTCTGCAAACCCAGCAAGGACTTGAACAAGGTCTGCAATATGCATGCAAATTGCTGCTATGGGATGCTTAACAAGCTCAATGACATGCTTAACAAGCTCAATGACATGAAGATCATGCTTCAGGATTGGAGGACTTCCAATTCTTTGCCTCCTAAACATCGGAACGTGTCGATTTTCACGTGGCGAGTCCCTCGGTTCTGCAGGTAAACTCGGGATTGTTTTCTTTTCAAGCGTTTGTTGCACAAAGAGTAGCTGAGAAAATGATCCCGGTTGTTTTTTCCAGGTTCTAATGCCTCCAACGCCAGAGATATACCGATGTTCGACAAGATCAGAAGTTGTATTGATGTTTAAATTAAGCTTTCTTGGTTCCTATTTAAGGCACTTCAAAGGTTCCATTTTGGTTCAACCCATGTCAGACCTTATGAACTTAAAAGATCATTTATAGTGCATCAACAATTTCATTTATTTATATATTATACACGTCGAAGTAGTCAATATTATACCGGTCGGTCTCCGGCCGCTAAAAGATCATTTCCGAAGCCCCGGAAAATCATTCACATATCTGTTCTAAATTTCTAATCAGCTTCCATTAGAGGAAATGTAATCTAACAGCTAAACAATACAAGAAACACTTATTTATAAGGATTCCCAATGTGTGCTGTCAAATAGGCTATACAAAAATACCTTCTGAACGAGTGAAAAACACAGCGGCTATATATATCACATAAACCATATGACGAGATTTTATCAAAGAACAGCATCGGCATCCAGTTGCTGCCGGTCGATGAGAACACCCTCGTTCCAGATCTCGATACACCTGTAAATATAGTATAAAAGGTGAAATAAGAATCCCGGACACGAAATTCAACTCAAGAGCAACCAGGGCATTGTTCGCAGTTTGTGACACAGAATCCGTACAAGAGAACCATTTATTCTCATAGTGGAGGAGTATTCCAGGACAACTACTCGAAACGATGGTAGAAACACGAAGATTACAATTCCTATATCACAGTCAATATAGTATCTGAATATTTCAAACAATTGTGCAACGAAGATGCAAATGCATTTTCACACATAATGTGCATAACTCAACTTATTAGTTTAAACCAGAAGAGAACTTATGTGCAGTTTGTGAGAAATGCCGTCTAGGTTACATTGTGAAATGGATACACACCTTGCTCCATCAACGGTTATACAGAGGAAGTGGCCATGTCGCCAACCGTCTTCAAAATGGCCAAAGAAGACATCACCAGATTTTGAATAAAAGCGAGCTTCACCATTAGCCTTTCCCTTCCAAAAGTTTGCGAACCACCGATCACCAGTGTGAAAATAAAACCAACCCTGCATGACAATATGTAAGAGAAAGTCATAAAGATCGGTACATGTATTATTTATCAGATGCTAACAGATACATATAAAGTATGACGTGCATGGAAAGTTCACATCTGAATATTAACTACGTGTTTCAAAAGAAAAGTGGCGATAGCCTAACCTTGCCATGTATCAAATCATCTCTCCAAGATCCCTGGAAAACATCCCCATTACTGAAATAGAATGTTCCCACACCTGATCTCTTACCATAGCGCCACATACCATCATAAATGTTTCCGTCGCCAAGAGCAAGACGACCCTATATAAAATTTACTCAACCGTCTTCTGAGTTCATCTCCCAATAAAATAATATACATCCTTCACAAATAGAGTTTTGTTGAATAAGCCAGGGCTATATCAAAGTACCTTTCCTTCAGGAAGACCCCCTTGGCATCGTCCCCTGTAGACTCCGCCTCTATAATGCATCTCCTCAATAGGACTCCACTTTTTTGGTAAGTCTCGTTCAGCTTCCTGTGTTAATAATTACAACCAAAATCTTAATGCACTCATCACTTAAAATGCCTTAAAGCTGAACTAAATGAAAAAGATTGAACATTAGAAATCACTTAAACAACATGCAGATTACCAGCATAGAAGCCACACGAGCAGAAAGTACTCCTTGCTTCTTAGGAACACCAGTCTTTCCCTTTAATACTGTAGATCCATTGTTATAAATTTCCCTCATCGCTTCAAAACTTGCATCGGTCAATGCACCCCAAGGCCTACTTGAACTGGGAAGTGGTGGGGCTTTGACACCATTTTCAGATTTAGATTCTGAAAAATCCTTGGCATTCACTGTATTAACACCCTCTTTCAGTTCTTCTAAAGACCTTACTCCGACAGGAAGGCGGAAGATGCAGAGATTATCGAGCACCGGTGTAGCTTCCAAGTCAGCTGCTCTTTCTTTGGCCCACTCCTTCGCAAGCTGATTCCCAGGACCCAAGTTCCAGCAATTCAGTGATTCCCGACGGAAAGTAGGAATACCCGGGCAACATTTTTTACCATAGTTCGGAAGAGAAATGAGTTGATTCAGTTTTCTAATATGAAAGATCTGCAAGTTCTTTAGAGGGTACATAGATGAACATGACTCATCAAATTGTTAATAGTTAATCCAATCTAACAAAAAAATTGACATTGCTACCTTCCGAATTTTCCTCGTAATAGCTGAAAAAGTCAGTTTTTCCATCTAATAAAGCAACCTCGTTTTGATCAGATCCACTGTCATAATTTCTACAACAGAAAAAAGCATTTTATAACTTTATAAGCTTTTACGGAGAGAGAACCTTAAAAGGCATTAAAGTATAAATGAGTTACAACTGAACCTCAAAGAGTAGATATCACGGGATTTGCTGCTCGGTACATCCTCAATTTCACTAGCGTCGTCATTAAAACCTAAAGATATGCCTTCTAAAGCTACTTTGTTTCCCATTTCATTGGAATTTGTCCTATTTATCGCCTTGACATCTTCTTTGAAAGTATCATTTGACTGTGAAGGATCTCTCCTTAATAGATTAAAAACAAATGGGAAATGTTGTGCCAGTTTATTGAAGAAGCCGCTTTTCTTTGAAGTTTGTTCTTCAAGATGACTGCAATTACAATAATTTAGATGAGACTAAATAGAGAAGGAAAAAGCAGAACTTGGATTCATAACCTACATGTGAGTGATTGAGAACTGGAAAAAGATGTTGCATCAAAAAGCAAAAACTAAAATATATTCTACATAAGTGTAAAAAATGTCATCATACAGAAAAAATTAATAATATACTGGTTGCCATCTTAATTTTAGAAGTTAGAATTCTTACCCCAAGATAACAACTGTTGTGACTAGAAGGTTGGGCTCCAGCTTAGGATCATGAACTACAGATATAATAATGTCCTTTGTGTACTCTGTAGTTTGACGGAATGTACGCAAAAAGGCTTGCAAATCATCATCGCTGATAACATTAGAACTTGCAACAACACATATAACTATGCCATTGAGGTCCTATGTCCAAAAATGAAATGGTCAAAGCTTTAATGTAACATATGCAACAAAGAAAAAGAGTAGGCTTCCCCAAACCGGAAAAACATTTATGTATGAAGTTTAAACTGACAAGGAAATAGGGTGAAGGAGCACTTAAACAACATAAAGTAAAAAAGTCATGCATGCACGTATATCTCAACAGTTCAAATGAAAATTATGTCACATCTGCATTAGAATTTTCTTAATGATACCTTTACCCCTGCACCTATAAAAGGGCAGTCATGCATAGCTTGCGAAATTGAAGTTCTGATGTTGTAACCAGCTCCAAATCCAACTTTTGCATCTTTGTACTTCCTAAGAATCTGTGCAAGTTTGCATTCTTAGAAAAGTTAAGGAAAAACAAAAGAGGGATAAGCAATGAAATTTTATAATTTTGGATCAAGAAAGCATGCATGTCTAAGTCCCTCAAATATCAACCGACGTCAAGAAAAAAGGTGTCAGTAGCAGATCCAAAGGATAATGAAAAAAGAAGTTTAAGAACAGAATATAAAAGGTTGAGTAATAATAAACTAATGGGTAATAACTAGTACAAAATGCAATGTCAGGTCAACTCACATTTATAACTTCTGAAACTCCAAGCTCTTTAATATTATCATGAACTGCATCAATAAGTTTTCTTTGCATCTTCTGGAGAATTCACAGAGTATACCAATGATAATAAGCATGGCTTAAATTTCAGAGCCAACCCAACAAGGCAAAAGAAATGCTTACACTTATGACAACTAATATGACATTTATGGCAAGTATAACAGCATTATTGGCAGTTCTCAAAGCCTCATCTAGTGTTACCAACTCATTTTTGAGTAAGGAGTCGGTGTCAATTTCTGCGAATAAGAAAAACTGTGAGAACCCCCGACATTGTAATGGCAGGCCTTTAGAGATCATAAATGATATAAATAGGTTATCAAGAAGTTTTTTAAAAGAGATGACAAATACTCAACTAACAAAATCTTTACGTCATGCTTACCAATACAAAAATTTGTCATCTCTTGAAGTTTTCCTGCCAAATCCTTGACCTGCAAATTGTGTTATGCAAACTGAGTTAAGAATCAGTCTGAATTGTTGTCGTAGTTATAAGCCAATAACCTCACATTTCAAACTCCCCCCCCTACCGGTACACCAAAAAGGTGACCTGTGTAACTTTATGCCTAGTACAAAACCATAGAGCTCCCTAATAATTAGAAATGTTAACTTCTGCCAGACTTCAGCACAAAACTCATAGATTCCGGCTACAAATTTCCTTTTGAATTAGCATATCAAAATCAAATGTAAACACCTGCAAGATTCCAGCACAAAACCCGCAGGCTCTGGCTACAAATTTCCTTTTAAATCTTAGCATATCCAACTCTAGTTGATTTTGAAATTCTCATTTGTCATTCTACATACTTACCAAAGCTGAAGGTTTCAAGCTTTAGCACAAAAGGACTTCCAACTAAGGAGGTCATCTCCAATTAGTCTTTTGCCATCAATTTATCAACCTTTTACCGTAGACTATATGAAGTCCCCAGCTGCATATTATATGCTATGGTTCATGTATCTAATCCCCCCCCCCATATGTATGTGTGTGAAACTCTACCTAGCAAATAATATTGCTTTGCATATTGTTGCATTCAAGGTATTGGAAATAAATTGCTTCTGCAACAATGTAAGTTTGGACTCCAAAACATATGCACCAAAATGCCATGGAGATAAGGCAGGCAAGCAGGTATGTAAAAACAATGAATAATGTTTTAAATTAAAACTTCTAGTAGAAAATTTCACTCTTGAAACAATTGACAGGTATGCCAAAGAAATTATATACAATATACTGTTAAACAGTTATATCATATGTTCTCTATGGCAAAGAAAGAAATTATGTCACAACTTAGAGGCGTTACTGACCTCATCAAGACGTCTTTGCCCCTCAAAGGTGAAAGGTTTTAAAATAATAGCAACAGAAAATCCATTTGAAGATCGTATTTCTTTAAGAATGTCCATTGCTGCAATATGATCTGAGCCATACCCAGCACCAGCCACCTGGTTGACAGGAATAAAATGAGTAGAAGGAATGGATCAAACTCACTATAGCATATGAATTATGGATGTTCAAGAGTTTATGGAGTCCAATACAAAAATGAGAAGCCTTTTACAAGTATATATGCTACTTATCAATGAATAAATACTGCTATAATAACCATAATGATTGCATCTAGTATACTATTCATGTAAATTTTCCTTTTATGTCATTTATGGTAGCAGGGTTATTGTATCATCATGGCCAGCTGTATCATTTAATGGTGAATAATAATCAACACTGAATGTTTTCATTTTCTTTTCTTTTTTAAAATAACAAAATAGAAGTAAGAGTCCAAGGGGAGGAATGTACAAACAAGGATAATAGCTTTTGCACATGACCACATGAAAATTTGGATGAGTTATTCTTCCAGCTACAAGTCACTACTAATTATATCATAAATGTAAATTTAAAATCTCAATCTAATCTGCTAAAAATCATTCTCCACAACCACTTTATATAACCAGTCACAATTTCTCTTTTATCCATGGGGGAATATGAAAAGATAAAACATTTCCCGTAGCTTCTACCCAAACTTTCCAAGTATTAAAGCAAAAGGCAAATTTGCTAACACCAGAATCTAAGTGAAAGAAGTTTCAAATATTATGGTATACCATCAATCCTAGAACTCATAAAAGGGCCTGCCAAAATATTATGCAAAGACCATTGGTTAAATATTTTCAATAATTTTAAAAGGATAAAAAACTGTATGTCACTTTTACATACACACAACAGCGAGCTAATGTCAAGATTATTGCTTTTGTTTATTGTTCAGAATTGGAATTTACATTCTCCTGATTTTTAGTGATTGATAAACTAAAATAAAACATTTTAATAAAAATACACATGGCTGTTCAGCTGTTCCTTTCATGCCTATTTCACATTCATAGAATCATTTACAAGGAAAAGAAATCAGACACAAAAATTGTCACGCTAAATACTCAACTTCAGTCAATTACAAATCAATATGTGTATGAGTTTCACTAAATAAAAAGAAGGGTTCTAACATTTTATTCTGCGCAACGAGCAACAAAATTTCAAATTTTCGAGTTGAAATAACTACAATGAAATCTCACAGTCTAGGTAAAACTTCAATTTTCAATTTGATAATTTGGTCTATATAGCATGATAAACTAACTAAATAGTTTAAGATAGAATAAAACCTTTTCCTAGGACCCTTTGTTGTAACTGCACATTTGATGCTTCTTTCATGAGAACAGTCCTGGAAAGAAAAGAAAGAAAGATATAAGAGAGAATCCCAAATATTTAAGCATTAAAAAAGAGGTACTGTCAGAAGCTAGAAATCACTAGTAAAAGTACCTAAAATATTTTTTGATCAAAATAAGTACCTATAGTTATAATTTTTGTCAAAATATGTATCTAAAGTATTTTTTGGTCAAAATAGTAACTAAAGTATTCAATTTTTTAATCTAAGTTCCTGTAGTATTCTTTAATTAATGCCGCATATCAACTTTTTGAGAACTTAGATGGAAAAGTTTGAATAGTTTAAGTACCTATTTTGACCAAAAAGAAAACTTTAGGTACTTATTTTGACCAAAAAATACTTCAGATACTTGAATGAAAAAGATAATGTACTTTAGGTACTTATTTGTGATATAAGCCATTTAGATATAACATTATGACCAGATTGCTCAAAATAAGCAAACTTGAAGAGAAACATATCTATTCATAACAACAATCTGTCAGAATTTATAAAGGAACAATAAGATTAGGGAATTCTGAAGCAATTCTAGCAATCAGTACTACTCTAGAACATTAATAAATAAGCAAATTAAAACACACCCTTTTACAAAAAGCACGCTTTCTGCAAATTAAAACCTTTTAAACAAACCAAAAACAAAAATGAAAAACAATTAAAGGGAATTTACCAAAATCTCAAAGAAGACGACTGAAAAGGCGAGTCCAAGCAAAATTCGAGCAAAGCATCTTTCCTACTACCAATGGCGATCACGTCGAGCACCCCACTATTCCCCTCCGTGTTTTGGTCGTACCCATTTAACGAGCTCGATTGCTTCTCCAGACTCATCGAGATTTTAACGAGGGACTTCGGGTTGTAACTCAATCTTTTACAACACAAACTTTTGGGACCAAAGAATGGATTGAAGAAAACAGGGTTTGAAGAGAAATGGACCGATAAGGAAATGCGAGAAATTAAACGAGAACCTGTGAAAATCGGGAACGACATTGAAGAAGCGGGCATTTCTCTTCTCTCTTCTGGCTGAAGAATATTGTCAGCTAGTTCTGCTTCTACAGCAGATTGTTTTAAAGAATTATTTTGGGTAATCTAATTTACACGTCACCAACTTAAAACTATTTGGGTAAATTACGCATTTAGTATATAAACTATCCGTTTTTTTCTTTTAGTACTTAAACTTTTAATTTTTTGAAAACTATCCTAAAATTCATTTCATTTTAGTACCCCCATTAAAAGCTCAGTTAGATTTTGATTTTTTTGAAAATTTAAGTATTAAAATGGAATAAAACGGATAGCTTAGGCAATAACCGCGTTAAGTTTTTAACGATGAGTACTAAAATGAAACAAAAACTAAACGTTATATATGATTTAAAAAAATAAAAGTTTAGGTACTGAAATGGATCAAAAATGATAGTTTAAGTACTAAATTCGTAGTTTACTCAAAACTATTTTTTATTGAACTTTAGTATTTGTATTGATTTCATCACTAAATTTTAAAATATTTCAATTTAGACACTAAACTTTCAAAATTGATTGCCGAATTAAAAAATATTTTTTACTCCACTTCATCATCTTTTTCATGAAAATTACAATTACCCTAATTTCAATCGTCTTTAAAAATCAACATTCATCAATTTCTTTTGTGACCACCTTAGACACCGATAAATTCATCTCCTCCACTACTTTATAAGTTTAGTTTTTTTTTTCAGGTCCTATTTAAAATTCATGAAATTGTACACAAAAATTCACCAGGGGTTTGGGGATTTCATTAGATTTGAAGAATTTAGGGCGTGTTCAAAAGTATGAATAGTAAGAAATATTCTTTCAAGAATATGAATAACATACCTCAAATCCAACCTTATTAAACAATAATTGAAGATCATAGTTATAGAATATTGAACATTTAGATGAATTTTCATCAAAATTTTATAAAAATTCATGAAAAATCAATTCGAGAAAAGAAATAATAGTGAAATGTGAACATTTTAATATTGACCTTATTAGAAATAACGATCAGTGATGACAAGTGATTAACTGATCATGAGAGTTGAATAAATTTATAATTTTCTACATAAAAACAAAGAAAAAAACCACCATATCATCATAATATTAACAATTTAATGTCCAACTGTTATAATGTTATTTTCATTTGTATTTGATTATACATAGAGATAAACCGAAGAATATTAAAATACCATCGTATTCTTTAAAAAATTTATAATTTTATATTTTAAAATTTTTAATATAACTTCTCATATATATATATATATAAATAAAGGAGGATCCTTTTATGCAAAGTAAAATTATATTTTAAAATTTTTAATATAACTTCTCATATATATATATATATATAAAAGAGGATTCTTTTATGCAAAGTAAAATTCTTTTAGTTTTATACAGATTTAAGATCGTTGGATGAGTGAAAACAGATTATTGAAATTAGAAGTAGGAAATGTAAAGATATTAACTGTAAAAAAACAAAGAATCAATCTCAGTCGTCTATCTTTATTTATCCAATTGTTCTAAGTCTGTATCGATCTTAACCATTACATATATATATATATATATATATATATATATATATATATATATATATATATATATATATATATATATATATATATATGCAGCCAATGCAGGAGGATGATGGAAGCAAGTTTTTCCAAAAGGAATTGGGTCCACCGACCTGTAGGTCTTACGTTATTCTTTCATCGATCTCTATCCTCTTCTCTCTCTCTCAAACTTTAATTTATTTGGATTTTGTAATCAGAAAGATATGTCCAAAATCAGTTAAGGGTTGAGAGAGGAGAATCTGCCGAATGATGTATATGTGTTGAGTGTGATTGCATGACACCATATCAGAGAAGAAACCCTTCTTCACGATCGTATCCAACATTTATCTTCTTCTTCTTCTCACTTTTCAATCTTTTGTTTTTCTCAGCTTCGTGGGGTGATGATTGGTAGCTGAGAAAAATAAAGAAGAAGAAGAATAAAACAAGTGTTTGTTTCACAGATGGAAGCATCTTCCTCGTCGGAGCTTTTGTTTGGAGTTAGAGAAGACGGTCAAAGCGAGCAACAACAGCATTCCACAGGACCAACTTCAGCTACGGGGCCAGTGTTGGATCATAAACTTGATCCATTATGGGAGCCTAAACCCAAACCCAAACTAAATTGATGTCATTACTTACATCATTTAATTAAAGATGTCATTGCTTACATCATTTAATTAATGATGTCATTGCTTACATCAATTTAGTTAGGTGAGAGTTAGATATTTGTTGAATTTGTAATGGTTTAAATTAGTTTATTTGTGTGGTGTAGGATTGTTCTTGAGTAGTATAAATACCCCTTCCCATTTTAGTTTTAAGCATCAAGAAAAAATTAAGAGCTTCTAAGTGAGTGAAGAAGCAAAGTCTTATAAGAGTGAGTTGTAGTTCTTGTTTTTGAGTGAGAGTACTCTTGTAATATTTCTTTGAGTTTCAATAAAAGTTGTTTGTGTGAGTGTTTTATTTCCAACAAAGTGGCATCAGAGAGAGTTGGAAAGATCGAAGGTCTCGACGAGAGGAATCCGACGCCACCAGAATTTTCTCAATCTGAGTTCTGACGCACCGCCACGCACCGCCGGAAGACTGCTGCCAGAAAATCGAGTTGACTCACCGAGTTGAGCTGAGTCAGCCGAGTTGGAGCCCTTGACCGAGTTGTCCAAGTCCCTCCAAAGTTTTTTTTTTCATCGTTCCGGATTCATCCGTGCAATCGGATTTTACAAAATCTCATTATATTGAGAGATATGGCAAATGGTATGGCACCATTTCAAGTTCCGACACTCAACAACAACAACTATGACAATTGGAGTATCAAAATGAAGGCACTTCTTGGATCACAAGATGTGTGGGATATCATAGAGAAAGGCTATAACGAGCCTGCGGATGATGATGCTTTTGCTACTCTTACACCAGATCAAAAGACAACTTTGAAGGATTCAAGAAAGAGAGACAAGAAGGCTCTCTACCTCATCTATCAAGCATTAGATGATGATGGTTTTGAAAAGATTTCAAGTGCAAGCTCTAGCAAGGAAGCGTGGGAGAAGCTACAAACCTCTTACAAAGGATCCGAGCAAGTGAAGAAGGTTCGTCTCCAAACATTAAGAGGTGAATTCGAATCCTTAAACATGAAAGCATCTGAGTCTATTTCAGATTATTTCTCAAGAGTAATAGCTGTTTCTAATCAATTAAAAAGAAATGGTGAAAAGTTAGACGATGTGAGGATAATAGAGAAGATACTCCGTTCGTTAGATCCCAAATTTGAGCACATCGTCGTGACGATTGAAGAAACTAAAGACTTGGAAGAAATGAAGATCGAACAGCTCCAAGGATCATTGCAAGCATACGAAGAGAAGCATAAAAAGAAGCATGAGTTTACTGAGCAACTCCTCAAGCTGCAACTCAAGGATATGCATGAGAGCCAACGCAATGATAGAAACCAATGTGGCCAAGGCAGAGGTAGAGGCCATGGACGAGGTGGAAGTCGAGGTCATGGACGAGGCTGGAATTACAACAATAACAATTCCAACAACAACTATGAGAAAGGAGAAAGCTCAACACGAGGCCGTGGAAGAATTAATCCAAACTCAAAGTATGACAAATCTCAAATTCGATGTTATAATTGTCAAAAATTTGGGCATTATGCTTCAGAATGTAGAGCTCCCAACAACAAAATTGAGGAGAAGGCCAATTACGTGGAGGAAAAGACAGATGGCAAAGAAACTCTTCTTCTAGCACGAAAGGAAACTGATGGTGGCCAAGCAAATTCCTGGTATCTTGACAGTGGTGCAAGCAATCACATGTGTGGAAGGAAAGACATGTTTGTGGAGCTAGACGAGTCAGTAAGTGGAAATGTTTCGTTTGGAGATGATTCCACAATAGCAGTGAAAGGGAGAGGTAACATTCTTATCCGTTTGAAAGATGGGAGACATCAATTTATTTCAAATGTCTACTATGTGCCCAATATGAAAAGTAACATTTTAAGTTTAGGGCAACTGGTAGAGAAAGGTTATGATATTCATATGAATAATTATAATCTTTCTATAAAAGATGATAAGAATAACTTCATTGCTAAAGTGCCGATGTCAAAGAATAGAATGTTCTTGATCAACATACAAAATGATGTTGCAAAGTGCCTGAAAGCTTGCTACAAAGATGTATCATGGCTTTGGCATCTTCGATTTGGGCATCTCAATTTTGGAGGTCTAGAGCTATTATCTAAGAAGGAGATGGTGAAAGGACTACCTCACATCAAACATCCTGACCAGCTCTGTGAAGGGTGTCTAGTCGGGAAACAATTCAGGAAAAGCTTTCCAAAGGAGTCAGAGACAAGAGCTAAGAAGCCACTTGAGCTCATCCATACCGATGTGTGTGGACCGATCAAGCCAAGCTCTCTCGGTAACAATAACTATTTTCTTCTCTTCATTGATGATTTTTCAAGAAAAACCTGGGTATATTTCTTGAAACAGAAGTCAGAAGTTTTTGAAGTCTTCAAGAAGTTCAAAGCAGCAGTGGAGAGAGAAAGCGGTAGAAAGATCAAAGCCATGAGATCCGATCGAGGTGGAGAATTTACTTCCAAGGAGTTTCAAGAGTTCTGTGAAGCAAATGGAATTCGTCGACCAATGACAGTTCCTAGATCCCCCCAGCAAAATGGTGTGGCAGAAAGAAAGAATAGAACAATTCTCGACATGGCACGAAGCATGCTCAAAAGCAAGAAACTACCCAAAGAATTTTGGGCGGAAGCAGTATCGTGTGCAGTCTACTTGTCAAATCGATCTCCAACAAGAAGTGTATGGGGAAAGACACCGCAAGAGGCATGTAGTGGAAGAAAGCCTGGCATTTCCCACTTGAGAACCTTTGGAAGTATAGCCCATGTTCACGTACCAGACGAGAGAAGAACGAAGCTTGATGATAAAAGCGAGAGTTTTATCTTCATCGGCTATGATGCTAATTCGAAGGGCTACAAATTGTACAATCCAGACAATAAGAAGTTTGTGATTAGTCGAGATTTGGTCTTCAACGAAGAAGGAGAATGGGATTTTAACTCTCATACAGATGACTTCAATTTCTTTTCTCAGTTTGAAGAAGATGAGCAGACAATGAGGGAGCAACTAGATGAATCTCAACAAGAGCTTGCAACTCCACCCACTTCACTAACATCAACCACTCAAGGAGACTCATCACCTTCATCATCGTCAAGTGGGAGTCAAAGTGAAAGAGTTGTGCAACGCACAAGAAGCCTTAGAGATCTCTATGAGGTAACTGAACGACAAGATAATCTTACATTATTTTGTCTGTTTGCCGATTGTGAACCAGTGAGCTTTCAAGAAGCGGTACAAGAAAAGAAATAGAGAGATGCGATGGACGAAGAAATCAAGGCCATCGAGAAGAATGACACATGGGAACTTACCTCACTTCCCAAGGGACATAAGGCGATAGGTGTCAAATGGGTGTACAAAACAAAGCAAAACGCCAAAGGAGAGATTGAAAGGCACAAGGCGAGGCTAGTTGCTAAAGGCTATAGTCAAAAGGCTGGAATTGACTATGATGAGGTATTTGCTCCTGTTGCTCGATTGGAGACTATCAGACTAATCATTTCTTTGGCAGCTCAAAACAAGTGGAAGATACAACAGATGGATGTAAAGTTCGCCTTCCTAAATGGAGTTCTTGAAGAGGAACTTTACATTCAGCAACCATCAGGCTATGAAGTCAAAGGGCATGAAGACAAGGTGTTGAAGTTGAAGAAGGCTCTTTACGGGCTAAAACAAGCACCAAGGGCATGGAATAGCCGAATCGACAAGTACTTCCAAGAGAATGGCTTCAACAAATGTCCCTACGAGCATGCTCTATATATCAAGATCAAAGATGAAGATATTTTGATCGTGTGCCTCTACGTGGACGATTTGATCTTCACTGGAAGCAACCCAAGCATGTTTAATGAATTCAAGGATGTGATGATGAAAGAATTCGAGATGACAGACATGGGGCTCATGGCGTACTACCTTGGCATTGAAGTTAAGCAACAAAATGATGGAATTTTCATTTCACAGGAAAGCTATGCAAAGGAGATACTGAAGAAGTTCAAGATGGAGAACTGTAAGCCAATAAGCACACCGGCAGAATACGGGATCAAGATGACCAAACATGAAGAAGGCGAAAGTGTAGATCCAACATTCTTCAAAAGTTTGGTAGGAAGTCTACGCTATCTAACTTGCACGAGACCCGATATTCTTCACGCAGTTGGATTGGTTAGTCGCTACATGGAATCCCCAACAACCACCCATTTTAAAGCCGCAAAGAGAATTCTTCGCTATCTGAAAGGTACAATTGACTTTGGCTTGTTCTATTCAGTTTCTAATGATTACAAGCTTGTTGGATATAGCGACAGTGATTGGGGTGGAGACATAGATAATCGAAGGAGCACTACTGGATTCGTATTTTTCATGGGAGATATTGCATTCACATGGATGTCAAAGAAACAACCGATTGTCACATTGTCCACTTGTGAAGCGGAATATGTTGCTGCGACCTCATGTGTTTGTCATGCAATTTGGCTTAGAAATCTATTGAAGGAGATTGGTTTGATACAAGAAGAGCCTACCAAGCTTTGTGTCGACAACAAGTCAGCCATTGCCTTAGCGAAGAATCCAGTATTCCATGATCGAAGCAAGCACATTGATATTCGCTACCACTATATAAGGGAGTGTGTTGCAAGAAAAGATGTGGAAGTTGAATATGTGAAGTCACAAGATCAAGTTGCTGATATTTTTACCAAGCCACTGACCAGCGAAGACTTCTTAAGATTAAGGAACCTACTAGGGGTCACGAGATCAA
The DNA here is from genome assembly GCF_006381635.1 of Hibiscus syriacus. Lineage (NCBI taxonomy): Eukaryota > Viridiplantae > Streptophyta > Magnoliopsida > Malvales > Malvaceae > Hibiscus > Hibiscus syriacus. Next base: position 490,130 of record NW_024063537.1, read on the forward strand.
GTTTAAGGGAGGGTGTTGGATCATAAACTTGATCCATTATGGGAGCCTAAACCCAAACCCAAACTAAATTGATGTCATTACTTACATCATTTAATTAAAGATGTCATTGCTTACATCATTTAATTAATGATGTCATTGCTTACATCAATTTAGTTAGGTGAGAGTTAGATATTTGTTGAATTTGTAATGGTTTAAATTAGTTTATTTGTGTGGTGTAGGATTGTTCTTGAGTAGTATAAATACCCCTTCCCATTTTAGTTTTAAGCATCAAGAAAAAATTAAGAGCTTCTAAGTGAGTGAAGAAGCAAAGTCTTATAAGAGTGAGTTGTAGTTCTTGTTTTTGAGTGAGAGTATTCTTGTAATATTTCTTTGAGTTTCAATAAAATTTGTTTGTGTGAGTGTTTTATTTCCAACAGCCAGCACCTCCGCCGCCGTCGCCGTCGCCGAAGAGAAGGAGAAACCAACCAGGAACGCCAAGCAAGTATCCAAATCTATATATAACGAAACCCTAAGTTTAGAATTATATAAGAATCTGTTGTTCGGCTTTTTTGACAGATCCAGATGCAGAAGTGATAGCACTGTCTCCCAATACCCTAATGGCAACAAACAGGTTCATCTGTGAGGTATGCAACAAAGGGTTCCAAAGGGAGCAAAATCTGCAGCTTTACAGAAGAGGACATAATCTGCCATGGAAGCTTACACAGAAGACCACGAAAGAAGTGAAGAAGAAGAAGGTATATGTCTGCCCCAAGCCCACATGCGTCCACCACGACCCGTCCAGGTCACTCGGCGACCTTACGAGCATCAAAAAGCACTACTAGAGGAAACACGGCGAGAAGAAATGGAAGTGCGACAAGTGCTCGAAATGGTACGCCGTGAAATCCGACTGGAAAGCTCATTCGAAGATCTGTGGCACGAGGGAGTACAAATGTGACTACGGCGCTCTCTTCTCCAGGTATGTAACGAAATTTGCAGGATTCAATTACAAGACATGCATGCGTTACTTGTGTGCCGTGTTCTTTCTCGTTGGCACACAAAAGGAAAAGAGGCGTTATAACAAACAGTTTCGTGTTTTGTTTTGCCTTTTCATGATAATTTTAGCCTCTCGACTATAGCTTTGAGGCTATAGTATAACTATTTATATCACTATTTTACATTGAAAACTTACAACCCGAACATTCCTCATGTTTGTACTCAGAACCTCAAGGAACAATAATAATTCTTTTACCACGTAGATAGCTTAGTTAGTGCGATCATATTCAATAGTTAAAATTCTACTAATATTGGTCAAATTCTACTATTAACCCCTCTATGATGTTTAAGTTGTGATCTCTATATTCTAACGTGATTAATTTTAGTCTCTTTACTTTTCAAATTTTAAAATTTTTGTATAAACCCAACCATTAATAGTTAAATTTCTTACTATTAGTGTCTTATATGTGTAAGTTGTAGGTTTGACTTATGTTCTCTAATTTAATTTGATTGTTATATTTTTTAAAAAAAATTGGTAAAAAGATATAAAAGGTATTTGTACTTTTAAAAAAGAAAAAATAATATGGCCCTCATATTATTTTTTTCTTTAACGTGACCTTCCAATTTAGAAAATAAATTCAATGCGGCTCTTTAACCAACATTTTTCGTCGTTAACCATTACAGTGCTGACATGACAATTCATGATGTTGATGTGACAGTCCACGGTGATTCATTATGTGGTGGATGACATGGTAGATGGACTAAATTGGTAACTCAAACATGGTAGATGAACTGCCACATCAGCACGTAGACTGCCACATCAGCACCGTGAACTCCCATGTCTGCATCGTAACGGTCAACAACGAAAAATGTTGGTTAATTAATGACCCTATTAAGTTTGTTTTCTAAAATGGAAGGCAAAAAAAAAAAATACGATGACCACTTTGATTTTTTTTTCAAAAGTATACCTTTAAATTTTAAAGTTTTAGTCCAAAATCAAACGGTAGTTATTAGATTCATTAACTACAGTAACACATTTTTTTGTGAGTATTATGTAAAATTAACATGCCAACATGAGTGAAATTCTACAATACAAGGGCTAAAAGTATAATTCGACCAATAATTTTCTTGCTCCTTTAGCCATTAGGGTTTTCTACACTTAGAAGTGTCCTTTTGTTTTCTTTGCCTGTACTCTATCTGTAAATCAGCTGGTTTTCTAATGGATTCCTTGTGTTTTAAACTGTTGCAGGCGTGATAGTTTTATCACTCACAGGGCATTCTGTGACTCACTGACTCGGGAAACTGCATGGCGAACCCTAGACTCCATTGGCAACCATTTATCTCGAGCTGGAACCCAGATTCCATCGTTTCAAGGCCAGAATATTAACACTGGTGGTGGTGCTAGGAGTACTCAGTTCGATCAGTTTCTTCTCCCATCAATGGGAGGATCTGTGCCTTCAGCTGTTTTCTTCATGCACGAGTCTATTCAAGAACATCAGCCTTATTAAATTTCTTCAATCTGATTTCACCAGGTGAAGCTTTGGATCCCTTCTCGAGCAACGTGATCATTGGCGATCAAATCATCAGCAGCAGCCCTTATCTCTTTGCTCAAAACAATAACATGGTGCCCCAAATGTCAGCTACCGCATTGCTCCAAAAAGCTGCTCAAATGGGCTCAACTTCAGGCAACAACAGCAGCGATTCACTTACATATGGCTTTGGACATGGACATGGACAAGGAAAACATCAGCAGCAGCAGCAGCAGAGAAATTTGAATGTTAGCGGTGGTGGGTCAGATAGATTGACTAGGGACTTCCTTGGGGTAGGGCACCAGCACCAGCACTTTGGGTAAATGAATTGAGTTTGAACATATGTTTATTTATTTATTTTTGAAGATGTTCGTGTTTGATTTGTGATCGTATAAACTTATAATATTGTGTTCATGTTTTTTTCTTTTAAATTTTGAAGATGTTCGTTTTTGATTCGTTTAACGATTGTGAACATATTTATTTATATGCTCGCAAATATGCTCGTTTAATGCTAATGATCATGCGTTTAAATGTTCAGAAATGATAAATTTGCGACACCAGTTCTTAAATTTTTCAGGTTCCATAATTTGAACTCTATAATTCATTTTGTGTTCAATATAGATAAATCGAGTTGAAAAACGAGTTTGTTTGTGAAATATAAATGTACTGAACACGCCTATACTTGTGTTTGTTGTTTATTAAATGAACATAAAAATGATAGGTAAACATAAACAAATATACAAACCGTTCATAAATAAATCATCAAATACTCTATTCATTTAGCACCTAATCAGTACCACCACCAACAAGAAGAGATGGGGTCTGATAGAATTGATATTACATGAGCCGAGAGGTCACCGCTTTTTCGGAGGAGATGGAAGTTTTCAGTTAAGGGATCGAAGAAAGAAGAGAGAAATGGAGGGAATATGAAGAAAGTACAAAGGTACGTATGGATTCTCGTTGTTTTCTTTGGATTCTCTCTCTAACATACTGTCTTTGTATGGGGGCAGTCTTGTGTTGCAAGTTCAGTACATATTTGTTTAGTTTCTTTTGTGTCCTTATTTTAAGAAAAATGTTTAAATATGATAAATTTTACAAGTACCCTTTTCTCCTCTCACTCTAGTTTGTGTGTTTATATCATAGCTTTCTTTAACGTTCAAGATTCTCTTGTGCTCAAATCACCAAGATTCTTACATGATATCAGCTGTTGTGAACTGTTCTATGGATATATGTATATGACGATTCAGATGAGGCGGGGCAGGACAGTTTGCACCTTTTGCAGACTCGATTCGACGCCCGTGTGCTAGTTATCGACCCAATAACGGGACAGAAAATTCGCTCTCGGCATGGAATGGTTCAACCCGACAGTTTGCTAGAGGTATATATTGATGACCCAATAACTGTAAGGCTTGGTTGAGTTCATGGATGTTGGCCCAATAAATCGTTCCCCTGTACATCCGAGCTAAGTTATAGCATTCATGTTTCTGCTTTGATACACACGTTTAAATCGTTCCACACGATCCCAACGGCCAATCGACGACAAGTATGGCGGTGTATGACTAGGAAGATGACAATCACTACATGCGTCGACGACGCTAGCCGTGGCCGACAAGGATGACATTGGCGGATTAGGGTTAGAAATTTTGGATTTTTAAGGATTTAGAGTTTTTTTTATATAACTTAAGAGAAATCAGGGTTTTTTTTTAATAAATACAATAATTTTTAATTTTTTTTAAATAACATTTTCAAAATTGCAAAAAAGTGATACATGTCGCTTAACGGATAAATTTAACGACAGTTACGACCCAAACACCTACCTTAACTTCAAAGTTATCACTTTTCTCATACTTCTTACCAGGCTTCTCCTGAATAACAACAACCTGAGCGGCATAGGGAGATAATATGCCAATGCTGAGCCTCTCGCTTGAGCTACTCCATGCTGTATGCAAAAGCAAAAAATATAAAAATAAATATATTTATATACATATAAATTAAAAATTAAGCTCATGATAATCACCTTTGAACAGAGTTTGCACCAACATCTGCACAACAGCTACCTCAACCATATTCCTGCGGCTACGCCCCAAATCATCCTTTGCTTCCCTTCCAGAGACATTTATAAAGGAATAGGGGCCAAACATAGGCCATTGAAGATAATGTTTCTCGTAACTCTTCTGCTTAACACCGGCTGCATCCAAGATCTGGTAATCGTATAGCCGTGCATTTGGAAAGCAACTAATTGAAGGATACATTCTGTACTGAATATTCAGTAGGTGATTGGAATGACCCAAAGTAGTCAGCCTTTGAAATAGACTTCTTCCAAAGCCAGCTTCACTAGAAACCTACAAAGAAATTAATAAAGTTACGCCCGGTAATAAGTAGGAGGGGGGATTGCAAGAGAACCATGGAGAAAAATTATTACAATAAATCAAGTATAATATGCAAACATTGCTGCGAACTGTAGCAGGCAATTGCCATTCATCACCAATAAGAAACGCATGTGCAATGCCCGGCAATTGCATGGGAATGGCCGATTCACATTCTTTCAACTACGCTGCTTCGTCAATTACCAACACGTTGAGAGGTTTCATTAATTTCAACGTTATAGAGTTTATAGGAACTGCATGCAGTGGAAAAGAGTAAAGAAGCAACAATTGACTTCTGCTGCGGTTCATTCAGTTGAGATAGCAAACTTGTCAGAAAATTCTCATTCCAGTTTCCACCAATCTCGGATGAACATAGCCTGCAGCTTTCCACTTCCTGCATACAACATGAAATTTCATAAAATCATTCCTGTAAATACATTAAATTAAAGTAATAATAATAAATATATGAAAACCTGTTAATAAGTCACATTGAAACACATTAAAATGAAAGTATCAAATGCAAAACTCATGGTACATAAATAAGGCCTCAACTTGTTAACACAAAGAATAACCATATAGCATGATGCTTAATAAACACAGTGACTTGCATCAGAAGCAACCATTAATTATGAAAAGCAATTGCAAATTATCCAACATGATGTCAAATTTACAGAAACAAATCTCGAACATATAGGAAGTGTGATACCATAACGCAGAATCAGTGTGCAAAACTTCGTTGACAATCGACGAGTCTCTCATCTTGTGCAGTGCATTCCATATTCGTTGATTTGTGGTTAAATTTGTCATGTGAACAACAAATACTGATTTATGCATATCATAAACGTCTTCTTCCAGTACTATTACTTTGAAGGACATGTATGAGCTATTATCCTCATAGTCACCCTCACTGTCATCATTTTCAAATATTGCTACCTAGGTAAGCAATATGCCACTTTTGGCTAGTAAAAAATACATACAAAAGCACATATTCCAGTAAACTAGTACAGCTAAATTTAAATATTTAAGAGAGAGTGTCAACTTCCATTAAAGAGTAAGATATTCAAGAAACTGCAAAATAACCCAAAAATAATGTCTAATAAAAGAAGAACATCAAAGATTCAAATATGATGATGAGAATCACGAAAGAGAGCAAAGCAAACCCACCTGACCCTTATAGAGGTCATCTTAAAAATGTCTTCAATGGTCCACTGGAATACAATATCAATGAAACCCATAATTTTTTAGTCGATGCAGTCTGCTCCCTTGAATCTTTACGACCAATCTTTTCCTCTGAGTATCTGTTGTAAACGAAAAAAAAGTTAGAAAACCCCACAGAAAAAAGAAAAGAAAAAGAGTGCTGGGTTTCTTAGCTCCGAAGAAAGTATAGAAGAATGCTTATCAAGCACTAACATACATTATCAAGCAACGCTTAACGCTTTCACCACAGTTTCTTGGACTTTATATTCTTCAAATGACAAAGAACAAACCTTAAAAAGAAGAATCAAAAGAAAATGTGTCTTGATCGTATTCTCTAGTTCTTGCTTTTGCTGACTATAAAAGTCTCTTCGAATCCTTTTTTTTTAATCTTTTAAAGGACAACATTTTCCCTACTTAAGTAATAAACAGAGCTCTGAATAGAACAACCAAAACTAATACTTTATACTAAAGACGTAATTTATCCATTTTTTAAATACAGTACAACTCTAATTATTCCGTCGGTGGAACCGCCGCTGAAGAGGACTTGATCAGAGCTAAAAGACCCTTCTTTTCATCAGGTTCTTGTAGTAGTTGTTGTCGAATGAATTCGGGGTCACCAGGTCCATTGCTGCCATGTTCCCGTCCCCATAGCCGAGATTCGCCGGGCATCGACGTCTTCGAGTGCTGGCGAATCCAGCATCGATGTCGCTTGCATTGTTGTATATCCTGCCTCGAAACGTGATACATTGAGCTTGACCTATGGTAGGGGAACCTGACAGTGCAACCATGTCTTTTGCGCTAAGACCCTTGCCTCCGAACAGGTCGATGAGGCTTTGAAACTGGCTGTAAAACGAGGAAGCTGGCTTGTAGCTACACTCATGCTTGTGGTGGTCGAATCTCTTCTTCCGAGCTTCGCTGTCCAAGATGGGCTACAAACCTGAGTTGTTTCAAGGCTTGTTAATTACAAGGCTGATAATATGATATCATATATACGATACATACATACATAAATATTACACTAACACAAGTACCTGAACAAAGCAATCATGGAAATGAAAGCGGATTAGAGATGCGGCCATTCTCCGCTCTCGTGCGATGGCGGTCCTAACGGCGGAGCAAATTGCTTTGGCGTTTGAGTTTGTGTAAGCCACCATGTTCAAATTTGGTGCTGCTTACTTTGTTAGGCATGATGATCAGATCCTGTGACATGTTCGTAACTGGTTAACGTTTCACGGAATAAATTAAAGATGTATATTGACTTTGAAATGTCAAACATGTAACCAATGAATAAAATATAACATATCACCTACTTTGGAGAGTTCTATGTTATTACCGACGGAGAAAATGTCACTAATAATAATAAAGTAGTCCAAAAGGCTTATTTTTCAAAGGATTCGACTAGCGAGAAGTGGCAACCGAGTTGGCATCTTCAAAAAGTTCAGTTGCCTCTTGCTTTTCATGGCCACCGGAGAAAATGTCACTAATAATAATTTATTTTAAATTTAACATGTAACATTTTTATTATTTTTTAATTTTGGTTCTTCATTATTTTAAAATTTATTTTTTATTATCAGAAAGAATCATTGCAGCAACTACTTTACACTTGAAAGAAAATATGAAAGAAAACACATAATGAAAGAAACTAGTTAACACGGCTGCAAATCCTTCTTATTATCCCAGCTGAACCCGTTAAAGGCTCGATGTCTCCCATCTTGACCATAGCGGAAGCGAAATCGGAGCTGAAAGTCGAAGGGTTCCTGCTGTACTCGTTCACTATGCTATCTGTGGATCCACCGCTGAACAGAACTTGATCCGACTGCAGAAGACCCCTCCTCTGCAACAGGTTCCTGAAGTAGTTGTTGTCAAAGGAATTCGGTGTCACCAAATCGAGCGGTGCCAGATTCCCATTGCCGTCGGGGGAAGTAACCGGACAATTGCGTCTCCGTGTGCTGGCGAACCCGGCGTCGATGTCGCTCCCGTTGCTGTATATTCTGTCCCGGAACGTTACGCATTGAGCTTGTCCTATGGTGTGAGAACCTGTGGACATTGTTTAACTTATAACCTCAGTACTTATCAGTGTTTGTTTACTAGGAAAATGGAAGTGTTTTTTTCTAGGATTTTGGTGAACAAACCTGACAAAGCAACCATGTCTCTTTCTGTGAGGCCCTTGTTTCCGAACAGATCGATAAGGCTCCGAAGATCAGCTGTGAAACGAGGAAGGTCTCTGCTTGCCAAACTCGCGCTTGCATCGGTGGAGTCTCTTCTTCCAAGTCTCACTGTCCACGATGGACCACCTACCTGAATTGTTTCAATTGAGATTTCAATCACTTAAGATATTTGTATATTTATGTTTGTATCAATGTACGTAGCTATGACTTACGTATTCAGAGGCATCTCTGGCAGCAACTGCGAGAATATCAGCACAAGATACAACTCCAGGGCAAACATTTTCGACTGCAGATTTAGCCTGATCAATAACCTCAAACCCTCGTACCGAGTTATTATTTTGAATCACAAACTTTTCGCTAGTGATCGAAGGTGAATTGTCCAGTAAGATTGAAGCATCACAGCCCTGGATAAACCAACGGAAGACTCCATTAAATACAAACCATGCATGAAATTTGTTGTCATATACGTATGTATATATGAACATATTACATATGTACCTGAACAAAGCAATCATGGAAATGAAGTCGAATAAGAGAGGCAGCCATTCTACGTTCTCTTGCAATGGCTGATCTGATGGATGTGCGAATGGTACTGAGTGCATTCGGGCATGTTTCGGCGTAAAACGTAGAAGAAAGCTGTGCTTGACACGCGCTGAAGCTCAAAGCCAGCACCATCGCCATTGCAGCAGCTCTAAACATTGCAGAGGTCACCATTTTCTATTTTTTTTTCACTGACGAAAACGAAAGCTAGCTGGCTAAGTTGAAACGAGAAGGAAGAGTTGATGATGAAAGAGGTGGTTTCTGTAGCTCTATTTATAGAGTATTTTGGAAAGGGTAGAACTTTTGATCACCATTTTCCGCCGTATCATGGCTGTATTTAACGAATCTTTCAATTCCGCAGCCGCTGACTTTATAAACACGACGCATTCGTATTTGGCTTGCATGGCGCGTGTTTACCGTATCTTGTGTTGGACGTGGAAAGGCATTAATTTTGAGATAATTATCAGTGACAAATGATAATTCATCAACTGTGACAATTCACATGTTTATAAAAAAAAAATAGAATATTACTATAAAAATCTTATCATCAAAAAATTCATATAACATTCTTAACTGTAATTAAAATTATTATTAAATATATAATTTTTTATAATAGTTATGGTAACATTTAAAAATAAAATCCATCGTTTGGATCATTAGAATAGTAATTTCTTATTATTTTATATTTATTAAAAGTAATTTTTAAAAATCTAAATAATTAAATTTAAACAACTATTATATCGCAATTAATTATTAGAATCAAAATATAATTTATATAAAATTAATTTAAAGATCTAATTATGTCAAATCATCAATAATGAATTATAATACTAAATTTACAAAGCATATCTGAATTAAATTACGGAGATCTCTAAGAAGGTGGTTATGATCTACCAAGAAGATATACTTGTTCTTTTTCATAATAACTCTTTAACAGAGATAAAAAAAATATAAGTTAATCTATTTCTTCGGACCGCTACTACCCTATAAACAAAATATTGAATCAGATAATAAGCATTTATAATTTCGTCTCCTATTAAATTATAAATACAATTTATTATATATACACTCAAAGACGGGATTACATGGGATGTGAGAGGGGAAATTGCCCCTCAACTTTGATCACTAATATTACTGAAATCATTAGTATAATTAAGTCATTGCGCCTCTCGAATTTAACCGATTTAATTATATTTCAGGACCCTTTTAATTTTAAATGAAATTTTGACTTCTTATTTTTTTTGTTTAATTACTATTTAAAAGATTTTAATTTTAAAATTAGTGAAATTAAACTATAATTCATTCAATTTTTATGATTTATTCAATTTTAGATATCTCATTTGTTCAAATTTATTTTCATAATTTAATCTTGGCTTCGTTCGCATCTACACTTTTATTTTCTTAACACTTGTAATAACATCATGTATCCACAAATTACGGATTTTAATCCAACATATATATATATATATATATATATATATATGTTAGGATTCGATGAAGCTCAAATTGACAACCGAAAATTGTCAATACAGGGTGAATTGGTTTTTTGAGTTTAGGGAGTAAGGAGTATAAATGATAGGAAAATTTGCACAATGATTTATAGTGGTTCGACTTCTCAACCAAGTCTACATCCACTACCTAAGCTCATCACTTAGGATTTTCCAACAAATCCACTAATTTGTTCTTTCTTTCTCAAAGATAAAGAGATAACCTTTACAAACTCCCTAGCTTTTCAAAAGTTTAGCTAGAACCAAAACCCCTTTACAAAAAGAAAAGAAAGTAAACAAAGAAACCCCTAAAAGGCAGGTGTTTACAAAATTAAAGCTAAAAAAAACACAAATATTTACAAGAGAAATAAAATAAAGCGTGAAAAACGTTTCTCTTGTGTTTAAATGTTTGGATAGGTGTTGGTAACCTTCTTCAAGTGTCTTGAACTTGTATTTATAGGTTGAAATGTGTTTGTGGCCGTTTCTAGCCGTTGAGGTTGTTTTATATGCTAAATAAAACTGTCCAAGACAAGGAGTATCAGTACTCCTTTAATGAGTATCGGTACTTCATTCATTTGTTATTTTTAAATAAAACTAGCTGTTGGGCCTGACGGTATCGATGCTATGCTCATGGTATCAATACGACTATGTAAAGTAGTATCGATATCCCTTTGGGTAACGATACTTATTTTGTATTCTAGAATTTGGTCAAGCTGGTAGTATTGATACTACCTTGAGAGTATTGATACTTCTCTTACCTTTGGTATCAGTACCACATGAACAATATCGGTACTGTTCATATAGTATCGATACTGTATGAACATTATCGGTACTTAGTACTTTGAAAATCAGTTTTGTTCTCAAATTCTAGTTTACTGAATTTTGAATTATTTTTAAAAACTTTGAACAAATTATGAAATGCCTTCCATGGGACTCGATCTCACGACTTCAAGATTAAGAACTTTGTGCTTTGCCAACTGAGTTGGATGGTCATTTCATATATATATATATATATTATACACTAACATTGTATTATAATTAGCATTTTTACTAATCAACATTTAGCATTTCAACACTTTACTACTTTAAAACATTGGGATATTCTAATGGCGACCGTTGAGGATAAAAAGATAAATGTGGGCCGCCGCCAGTAATCTGTTTTACATGAATAATATTCCAGGCGACGACTTTTCCGATACATTTGACTAATAATATTTATCTCCAATAAATTTTCCACGTCCTACGTAAGATGTAGTAACTCGCCATGCAAGCCCATAAAATGTTAAGAAACTGTTCAATTAGGGGTGGATGTTTTTTGGGGTTAATTGTTTGTTAGGTCCTTCGTAATTTTGAAAGTGGAATTGAGCTTTGACCCCATCTTTCAATTTAAATACTTCTCAGGCCCTCACAGTTTTAATTTAGTAAAATTTCGTATTGACCCTAACTTTCTAGTTTAATTACTTTTTAGATTCTTTCAAAATTTAAAATTAGACCTATGCCCTTAAGTTTTAAATTTTAATTAATAACTTAACAATTAGAATCTAACGTCTTCATTTCATAACTATTACATTTTCCCTTCGAAGAAACCTAGACCTAAGACCTTAATTTTAACCAGAAACTCCATGATTCCTTAAGTAAGATCATGAATTTGAATTTTGACAATTACGGATAGAATAAATTGAATTGAGATATTCGTCATCGTGATAGATCTCTGCAAAACTCGATCTAAATTCATTAATCAATAGATTAGTGAACATTGAGTAGTTAATTAAAAAAATACCAAACCCACATGAATCACACAATACAGAAGTCAAATTTGTAATAATTTGATACCAACGGGGTTGGTTCAAGTGCTGAGCAACTTGATATCATTTAAGCAAGTCTCGAGTTCGAGTCTTTGTGTATGCAGAAAATCTTCGTTAAAACTCACCCACCATAATCATGTGTGCAAATTAAACTGGGTCAATATGAATTAGTCAATGCAAAACTTTGGAAACAGGAAGGAAACAAAACAAAATTGTAATAATTTGGTGGTGTTAGAATTTTGGTGATTTGACAAACAAAGAGACGTGCAGTCTACTAATATCTTAATCAAGGCAATATCCAAACTTTAGTACTAGATTTATGTTGAATACATTGCCCTTTTCGATGAGTGAATTTATAAATGGGTAATTATTTAGTTCCTATATTTTTAATCACCATTCATAAATTGATTTCTATATTTAATATATAAGTTTTATATATTTGAACGGTGATGATAATATGTTGAATAAGTTATTTATTTTTTGTTAAAAAAAACCCATCTGTAGTTTACCAGGTAATCATCCGTAGCCGGATAAGCTTACAAGTCACAGTAAGAATGACGACTTTTCCCTACACTTTTGTCACTAACAATTATCTGATGGAATTTTCCTGGTCCAACGTAAGATACATGAACGCGCCATGCAAGGCAAATACGAATGGATCATATTCGAAAAGTCATCGGCTGCAAAAATTGAAAAACTCGATGATTACAGCCAGGATATGGCAGAAAACAAGGACCAATACAAACTTCATCCAAGTCTAACCCTAAACCCAGAATAGTCTATAAATAGAGCTTCAGCAACAAGCTCTTTTATCATCACCCTTTCTTCTCATTTTCATCTTAAGCTACCTTTCGTTTTCGTTAGGGGAAAAAAATGGAGGCAGTTGCAATGTTTAGAGCTGCTGCTATGGTGATGCTGCTGGCTTTGAGCTTCAGCGCGTGCCAAGGGCAGCTTTCTCCTACTTTTTATGCTGAAACATGCCCCGATGCACTCAGTACCATTCGCACATCCGTCAGATCAGCCATTGCAAGGGAACGTAGAATGGCTGCTTCTCTTATCCGGCTTCATTTCCATGATTGCTTTGTTCAGGTACTTGTGTAATATGTTCATATAAACACGTATGTTACGATAAATTGCATGCATGGTTTGGGTTTTTAATGGCGTATTTCGTGTGGTTTATTCAGGGTTGTGATGCCTCGATCTTACTGGAGGATTCCCCTTCAATCACCAGCGAAAGATTCGTACCACAAAATAACAACTCGGTACGAGGCTTTGAGGTTATCGATCAAGCTAAATCTGCAGTCGAAAACGTTTGCCCTGGAGTTGTGTCTTGTGCTGATATTCTCGCGGTTGCTGCCAGGGATGCCTCTGAATACGTGAGTCATTGCTATCTGCTACATACATACATACATATAATTATATAAATATATGTGTGTATATATACTGATTTAAGATATATATATATATATATATATATATATATATATATATATTCAGGTAGGTGGTCCATTGTGGACAGTGAATCTTGGAAGAAGAGACTCCACCACTGCAAGCCCGAGTCTAGCCACCAGAGACCTTCCCCGTTTCACAGACGGTCTTCAAAGGCTTATCGATCTGTTCGAAACCAAGGGCCTGAATGAAAGAGACATGGTTGCTCTGTCAGGTTCTCACACCATCGGACAAGCTCGATGCGCTACATTCCGGGGTAGGATATACAGTAACGACAGCGACATCGATGCCGGTTTCGCCGCAACACGTAGACGTAACTGTCCGGCTACCGACGGCGACGGGAATCTGGCACCGCTCGATTTGGTGACACCGAATTCCTTCGACAACAACTACTTCAGGAACCTGTTGCAGAGGAGGGGTCTTCTGCAGTCGGATCAAGTACTGTTCAGCGGTGGTTCCTCGGATAGCATAGTGAACGAGTACAGCCGGAACCCTTCGACTTTCAGCTCAGATTTCGCTTCCGCCATGGTCAAGATGGGAGATATCGAACCTCTAACGGGTTCAGCTGGGATAATAAGGAGGATTTGCAGCCGTGTTAACTAGTTTGATGCTAGTCTTATATGTTTATCTCTATGATTATGTGTTTCCCTCAAATCGTTTCAAGTGTACTGTAGTTGCTGTAATCCTTCAATAAATTTTAATGGCATGTCTTCAACAAAAATATTGGCATGCAAATCTGTAAAATATTATTTGATAAATAAATTATGTAAAATATTTTTTTAACAACGGCAATTTGATTTCATACAAAATTATAAAAAAAATATTAAATTCAAAGGCACGAAGAAAAATAAAACCTTCCGTTGAGAATGATGATCAACATAAAAAATAATCCATTTACTATCATAATTTTTTTGTCTATGTCGAATGAAACACTTTACGTAAAGAGGATTTAACTATATATAACCACCGATAAATCAATCAAAAAATAGATATTGTGATGGTTTTTGTGTAAACACCAAAACAATCACAAATATATACAAAATAATCACATCAATATATTTTTCATGTCATTTATACACATGAATTTATTTTTACATCAACTTATTCATTAAAGTGACACATGAATTAAAAATAGTTATCTCAAAAGGTTTTTCCACGTTCAATACAATTACAAAGTAACACACGCCATGCAAGCCAAATACGAACGCGTCATATTTATAAAGTCAGCGGCTGCGGAATTGAAAAATTCGTTAAGTACAACCATGATACGGCGGAAAACGGTGACCAAAAGCCTAACCCTTTCCAAAATACTCTTTAAATAGAGCTCCAGCTAGCAACCACCTCTTTCGTCATCAACTCTGCCTTCTCGTTTCAACTTAGCCAGCTTTCGTTTTCGTTAGTGAAAAAAATAAATTAAAATGGTGGCCTCTGCAATGTTTAGAGCCGCTGCAATGGCGATGGTGCTGGCTTTGAGCTTCAGCACGTGCCAAGCACAGCTTTCTTCTACGTTTTACGCCGAAAGATGCCCGAATGGACTCAGTACCATTCGCACATCCATCAGATCAGCCATTTTAAGAGAACGTAGAATGTCTGCCTCTCTTATTCGACTTCATTTCCAATGATTGCTTTGTTCAGGTACTTGCGTAATTATATGTTCATATATACACGTATGTTACGATAAATTGCATGCATGGTTTGTATTTAATGGATTGCTTCCGTTGGTTTATCCAGGGCTGTGATGCTTAGATCTTACTTGACAATTCCCCTTCGATAACCAGCGAGAAGTTTGTGATTCAAAATAATAACTCGGTACGAGGGTTTGAGGTTATCGATCAGGCTAAATCTGCAGTCGAAAATGTTTGCCCTGGAGTCGTATCTTGTGCTGATATTCTCGCAGTTGCTTCCAGAGATGCCTCTGAATACGTAAGTCATAGCTACATACAATGATACAAACATAAATATACAAATATCTTAAGTGATTGAAATATCTATTGAAACAATTCAGGTAGGTGGTCTATCGTGGACAGTGAGACTTGGAAGAAGAGACTCCACCGATGCAAGCGCGAGTTTGGCAAGCAGAGACCTCCCTCGTTTCACAGCTGATCTTCGGAGCCTTATCGATCTATTCGAAAACAAGGGCCTCACAGAAAGAGACATGGTTGCTTTGTCAGGTTTGTTCACCAAAATCCTAGAAAAAACACTTCCATTTTCTTAGTAAACAAACACTGATAAGTACTGAGGTTATAAGTGAAACCATGTCCGCAGGTTCTCACACCATAGGACAAGCTCAATGCGTAACGTTCCGGGACAGAATATACAGCAACGGGAGCGACACCGACGCCGGGTTTGCCAGCACACGGAGACAAAATTGTTCGGCTACTTCCCCCGACGGCAATGGGAATCTGGCACCGCTCGATTTGGTGACACCGAATTCCTTTGAAAACAACTACTTCAGGAACCTGTTGCAGAGGAGGGGTCTTCTGCAGTCGGATCAAGCGCTGTTCAGCGGTGGATCCACAGATAGCATAGTGAACGAGTACAGCAGGAACCCTTCAACTTTCAGCTCCGATTTCGCTTCCGCTATGGTCAAGATGGGAGACATCGAGCCTTTAACGGGTTCAGCTGGGATAATAAGAAGGATTTGCAGCCGTGTTAACTAGTTTCTTTCATTATGTGTTTTCTTCCATATTTTCTTTCGAGTGTAAAGTAGTTGCTGTAATACTTCTTTCCGATACGTGTGCATGGCCTCGATATAAAGGATTTGTTTACTTCTTTATATGTTATTTTTTTTTTCATTTTGAAAATATGTATCTATCACTTTTTTTTTGAAAGATGAGTAATTTGTATTGAAAATATACAAGGTACACCACCCCATGAACCTCATTAAAAAACCTCCCTAAACCTATTTGGAGGAAAAAGAGTGTACCATGAGGTGGAATAAAACGAAAGCCAAAGCTCTCAATTACATCAAACAATAAAGCAATCCAATCTGACCCTCAAAATAATGCTACCCATGCTACAAAGGAACTACAATGTCTTAAACAGACTACCAAGAAACATCAAGCCTGAAGAGAAGCAATAAGCTTCAAACGAGGAACTACAACCATCCATAATGGAACACATGTGGAAAGACAGCAGAAACAACTAGCCACAAAAACTCATGCGTCAAGGACTTAAGCAAAACACCACAAATACAACATAAAAAGAAAAACCTCGGACTTCACTGACCACACAATGATCTGGCGGGACTCCAGACTACAAATCCAGTAGCTCCAGAACGAACAACCAGAAGAATAAAATGATGGAGCCATTATTGCTATAGCAACGAGGAGAACCCAACATCTACGAAAGCCTCCAAAACTTGAAGAAAGGATTACTCAACGAACATCAATAAATCAATCATTAACACCACGAACAGACCGCATCACCTCAACCTATTAAGAGAGTAAAGAAATTGGCTCAACCAATCTAATACCTCTGAAAAGACCGTCCCCGACAATCGCGCACCAAACTCCAAAAAAATCTAATGATTGGAGAACGACGACTAACTACCGAAGAATTTTCTCACTTATCAACGTAAGCAGTCTATATTTTCTTCAAATCCGAATCTGACAGAGAACTATCAGATAATTCAGAGGAATTAAGATCAGGTTTCAACAAATTTAATCTCTTCAATGCTCGATCTCTTCTATTTTTCTCAGCTTTCGAAAGAACTTTCTCCTGAATATCCAATAAAGAGCCAAATTTCATATACTTCCTTTTAATTCTATTGGTCATCATCTCATTACTTAGATTGATGGAACCAACCTTGGGCTGGCATAGAACCAAACTCCCGCTACTAACATCTAAGGCCCTATTCGATAGACCAACAGCAGACCCTGTTGGATCATAAACTTGATCCATTATGGGAACCTAAACCCAAACCCAAACTAAATTGATATCATTGCTTACATCATTTAATTAAAGATGTCATTGCTTACATCATTTACGTAATGATGTCATTGCTTACATCAATTTAGTTAGGTGAGAGTTAGATATTTGTTGAATTTGTAATGGTTTAAATTAGTTTATTTGTGTGGTGTAGGATTGTTCTTGAGTAGTATAAATACCCCTTCCCATTTTAGTTTTAAGTATCAAGAAAAATTAAGAGCTTCTAAGTGAGTGAAGAAGCAAAGTCTTATAAGAGTGAGTTGTAGTTCTTGTTTTTGAGTGAGAGTGCTCTTGTAATATTTGTTTGAGTTTCAATAAAAGTTGTTTGTGTGAGTGTTTTATTTCCAACAAAGTGGTATCAGAGCCAGGTTGGAAAGATCGAAGGTCTCGACGAGATGAATCTGACGCCGCCAGAATTTTCTCAATCTGAGTTCTGACGCACCGCCACGCACCGTCGGAAGACTACTGCCAAAAAATTGAGTTGAGTCGAGTCAGCCGAGTTTGAGCCCTTGACCGAGTTGTCCAAGTCCCTCCCAAGGTTTTTTCGGCGTTCCGGATTCATTCGTTCAATCGGATTTTACAAAATCTCATTATATTGAGAGATATGGAAAATGGTATGGCACCATTCCAAGTTCCGACACTCAACAACAACAACTACGACAATTGGAGTATCAAAATGAAGGCACTTCTTGGATCACAAGATGTGTGGGATATCATAGAGAAAGGCTATAACGAGCCTGCGGATGATGATGCTTTTGCTACTCTTACACCAGATCAAACGAAAACTTTGAAGGATTCAAGAAAGAGAGACAAGAATGCTCTCTACCTCATCTATCAAGCATTAGATGATGATGGTTTTTAAAAGATTTCAAGTGCAAGCTCTAGCAAGGAAGCGTGGGAGAAGCTGCAAACCTCTTACAAAGGATCTGAACAAATGAAGAAGGTTCGTCTCCAAACATTAAGAGGTGAATTCGAATCCTTAAACATGAAAGCATCTGAGTCTATTTCAGATTATTTCTCAAGAGTAGTAGCTGTTTCTAATCAATTAAAAAGAAATGGTGAAAAGTTAGACGATGTGAGGATAATAGAGAAGATACTCCGTTCGTTGGATCCCAAATTTGAACACATCGTCGTGACGATTGAAGAAACTAAAGACTTGGAAGAAATGAAGATCGAGCAGCTCCAAGGATCATTGCAAGCATACGAAGAGAAGCATAAGAAGAAGCATGAGTTTACTGAGCAACTCCTCAAGCTGCAACTCAAGGATATGCATGAGAGCCAACACAATGATAGAAAACCAACGTGGCCAAGGTAGAGATAGAGGCCATGGACGAGGTGGAAGTCGAGGTCATGGACGAGGCTGGAATTACAACAATAACAATTCCAACAACAACTATGAGAAAGGAGAAAGCTCAACACGAGGCCGTGGAAGAATTAATCCAAACTCAAAGTATGACAAATCTCAAATTCGATGTTATAATTGTCAAAAATCTGGGCATTATGCTTCAGAATGTAGAGTTCCCAACAACAAAATTGAGGAGAAGGCCAATTACATGGAGGAAAAGACAGATGGCAAAGAAACTCTTCTTCTAGCACGAAAGGAAACTGATGGTGGCCAAGCAAATTCCTGGTATCTTGACAGTGGTGCAAGCAATCACATGTGTGGAAGGAAAGACATGTTTGTGGAGCTAGACGAGTCAGTAAGCAGAAATGTTTTGTTTGGAGATGATTCCACAATAGCAGTGAAAGGGAGAGGTAACATTCTTATCCGTTTGAAAGATGGGAGACATCAATTTATTTCAAATGTCTACTATGTGCCCAATATGAAAAGTAACATTTTAAGTTTAGGGCAACTGGTAGAGAAATGTTATGATATTCATGTGAATAATTATAATCTTTCTATAAAAGATGATAAGAATAACTTCATTGCTAAAGTGCCGATGTCAAAGAATAGAATGTTCTTGATCAACATACAAAATGATGTTGCAAAGTGCCTGAAAGCTTGCTACAAAGATGCATCATGGCTTTGGCATCTTCGATTTGGGCATCTCAATTTTGGAGGTCTAGAGCTGTTATCTAAGAAGGAGATGGTGAAGGGACTACCTCACATCAACCATCCTGACCAGCTTTGTGAAGGGTGTCTAGTCGGGAAACAATTCAGGAAAAGCTTTCTAAAGGAGTCAGAGACAAGAGCTAAGAAGCCACTTGAGCTCATTCATACTGATGTGTGTGGACCGATCAAGCCAAGCTCTCTCGGTAACAGTAACTATTTTCTTCTCTTCATTGATGATTTTTCAAGAAAAACCTGGGTATATTTCTTGAAACAGAAGTCAGAAGTTTTTGAAGTCTTCAAGAAGTTCAAAGCAGCAGTGGAGAGAGAAAGTGGTAGAAAGATCAAAGTCATGAGATCCGATCGAGGTGGAGAATTTACTTCCAGGGAGTTTCAAGAGTTCTGTGAAGCAAATGGAATTCGTCGACCAATGACAATTCCTAGATCCCCCCAGCAAAATGGTGTGGCAGAAAGAAAGAACAGAACAATCCTCGACATGGCACGAAGCATGCTCAAAAGCAAGAAACTACCCAAAGAATTTTGGGCGGAAGCAGTATCGTGTGCAGTCTACTTGTCAAACCGATCTCCAACAAGAAGTGTATGGGGAAAGACATCACAAGAGGCATGGAGTGGAAGAAAGCCTGGCATTTCCCACTTGAGAACCTTTGGAAGTATAGCCCATGTTCACGTACCATACGAGAGAAGAACGAAGCTTGATGATAAAAGCGAGAGTTTTATCTTCATCGGCTATGATGCTAATTCGAAGGGCTACAAGTTGTACAATCCAGACAATAAGAAGTTTGTGATTAGTCGAGATGTGGTCTTCAACGAAGAAGAAGAATGGGATTTTAACTCTCATACAGATGACTTCAATTTCTTTCCTCAGTTTAAAGAAGATGAGCAGACAATGAGGGAACAACTAGATGAATCTCAACAAGAGCTTGCAACTCCACCCACTTCACCAACATCAACCACTCAAGGAGACTCATCATCTTCGTCATCGTCAAGTGGGAGTCAAAGTGAAAGAGTTGTGCAACGCACAAGAAGCCTTAGAGATCTCTATGAGGTAACTGAATGACAAGATAATCTTACATTATTTTGTCTGTTTGCCGATTGTGAACCAGTGAGCTTTCAAGAAGCGGTACAAGAAAAGAAATGGAGAGATGCGATGGATGAAGAAATCAAGGCCATCGAGAAGAATGACACATGTGAACTTACCTCACTTCCCAAGGGACATAAGGCGATAGGTGTCAAATGGGTGTACAAAACAAAGCAAAACGCCAAAGGAGAGATTGAAAGGCACAAGGCGAGGCTAGTTGCTAAAGGCTATAGTTAAAAGGCTAGAATTGACTATGATGAAGTATTTGCTCCTGTTGCTCGATTGGAGACTATCAGACTAATCATTTCTTTGGCAGCTCAAAACAAGTGGAAGATACAACAGATGGATGTAAAGTCTGCCTTCCTAAATGGAGTTCTTGAAGAGGAACTTTACATTCAGCAACCATCAGGCTATGAAGTCAAAGGGCATTGAAGACAAGGTGTTGAAGTTGAAGAAGGCTCTTTACGGGCTAAAACAAGCACCAAGGGCATGGAATAGCCGAATCGACAAGTACTTCCAAGAGAATGGCTTCAACAAATGTCCCTACGAGCATGCTCTATATAACAAGATCAAAGATGAAGATATTTTGATCGTGTGCCTCTATGTGGACGATTTGATCTTCACTGGAAGTAACCCAAGCATGTTTAATGAATTCAAGGATGTGATGATGAAAGAATTCGAGATGACAAACATGAGGCTCATGGCGTACTACCTTGGCATTGAAGTTAAGCAAAAAAATGATGGAATTTTCATTTCACAGGAAAGCTATGCAAAGGAGATACTGAAGAAGTTCAAGAATGGAGAACTGTAAGCCAATAAGCACACCGGCAGAATACGGGATCAAGATGACCAAACATGAAGAAGGCGAAAGTGTAGATCCAACATTCTTCAAAAGTTTGGTAGGAAGTCTACGCTATCTAACTTGCACGAGACCCGATATTCTTCATGCAGTTGGATTGGTTAGTCGCTACATGGAATCTCCAACAACCACCCATTTTAAAGCCGCAAAGAGAATTCTTCGCTATCTGAAAGGTACAATTGACTTTGGCTTGTTCTATTCAGTTTCTAATGATTACAAGCTTGTTGGATATAGCGACAGTGATTGGGGTGGAGACATAGATAATCGAATGAGCACTACTGGATTCGTATTTTTCATGGGAGATATTGTGGTCACATGGATGTCAAAGAAACAACCGATTGTCACATTGTCCACTTGTAAAGCGGAATATGTTGCTGCTACCTCATGTGTTTGTCATGCAATTTGGCTTAGAAATCTATTGAAGGAGATTGGTTTGATACAAGAAAAGCCTACCAAGGTTTGTGTCGACAACAAGTCAGCCATTGCCTTAGCGAAGAATCCAGTATTCCATGATCGAAGCAAGCACATTGATATTCGCTACCACTATATAAGGGAGTGTGTTGCAAGAAAAGATGTGGAAGTTGAATACGTGAAGTCACAAGATCAAGTTACTGATATTTTTATCAAGCCACTGACCAACGAAGACTTCTTAAGATTAAGGAACCTACTAGGGGTCACGAGATCAAGTTGAAGGGGGGTGTTGGATCATAAACTTGATCCATTATGGGAGCCTAAACCCAAACCCAAACTAAATTGATATCATTACTTACATCATTTAATTAAAGATGTCATTGCTTACATCATTTAAGTAATGATGTCATTGCTTACATCAATTTAGTTAGGTGAGAGTTAAATATTTGTTGAATTTGTAATGATTTAAATTAGTTTATTTGTGTGGTGTAGGATTGTTCTTGAGTAGTATAAATATCACTTCCCATTTTAGTTTTAAGTATCAAGAAAAATTAAGAGCTTATAAGTGAGTGAAGAATCAAAGTCTTATAAGAGTGAGTTGTAGTTCTTATTTTTGAGTGAGAGTGTTCTTGTAATATTTGTTTGAGTTTCAATAAAAGTTGTTTGTGTGAATGTTTTATTTCCAACAGACCAAAGCTGCTCATCGATCCCATTACCTTCCAAAGCTGCGCACGATTCCCCGACAGCGCCCGCTTGCGCCCCACTAGCCTTCTCCAAAATATTGTTTAAACCATTCGTCTGACACAACGAAAAACACGGTGGTTCCCCCACTACGTATTGTCTTGGAGACAAAAACCAAACGCCCCATATACATCACCTTTGTCAATTTAAAATTAATATGTTTATGCAAGTCTTTTATATAATTTATTTTTGGTTAATTCATAGTTTTATTTTGATTTTTTTTCATCTCTTATTGATTTTTTAAAAATTCAAAATATTTAAATTTTGAACATGATTATTTTAAATATTTTAAACAAATACATTTTATAAAATACATTTTTTATATTTTTATCAATAATAAATTTTAAATAGTGAAGAATCAAAGTTGAAAAATAATAAAAACGATACATGTTAAATTTAAAATAAGTTAAAATATTTAATTGATTATTTTATTTTAAAATGATAATCTTTAAATATATAATTTTAAAATTGTTGATATTCAAAATGTTTAATCTAATTGGTAGAGAAATCATATTGATTCCATAATTTATATATTCAAAAATAAAAAAAAATTACAATAAATATTTACAATCACAGTCGTAAATTAAATACGTAATTAGAAAAAAATTTATAACCATTAAAACAAAACTAGTAACTTAAGATTACATAAGGACAGTATAAAGAAATATTAAATTTAACCAAGAAACTCGAACAAAAATACATATAAACAAATCTGATCGTATGGACAAACGAACTATAGTAACTTAAGATTACATAAGAACAGTATAAAGAAATATTAAATTTAACCAAGAAACTCGAACAAAAATACATATAAACAAATCTGATTGTATGAACAAACAAACTACAAAAGAGAATCAAACTATTAAAAAACCATCGACAAATCATATATTAAACTCAAACGACGTAAAAAATTATTCATAAATATAAATCGAGTATACAAATTCAACATAAGAGTCTATAGCAATAATATCATAAGATTCCAATAAATATATACATGGATTTAAAAGTAGGTTGTCCTTGAAAAAACAAAAAAGGTGACCTTTAATAGTCAGCAACGAGCAAAGGCTTGGTGAGGATGATCATCATTGTTCAACACTGCTTGTACGATGGGTTCGCTTTCGTCAATTTCTTCCGCCCGATCCTGTAAATATTTTTACGTGGCGAAAATCGTGTGTTTTTGCAATAAAGACTTACAATGGAAGAAAATATGAAACGTCAGATCAGAGCTCTATGAGTAGGGAAATGGTTGTCCTTTAAAAGATTAAAAAGGAAAAAGCAAAAGGATTCGAGGAGACTTTTATAGTCAGCAAAAGCGAGGACCAGAGGATACGATAAGAACCATTTTCCTTTTCTTCTTTTTTAAGGTTTCTTCAATATCATTTGAAGATATAAAGTCTAAGACACTGGTGAAAGCGTTAAGCGCAGCTTGATAATGTATGTTAATGCCTGATAAACATTCTTCTATTCTTTCTTTGGTGCTAAGAAACCCAGCACTCTTGTTTTGTTTTGTTTTTCTGTGGGTTTCTAACTTTGTTTGTTTACAACAGATATTCAGAGGAAAAGATTGGTCGTAAAGATTCAAGTGAGCAGACTGCATCGACTAAAAAAATTATGGGATTCATTGATACCGTGTTTCAATGGACCCTTGAAGACATCTTCAATGATGATCTTTATAAGGGTCAGGTGGGTTTGCTTTGCTCTCTTTCGTGATTCTCATCATCATATTTGAATCTTTGATGTTCTTCGTTTGTTAGACATTATTTGTGGGGTTATTTTGCAGTTTCTGGAATATCTTACTCTTTAATGGAAGTTGACACTCTCTCTTAAATATTTAAACTTAGCTGTACCAGTTTACTGGAATATGTGCTTTTGTATGTAGTTTTTACTAGCCAAAAGTGGCATATTGCTTACCTAGGTAGTGGATCAGAATATTACTAGTAACAAATTTTGTAACTTCTTCTTCCCTCTTAATTATTAGTCTGTTGACTGTTATAAATGAAAAATTTGATTTGTTTAATTTGATCTTGATTGCTAGATGGAGAAGATTCCAGCTTCGTTTCAGTCGGTGGAACAATATTTTGGGGCCTATCTTTTGCCTTTATTTGAAGAGACACGAGCTGATATGTGTTCGTCTATGGAAATTATAGATAGAGCACCATATGCTGAAGTGACTTATCTTAATGAGGCGAAATCGCATGGGGCATCTTTGTTTGATGTGAATGTTGATTACAGGAGGAACAGGTTCAGTGATCATGAGAAGGATCCGTATAAAACATTTGATGTGAATGTTGATTACTGGAGAAACAGGTTCAGTGATCATGAGAAGGAGCCGTATAAAACGTTGCCGGGAGATATTTTAATCATATCTGATGTGAAACCTGAAACTGCTTCTGATTTACAAAGGGTTGGAAAAACATGGATTTTTTCCCTGGTCTCGTATATTCCAAATGATGACTATGAGGGTGATAATGGAGATAATAGCTCAACTGTGTCCTTCGAAGTTAAAACACTGGAAGATGTTTTTTATGAGATGCCGAAATCACTATATGTTGTTCAAGTGACAAATGTAACCACATCTAGACGAATATGGAATGCACTGCACATGCAGAGAAACTTGGCCATTATCAGTGAGGTTTTGCACACTGATTCTGTGGTATGCTATTATCACCTTACCTATATGTTTGTGATTTGTTTCTGTGAATGTGGCATTGTATTGTATAGTTTGTATTTGCTTTTCATAACTAGTGGTTGCTTATGATGCAAAAGGCTGTTTATTAAGCATCTTGCAATATGATTATTCATTGTGTTAACAAGCTGAGACCTTGCATGTGTCCAACTCAATATATGTACCATGAGTTTTTCATTGCATAATCGGTTTCAAATATTCAATTTTAATGTTATTACTTTATTTTTTATGTATTTGCAGGATTTAATTTTATAAAATTTCATGTTGTATGCAGGTAGCTGAAAGCTGCAGGTTCTGTTCCTCTGATATTGGTGGAAACTGGAATGAGAATTTTCTGACAAGTTTTCTGTCTCAACTGAATGAGTCACAAAAAAGGTCGACCATTGCTTGTCTCGACAAAGTACAGTGCAAACACAAGTCTCATGTGGAACTTATTTGGGGGCCACCGGGAACTGGGAAAACAAAAACAGTTGGTATGATGCTCTTTGCATTCTTGGGAATGAAGTATAGGACACTTACTTGCGCCCCGACAAATGTTGCAGTTACAGAACTAGCTTCTCGTGTCTTAAATCTGGTAAAAGAAGCTAACAAAACATGCTCTGTATTAGATGATCGGTTTTGTTCCTTGGGAGACATCCTTCTATTTGGCAGCAAAGAGAGACTTAAAGTTGATTCTGAGATTGAAGAAATATTTCTGGATTATCGTGTGAAACAACTTCAGGACTGCCTTGGGCCACTTGGTTGGTTGCACTGTTTCACTTCAATGATTACTTTTCTTGAAGATTGTGTCCTTCAGTACCATATTTTCTTGGAAAATGAATCAACCAAAGAGAGGGAACATGGTAGAGAAGACGAAGACCAAGAGAAAGAAGGTTGTAGGGACACTGATTGTAAGACCGGGATACACAAATCATTTCTTGAATATGCAAGGGAAAGATTTGTCGCTACAGCAATTCCACTGAGAAGATGTGTGTCAAGTTTACATACTCATATGCCCAAAATCTACTTTGAAGGACTTATTTTCGAAGACCTTGAAACCCTTTTAGTCCTTCTTGATTCTCTTGAAACTTTATTGTTCTTTGATGGTTTAGTTTCTGAAGAAGTGGAACTCCTTTTACGTTCAAAAGATGATAAAATGCTTCATCAAAATCTTCGTGATCCGTATCATTCATTGTGCTCAATAAGAAGCAAGTGTATTTCTGTTCTGAAATCCATTCAAGATTCTCTTTGTGAACTTAAACTGCCAAGTGCGATGAGCAGGGAATCCTTAGTTCGATTCTGCTTTCAGTCAGCTTCTTTACTCTTTTCCACTGCAAGTAGTTCTTATAAACTCTATAAGGTTGGAATGAAACCTCTCAACTTGTTGGTAATTGACGAAGCAGCGCAGTTGAAAGAATGTGAATCGGCCATTCCCATGCAATTGCCGGGCATTGCACATGCGTTTCTTATTGGTGATGAATGGCAATTGCCTGCTACAGTTCGCAGCAATGTATGCATATTATACTTGATTTACTGTAATATTTTTTTCTCCATAGTTCCCTTGCAATCCCCCCCCCCCTAATTTATTACCAGGCGTAACTTTATCAATTTCTTTGTAGGTTTCTAGGGAAGCTGGCTTTGGAAGAAGTTTATTTCAAAGGTTGATTACTTTGGGTCATTCCAAGCACCTACTGAATATTCAGTACAGAATGCATCCTTCAATTAGCTGCTTTCCAAATGCACGGTTCTACAATAACCAGATCTTGGATGCAGCTGGTGTTAAGCACGAGAGTTATGAGAAACATTATCTACCAGGACCTATGTTTGGCCCCTATTCCTTTATAAACGTCTCTGGAAGAGAAGAGAAGGGTGATTTGGGACGTAGCCGCAGGAATATGGTTGAGGTAGCCGTTGTGCAGATGTTGGTGCAAACTCTGTTCAAAGGTAATTATCTTGAGCTTAATTTTTAACTTGTATATATGTGTGCATATATGGATGATTTTACTTATATCTGGATAGTTAGTTTTATTGCATACGCTTTATTATCCTTAAAGAGATTGTTCACTTTGAGGGCTAGATAGGCCTTTCAATTCACTCCATTATTCCATATTAAAATTAGAAAGCAAGCTTCTTGTAATTAATATATTGATTTATTTTTGTTATTTTTGCATACAGCATGGAATAGCTCAAGCGAGAGGCTCAGCATTGGCATAATATCTCCCTATGCTGCTCAGGTTGTTGCAATTCAGGAGAAGCTTGGTAAGAAGTATGAGAGAAGTGATAACTTCGATGTGAAGGTGAAGTCAGTTGATGGCTTCCAGGGTGGGGAAAAAGATATCATAATAATATCAACTGTGAGATCCAATCGTTCTGGAGAAATCGGTTTTATATCCAATTCTCAAAGAACTAATGTTGCTCTAACAAGGGCAAGGTATTTCCTTGGCTTAACCTTTACTATTTCTATTCAGTTTTTGGAATTCTGTAATAAGTTGCAATATATTACTTGGTTTTTAATTCTTTCTCAGGCACTGCCTCTGGGTTTTGGGTGACGAAAGAACACTGGCCAAACATGAATCTGTTTGGCAGGATTTAGTTAAAGATGCAAAAATGCGTCATTGTTTCTTTGAAGCTGTTGAAGACAAGGGATTAGAGAAATCTATTTTTGATGCCAGGAAAGAGTTTGATCAACTTGATGATTTGCTTAATAATGATAGTGTTCTCTTCAAGAATGCTAGGTGGAAGGTGAAATCTTGCTGTTGAACATAGTTGTGAACTAATTTTTCTTCATAATTTTAGTTATAGAAACTACATTAGATACTAGGTGCGTATGTCTCTAAGCTCTAACTTTTTTATCTTTTCATTTCCCATAACCTCAGGTTCTATTCAGTGACAACTTCAAAAAGTCATTTGGGAAGTTGAAATCTGCCCAAACCCAGAAATCAGTTCTAAACCTTCTTTTAAAACTTTCTTGCGGCTGGCGACCGAAGAGAAATGTTAATTTATCTTGTGAAAATTCTTCTATGATCTTGAAACAATTTAAGATTGAAAGTCTTTATATTGTCAGCTCAATTGATATACTGAAAGAGCAGAGGTACACTCAAGTATTGAAGGCTTGGGATCTTTTGCCCTTAGAGGATATTTCAAGATTGGTTAAGCGCCTAGATGGCATCTTCAAAATGTATACAGATGGTTTTATCTGTCATTGCAATGAGAAATATATGGATGGGTATGTGACCTTTTTAGCAGTCCGTGTAAACATAAAATTTTCCGTTCATAAATATGAGTATTATGTTTCCCATGCAGTAATTCTCAACTTCTACATTGTTTTTACTCCTTTTCCCCCTTTTTGTATTTAGGCATTTGGAAGTTCCCAAAACTTGGACCTCATTAGATGTTGTCAGGTATAAGACATTAAGGCCAGACGAAGTAGAAAACAGTTCCACTGGTAGTGCTTCAGGTGGTGGATGTTATTTAGAAAACTCAAAAGTCAGTGAGAGCTTGCTCTTGATGAAGTTCTACTCTTTATCATCGGGTGTTGTCAGCCATCTTCTCTGTGATCATGATGGAAGAGAACTAGAACTTCCGTTCGAGGTGACAGACCATGAACGTAGTATAATCTTATTCCCAAGAAGCACATTTATTTTAGGGAGATCAGGAACTGGGAAGACTACTGTGCTGACTATGAAGTTGTTTAAACAAGAGCAATCTCACCTGTTAGCAACTGAAGGTTTTGATCCAGTTACCACAAATAGCACTAACGATGTCCTTCGTGCAAACAGAAATATGGGCGCTGTTGGAAGGACTGAAACAACTCAATTGCGCCAACTTTTTGTCACCGTCAGCCCAAAACTCTGTTATGCAGTGAAACATCACGTTCTTCAATTGAAAAGGTGTGTTGGATGTTGAGCTAAAATATTATCTTCCGGTTAGGGTACTTTATTTAGATGCATGTGTTTTTCCTTTTTTTCCTGATGTGACTAGTCTTTTTCTACAGATTTGTCAGCAATGGAAAATTTTCTCAAGAGAGTGCATCGCAAGAGGCCGATGATATCGATGGTGCAGCACAATTCAAGGATATTCCTGATTCATTTGTGGATATTCTTCCTGAGGCATACCCACTTGTAATAACCTTGCAAAAGTTTCTGATAATGCTTGATTTTACTATTGGCAACTCGTTCTTTGAGAAATTCTATGATGCAAGGGAGCTTTCAAATTTGGAAGTTGTAAATGCTCCGTCCTTGGTTCGGAATTGTATAAGAATAAGCGAGGTAAACTTTGAGAAGTTCTGTTCAAATTATTGGCCTCATTTTAATGCTAGGCTAACAAATAAACTTGACTCATCCAGAGTCTTTACAGAGATAACTTCTCATATAAAAGGTGGCTTGCAATCAGGAGATTCCTGTGGCGGTAGACTTAGTAAGGATGATTATGTGAAACTATCTGAGGGTCGGGCGTCTACCTTAACTTCACAGGAAAGACAAATGGTCTATGATATTTTTCAAGATTATGAAAAAATGAAGGGAGAAAATGGCGAGTTTGATATGGCTGATGTTGTGAATGATCTACATAGCCGACTTCAGAATGAAAGATATGGGGGTGACATTATGGATTTTGTTTATATTGATGAGGTGCAAGATCTTACAATGAGACAAATTGCTTTGTTCAAACATGTTTGCAAAAATGTTAGTGAAGGCTTTGTTTTCTGTGGGGATACTGCCCAAACAATTGCCAGGGGAATTGATTTTAGATTTGAGGATATACGAACCCTTTTCTTCAATGAGTTTGTTCTGGAATCAAAAGGTGAAAAAAATCATGAGAAAAAGGAGAAGGGTCAAATATCTAAAAGTTTTCACTTGAGCCAGAATTTTCGTACACATGATGGTGTACTGAGGTTAGCGCAAAGTGTAATCGATCTTCTTTACCATTACTTTCCTTCATTTGTTGATAGTTTATCCCCTGAAACGAGTCTAATATATGGAGAAGCTCCAATCTGGCTTGACTCTGATAGTAGTGAAGACAATGTAATTGCAAAAATATTCACACACAGTGGTAAACCTGAGGGACATATGGTCGGATTTGGAGCGGAGCAGGTCATACTCGTACGAGATGATCCTGCCAAGAACGAAATATTGAAGTTTGTTGGCAAGCAAGCCCTTGTTCTGACTATAGTGGAATGCAAAGGTTTAGAGTTTCAGGTATTTTGTTTTTAATGTTTATTCTTGTTTATCCGGTCTGCATGCTATATTTGAAAATGTCAACTAGTTCATCCGTTTTATGATTAATTTTTTGTACATTATATTTATGTAGGACGTATTGTTGTACAACTTTTTTAGTTCATCACCACTAAAGAATCACTGGAGAATTGTATACGAGTACATGAAGGAGCAAGGCATACTTGATGCTCAGTGCCCATTCCCAAGTTTCAAACAGGGGAAACACAACATTATGTGCTCTGAATTAAAGCAGTTATATGTTGGCATCACCCGCACAAGGCAAAGACTGTGGATTTGTGAAAATGTTAAAGAGTTTTCCGAGCCAGTATTCAATTACTGGAAAAAGAAGTGTCTTGTTCAAGTGAGAAAGTTGGATGACTCACTTGCTCAAGCAATGCAAGTTGCAAGCAGCTCTGAAGAGTGGAAGTCACGCGGTTATAAGGTTCGTTGTTTCTTGAAGGTCTATAACTCATCCGATTGTTCTTGCTGATAAATCTAATTTATAGGTTCCATTAATTTTATTTTATGAATAATCTAATGTCAATCTAACAACTCATTTATCCCTCTTAATTGTGTGTTCTGCAGCTGTTGCATCAGGGTAACTATGAGATGGCGACCATATGCTTTGAAAGAGCTAATGATTCATATGGGGAAAAACTAGCCAAGGCTCTTGGACTTAGAGCAAATGCTGATCGTTTGCATGGTTCAAATCTCGAAATGGCTTCTATTGCCAGGAGGCAGGCTGCTGAAATTTTTTATTCCATTGGCAAGGCTGAGCATGCTGCAGAGTGCTTTTACATGTTGAAAGAGTATGAAAGAGCAGGTAAAGTACAATTTTGCCACTTTATACATTGTTTATTGCATGATTTATGACTGAAACTATTGCTTTGAAAATGCAGGTCACATTTATTTGGAAAAATGTGGGGAATCTGCTCTGGAGAGAGCGGCAGAATGTTTTGTTCTTGCCGGATGTTACATGACTGCAGCAGAAGTGTATGCAAAAGGCAATAATATCTCAAAATGCTTGTCTGTATGTATGAAAGGAAAACTCTTCGACACGGGCTTGCAATACATTCAATATTGGAAACAACATGCAAATGTAGATGAAAAAATGGTCCAAGGAAGTGAAGATTTGGAGGAACATAAGCAAAAGTTTTTGGAGAACTGTGCCAGCCATTATCATGAGATTAATGATAAGAGAAAAATGTTGACTTATGTCCGAGCTTTTGATTCGATGAATTCGAGACGAAAGTTCTTGCGGTCCTTAGAGTGTTTTGATGAGCTCTTATCTTTGGAAGAAGAATCGGGGAACTTCATCGAGGCAGCAAATATTGCAAAGTTGAGAGGCAACCTTCTGCTTGCTGCTGATTTGCTTGGGAAGGGTTCACAATATGAGGAGGCCGTGCATCTTATTCTGTGGTATGTGTTTTCTAACTCTCTATGGGTAGCTGGGAGCAGTGGATGGCCATTGAAGCCGTTTAAAGAAAAAGAGAAGCTTCTATCTGAAGCTAAGTATTTTGCGAAGAACTCTTCAACCCAGTTTTATGGGCTTGTTTGTTCAGAGGCTGATATTTTTCTGAACAAGCCGAGTAACTTGTTCTTGATGAAACAATATTTAAGTGCTTCACAGGCTCACAAGAGTACCAGAGGTGAAATGTTGGTTGCTCGAATGATTCTTGATCATCATCTTCGTTTAAAAATCTCAAAATATGAATGGACAGATGAAATGGCCTCTGATCTAGCAAGCTTTTCAGATGAGCAAATTTCCGATAACCGGGTTTCGGCTGAATCACTGGTCTACTTTTGGAATTTTTGGAAGGATAAAATCTTGAAGATATTCGAGTATCTTGATCGTGCTGAAAACCAAGGTGGAACTGAAGTTTCTGGAAGATATGGAGAATTTTGCATGAACTATTTTGGGGTCTGGAGACAGTTTGATAATTTAAATGCTGTCTATCATCTTCAGAATTCTGATGCTGAATGGTGGAGGAAAGTCCATAACAAACCTGTTTGTGGAAACTCGAAACATATTTCTATTTCAATCCATCAATTTGTCTCGGCTGCAAGGGGCTATTGGTGTTCAGAATTGCTCTCTGTTGGCCTGCAAGTCCTGAAAATGCTCGAGTCACTTTATAATTTATCTCATAGGAATTCTCTGTCATCTTTTAATCAAAGCAGGTGTCTTACTCATATCTACGAGGTTTCAAGTTTTCTCTTGAACTCCAAGTTTCTGAACTGCAATCATACAAAGAAGGATTTGGTGAAATTCCTCAACCTGTCAACAGATCTCTTCTTTGGATACGTATTTCCTCTTGATTGGCGAGAATCATTGAGTGAAAACATGATCTCTCTACGGGGATCTGAAATCTCAAGGAATTTACTTGAAGTTATATCGGAAAAGATCGGATTAGAAAGTAAAAAGTTGTCCTATGGAGAAATTGGAAAGGTGGCTCTGATAATTCTTGGATCCGGTCAGCTGAATAAGGAACTATATGGGAAGATTCTCCGTTGTTTACAATGGAATGAAGCATGGCGGAGCTTCGTTGCGAATCTCAACGAGGATAGAAGCTCGGGAATCAAGTTCCATGATGCTTTACAAGATACTTATAATGCAAACTGGAGAATGTGTGATTATATGTCACCAGTTTGTTTCTTGTATCTTGTCGAGCGCTATCTGATGTTGTTATCCTTCATTAAAGGATACTTCTTCACCACGAAAACGACTTTTGTGGAATGGCTTATATACGAGGATGGGAGACCCTGCACAACTTCCAGTTTTGTGGCTGTTGATCAGCAATTCTTGGAATACAGTCTTAAATTTGTAACTGACATGGTTCATAACGTCCTGTATTGTAAGAGAGAGACCATAGGTTGGATCCAACAGTCTGGTATAAATGTGAAGTATCATTCGTTGCTGGTTTTGAGATTGGTGATCATTGTATGTTTGCTGCATCTGAATTTTGGCAAGGGTCTTGAATTACTTTTTCACTTGCTGGGTCAAAAGCATATTACAGACCAACTTCCCCAGCAGTTTTGTGATGCTCTTCGGAGAAGGCGGAGTAATAATTATCTGAATATCGATGTAAATCTGCTTTCTGATGCTTTTAAGAAGATCGGAAACCCTCTTGTAATCGTAAGCGTGAAAGGAGGATGTCCTAAATTTGGGTGCAAGGATGCCATATTTATTGATATGAAGGTTAATCCATGCAAGGAAGAAATATTGAGAAGTTTGTTCCCTAAAACTGGAAGTCCTAAATATGGAACTACTGATTTCTCTGGGAAACCACTTCCTCCAGGTAGTTCTGATGAAGGGACGAGCTCCGAGGTTGTTCCGTCTTCAAGCTTGGTTTCTTTGTCGGATCAAGACTTGAATACTCAGAATCAAAATGTTAGTGATCCACAGTTTAACCGTGATCATTTTTTGGAAATTGTTAAAGCATTAACGGCAGTGGATGGTATCAAAGATCTGAGGACCTTTATCTCACATGCTTCAACATTGAGGGTAATGCTTATACGCACGCGATTTGACGTGCCCGCTTGTCTTGCTGTTTTTCATGTCAGTTCTACTTGTTTAATCGTTACATCATGTGCTACATTTTGCAGGTATATCTAGGAGGATTCATTTTCATCATCGATGCTGGTATAAAGGAATGTTCGCAGAAGAATTCTGCAGATGGTGAAGAGGACTTCTTGAAGGCTGCAATCAGCTTGCTCGATCTAACGAAGGAACTGCATAGTCAACTAGAACCGAGGTCAGTTCCATTCATCTTGCTTTTACCTTGTGAAGTTCAAACACACCATTTTACATGAATCTTAGAAGTTCCTGCTGCTCTCCATTCCCTTTTTTCAGTAAGCTGGAACTTCCGAGTAATATTCCAATCGTCGGCGCCCTTTGCGAGGAGCTACTTTCAGGGTGGTCCGCGATGGAGCCTTTCCAGCGGCGACTATTCCACTCGGACAAAGATGAAGAAAACAAATCTGATGAATCCGGTGAAGGGTGCAATGCAGAAGAGAGTACAAGTAAAGCCGAGGAATGTAGCAACAAGGGTAAGAAGCCAGCTTCCGAAGCTACTGCCAATTCCAAATCGCAACGGAAAAGCAAACCCAAGAAAAGCAAGAAGGGTGGCCGAAAACATAAGTAGATAAGTGTTCTTGTAATGAAGAAAGTGGTAATTCTATTTGTTCAAAGTACAATGATCTATGGACCTTTATCACTTAATAAAAGAAATGAAAAAAATACAAAAATTATTATTATTGTTACAACTCCCATCAGTTAAAAAAACCCTATTTCTCTCTTGCTCTAACTGAAATTCTTTACTTAATTAATATAAAGATGATAGAATAATTATAGTTGCAATATATTTAAAAAATATTATTTTTGATCAAATTAATTTTTAAATATATTTTTATATAATTTAATTCCACAAAATATATAAAATATTTAATTTCATAAATTAAAAAAGTTTTTTCTAAAACTATATTATGAAATTTAAAAGTTAAAATAATAAGATATTCATATATATATATATATATATATATATATATATATATATATAATCTAAAAGTTGAAAAAGGGTTGTCCTTGGAAAAATATAAAGGAGACTTGTATAATTGTACATTACTGCTTTTACGAAGGATTCGCTTTCATCGATTTCTTCCGTCGATTGTGCAAGTGTTTTTGCAATAAATACTAAGGGTGTGTTTGGTTCACGGAATGTAAGATTACCAGTGGGAATAAAAGATTACTAGGGAATAGGATTACTGGGAATGTTACATTACTATGTTTGGTTGGTTTGGCAGGAATGTAAGATTACCTTTTTTGGTTGAAAGAATAAAAGATTACTGGAATGTATATTTTACCAAATTGACCTTGTTCTATATTATTTAAGGTGTGAAATTCAAATTATTTAAATAAAAATTATTTATATAAAAATTCATCAATAATATATTTAAATAAAAATTATTTATATAAAAAATCATTGGTAATATATTATTTTATTATTTAAATATATCATGTATAATTTTAATTAATATTAAATTTTACATAATTTATTTGAAAAATATATTAAAATTTTACTTCAACATAATTTATATAAAAATATATCATGTTTAATTTAGGGATTTTTAACTTTCACTATGATATTGAATCAACCATGACGATGATTCCGTTGGGTAATATTTTCCACACAAAATAGCTTCTAAATTTCCCTGCATTGGTGCCTTTAAATTTATTTGAAGTGAATGCTATAAATATTATACAAATTGGAATGTTATTTACATGCTAGGTCATGCATGCATAATGGAATGAATTTGTGTATACACTATACAAAGATTTCGAAAAAAGAATGAGTAAGTAGCAGAACCAAAAAGAATTCAGACTTGAAGGAACACAATGGGCATAAGGTCAGCGTAAGGTTTTGATTCACCTTTCATGGTGTTTACAAGAGGCAATTCTAACATCTGGTGCTTCCTCTCCGGTTTATTTGAAGGCCATTAATGCGGTGTATATTTCATCGGTTTTTTTAAGGTACATAATTGAGAATTCACATAGTGACAACATGAAGGGGTTATGCTTGTCTCTTCATGAAAATGAACTGGTTCCTAAGGATTTCATGACTAGTAAATCTGCAACTATTTGGCTCTTCATCCTTATCTGTTCGTGAGTTTTGAAATTGAAGTTTGTAAATGAGTATCTTGACAAGTCGTTACTTACTGATGAATTGCGTCATGACTTGATTTTTATTTCTAATGTGCAGATCAAAAGATTGAGAATCTTGTAATGCATAATGTGCTTACCTTCAATGGTTCAATAGATGTAAGGTACACCAGCGCTTAATAATGCATTTTTTACATTGGCATTTCTGCTTAATTTTCTCCTAATATTACACTATTTTCCTCGCAAATCCTACGACGTCCCTTCTACACCAGGAGTTGCTCAACTTCATGCTTGTTGCGATGTCAACTCAACTTCTTTCTGGTCCAACCCCAGGGCCAAAAGATGTAAACCCTTTTCTTGATGCTGCAATGTCTCAGGTTATAAGTTAAGACCTTAGCATGATATTTTACTCCAAAAATTTCAAATTTACTTACTCATTCTTTGGTTAGCAGGAAAGTTTGATGGTTAATTTGGTAGTTCGCAGATTGCTTCTCAGTTACATAATGCGACCTCGTCTTCCATGTAGTAGTGCTACTTATTCTATTTTTTCTGAAGAAAGTCAACTGGGTGTTCTACAAAGAGTTGGTTCTACTGCTGGATGGTCTTTTACCTGATACTCTTATTAATATTGAGCCCAATACCACAAATAACTTTTGTATAGTGTATACTCTTATTCATACTGATACATAAGGTCAGCATCAAGGTTCAAAAGAATCCAAAAAGAATTCAGACTTGAAGGAACATACTCCGAAAAAAGAACGAAAAAACAAAACCAACAATAGGATATTGCATCCGCTAACAACCATTTACACAGTTACAAACAGATAACAACATTAGCCTAATTAATTTTAAATATAAAAGGATTCAGTCCTGAAGAAAAATATTCAGACAAAAGAAGAAAAAAACACTAACAGGATATTGCATCTGCTAACAATCTTTTATATGGCTACAAATAGAAAATAGTATTAACCTAATTAATTTTAAATATCTGTGCAACAGAAAATTTAGACATAATTAACAAAAAGATGGTCTAACATAAAAGGTGCATCAATTGCAATTTTCTTTTGAGATACATCTGGAAGAGTTAGTAAAAATCAAAAAATTCCAAAATAATAAGAATCTTGCCTTATGTTTGAATACCTTATTGTACACTTTTAAACTTCAAGAGCCCAAGTAAGAAAGTTCACTATAGTTCAAGCAAAATATGTTTATATATAAGTTCTGAAATTAACTCAAAATATTATCAAACTTTTCATCAAGAAAAGCTTACTTCAAACTAATGGCTTTCAAGCTACAACCTTGTAACACTAGCAACCAAGGAACACCTATTTAACTGTTCCAAATAGCAAAGTGAAGGTTTTTTCTCTATCGAGTTTCACTATATATTCCACAACCTATCACCAAAACTCAATAAAACAAACAATGCTGCTACTCAAATGCCTATCAAAATAGAATTATAAAGAAATTGGTATGGTGAACAAGGTGATGTAAACCTTTTCCAACGCCATATGAGCAGCAGACTGCTCAACGTCTTTCTTTTTCTTAAAGGACTTAGACACAACAGTAAAATCCGGAAGCTCCAAGGTACAACGATGAAGGCAAGGCCCCTTCTGAAGGATTGCCAATCCTGGGAATCCATTTTGAGTAGGTTCCTCTACTTCCTCTACCGAATAAGAAGCTTTACTCCCAAACTTTTGGTGTATAATAGCCTTTGGCGTAAGCGTTGGCTTTCTTATTGCTTGTGCCAACGATCCTCCAGTTTCCATGTGACTTCCAGGTGTTTGAATAAACCAAACTGGAAAACAAAAACTGAAAAAGTTCTGCAAACTATCACTTATGCAAATAAAATGGTAAGAACAACAACTGAATCAAACTTGCATGTCACCAATTGCACAAACTATGTAACACCCCCAACCCGTATCCGACCCGGATACGAGTCCGAAGTGTCACATTGACTTTTCAAACCTTGACTCTTAAGAAAAATCCCGGGGAAATTTAAAACTTTATTTAAAACAAAATACAGACTTTATCAGAGTGCTCGTACTTAATGACTTATTACATGCCAACACTTTATACATAACCAAAAACATACTTTATCAAATATTTCTGATCTGATCTTTTGGTAAGGAAAACTGACCTGTCTTGCTCCGCACCACTCCTTACTCTTCTCGAAACCTACGTGTGAAACAATCACACGCTAAGTCGAAGACTTAGTGAGGCATAACAACTTATAATGCACTTTAAAACCTATATTGATACATGCATGTTTTGTTCTATCATGTTACAGCAAGTTCATGCATTTTTCATATCGTATAAAATCATATCAGATTAATTGCAGTAAATACATGCATACACATAATTCATCATTAACAATTTATCATATAATCACATACTATTTCAATCAAACACTATACACACACAACATCATATCATTTCTATAGCATTTATCATACCACTAACTTATATTTGTTCATATCTCTGGATTAGCCCATGTACATATGTGAGAACTATCGATATGTGAGTCTATAGAGGTTGTGCACTATGCTGTCACCACAGCTCGTATAAATGCACCGAAGTGCCCCGTAGAATTGCACCGAAGTGCCCATAGAATTGCACCGTAGTGCCCGTAGAATGATGTCCATAAGGACCACGTAGAATTCCTTAAGAATCATATACATATACTATGGATCAAGTATGTGTCTTTCAAGACTTCACACAGGTTCCAAAGGATATACATATGTCCTAAAGAACAGAATAAACCCTCGACTCTTGGCATGCCAACTATACCCCTAGCTCTCATGACACATAACATGGGCGTTATCATTTATTTCATTTCAAATATACACATAAACTTGTAATTCACTTTCACATATCACGTATCACATAGCTTCTTTTCATATGATCACATAGTCACATATGTCATGTTTTCATATAATTTCTATCATTTCTCACCCAATCACCTTTATTCATATAAACATACTTATCATATCTTGTTCACATAAGATCATATACTTCATATAATATATCGAAACACCTAGAACACTTTCACGTAGCTTATAGTCATAAGTTTTGTCTCGTAACATATACTTGTTTTCACATATATATATATTTCCTATCAATTCTTATACCATCACATAATTCCTTTAACATACATAACATATCATGTAACATTATAATAGAAATACTTATAAGTCCTATCACTTAAAGCACATATACTTATAGTCACATTGCTTATATCTTAATCGTATGCCTTCTCTTAAACATATATATTCACATGTTCATGTAATTCACCATTTCATCACATAATTGGGTATTCATATAACTCATTTCATTTCATTTCATATCTATCTATATATATATATATCCTCAAGATTATCCTAATATAAATCATATCGCACTCTTATATTTCGTATTCATCTAGGGCAGACTTATAAACATATCTCACTTTTATTATTTCTATATATAATCTAATCTGTTACTTAATTCAATTTCATATAGCTCTTATAATCTTCTCATATAACTTCACAAATTTCTATCATTCAACCCAGGTGTTATAGTTTTATTTAAACCTATGAATCTTTCCCATCTAGCTTATCTTATACGTTCATCTTATCATTTATGTTCAAATCCCCTAGTTGGTGTACTATTTTCACTTCATCCTATAGATCAATATTATCCAGTTTATTTGACTTATCAAGTAAAAATATAATTATATTTTACTATGATCACATAGTTTATATCTCATACTTTGCTTTCTCATGTTCACCTATATCATGTCATAAGGCTCATATCTTTCTCATGCATTCACATAGTTCAGTTTCACATATGTATATATATATATACATATACCTTATATAGCACATACTTCTCATAACATTACATTCAAAAGCATGTCAACACATATATTCATGCATACATACAATTCATGTCATTCATATACGTATAATCATATATTCATGCATTCTAACATAGGAAATAGACTTGTCGCAAGTCTTGTTTCCATTTAGCACCATCAACTAACTAATATGCACTCACCTGGCCTCACTAGCCAATTCCAATCTCTTATCTTTCCCTTGATCGATCTTACTTGCCAAACGTTCCGGAATTTCTTTATGCGTAGAATCTACATAAATGTACATTTCGTGACAATCATTAGATACCTACACCTTCTAATTGGATACTAGCAACTTAAACGAACTTATTAAACCCATATTCCCAATTTTCCTTTAGGGGGAATCGGTTCCCCCCTATGGGGGTATCGGTTCCCCCATGACATACTGGAAATTCTTGTTCGTTTGAAGGGGTATCGGTTCCCCTTGAATGGGTACCGATTCCCCTTGCCCAGAAATCATATTTTGAGCTCGAAAATCCTTCATTTTCAGCTCAATACATCATACTTCATTCCCTTTAATATTCCTAACTTTCATGCACATACTTAAACTCATTTCTACTCCATAATCCCTTCTTTAAACTCAAAATTCTATCTTCCATATAAGATTCAAAAAATCATACCAAATTTCCAATGTGTTCTAATTCCAATTCTAACACTTCCTACCTCTTAATTTAATCCTTGACAAGTCAAATTCAACTTCACAATCTATTAACTCCTTCCATATCAAAAATTCACTTCAAAACTCATTTTTCTTAATTTCTCATAACTTGTTAATCTTTGAGGTTTAAGCCCCCTAAAGCTTTCCTTAATCTTTCTTAATATCCCAAGAATCAAAACAAGCTTTAAAACGAAAGAATTAACCAACTAAAGACCCCCTTACCTTATACCAAGCTTCACGGTGGAGAGGAGGAAGAAGAAGACTGAAGAATGCTCTGGACTCTTCTTCATACGTGCTTATTACCCTTAAAAAAAATTATAAAAAATCTTTCTGGTCAAATGACCATAATACCCTTAATTTCCTTTAATAATTACCAAATAACCTTCAATATATATTCAAATAATTATTGAATTCTTTCATTCTTCTACTTTAGTCACCAAATTCTGAAACTTTACAATTTGGTCACTAACCCGGTATTGCGGATGTTACAAATCTCCCCTCCTTTTTAAAAAAATTCGTCCTCGAATTTTTCACTAAACAACTTAGTAAGAACATATCTTCTAATGTTCTTATGTTGCTTCCTTTACTTAATCTTTCTTTCTCTTAGTTCTTCAACTACCTTTTTCCTTTATACATCCTTATCATGTTACTTATCATATAACCAATAGCATCAGTTCTTATCACTCAAAATCCTTAATCAATCAAATTCTTTATCAATCTTTAATTACCTTATAACCATACCACACTTGTATTTCGTCATCATTGACCAAAACACAACTTTAAATCTTTTTTCAATGTGTCTATATCAAAAATTGTCCTATGTACTTCCATAGTCATCGTATCTGATCCTTTAAATCAATCCCTTCCATTTCTTTACTCCTTAATTTCTTATACATAAATCATATATTTCCTTTCATATTCACATACTCTTGTCTTATCACTTATACTCATCTTTATGTACCAATCTTTATTGCATCCTCATTACTTTAATAACCCTTTTCTTATACATAACTTCATTCTTTATC
This sequence comes from Hibiscus syriacus, assembly GCF_006381635.1. NCBI lineage: Eukaryota > Viridiplantae > Streptophyta > Magnoliopsida > Malvales > Malvaceae > Hibiscus > Hibiscus syriacus. Next base: position 531,842 of record NW_024063537.1, read on the forward strand.
ATTCTTATACTTGTATTTTTCTTCCTGAAGATTCCATGCAAATACTTATCTCAGTTTCTACATCATAGCTATTTGCTCAGAATATACAATCATATTCAAATTCACATCATAATCAATTAACTCAACTTTACCTTTTCCTTCAATCTTATTATTCTATCACTTTTACTCTGACAGCTAGTCAATAATATATGTTCAATATAGGGTACAAACCCTAATCCACCAAACACATACATCCTATCAAATCGAAATTATCTTAAAAATTCACTTACTCAACTTATCAATTTTACCTCTATTCTCTTATATCCCGAAATTTCTTTTATTCAAACACAACATTCTGACTTCCTGTGTCCTATAATTTGATCATCGATATACACATTCTCAAACTCTTCTTATCAATCCTCAGCTTTACTTAAATATACAAATTTTTACTTCATTTTCCTTTACTATACCACATTATTATGATCCAAATATGCAACTGTATCCAGATCCATTGCAGATCTGGTTATCATATCCTGACAATATCTTATAATCTTATAATTCCAGTACATTTCCATCGCATATTCTTGTTAGCTAACGCTAACTTTTCCGTCTTAACTGCAAACCCTTATCATATAAACGCTCTGGCTTATACACAATGTTATTCCTTCATTTCGAACTCATAAGCTCTGACATATACATCTTATACGCTTGTCACTGATGCACTTATCCTTGAATTCTTCTATACGTAATCATCACGTCATTAGATCTTTTTAACATTCTTATGGTGACACCCGTTCACCATATTCTATCTTATTCACATAATAGCAAAACTACTCTACATCGTTTTTCCGATTCCAAACGATGAAAATTTTCTATCATTATTCAGATATGATTTCAGCTTTCTGAAATCAACTTTTGATCTTACTAGGCATTTCCTGAGGTGTCCGCTCTTCATCCTGCCTGGCCAGGGCAAGTGAATAGCTATCACCATCAGGAATATCACCTTTCACTTACTTCGAAATTATCACGATCGGATTTCTACTGTATTAAACTATTCTTATTTTATTAGCAAGACAACGTATTCCTTACACTATCAGATCAGAAATTTTTCAATCTATGTTGGCATGTACACCTTTTATGACCTTTTGGACTTCAGTTTATGCCGAGAATCGGCTAAACCATAGCTCTGATACCATTAAATGTAACACCCCCAACCCGTATCCGACCCGGATACGAGTCCGAAGTGTCACATTGACTTTTCAAACCTTGACTCTTAAGAAAAATCCCGGGGAAATTTAAAACTTTATTTAAAACAAAATACAGACTTTATCAGAGTGCTCGTACTTAATGACTTATTACATGCCAACACTTTATACATAACCAAAAACATACTTTATCAAATATTTCTGATCTGATCTTTTGGTAAGGAAAACTGACCTGTCTTGCTCCGCACCACTCCTTACTCTTCTCGAAACCTACGTGTGAAACAATCACACGCTAAGTCGAAGACTTAGTGAGGCATAACAACTTATAATGCACTTTAAAACCTATATTGATACATGCATGTTTTGTTCTATCATGTTACAGCAAGTTCATGCATTTTTCATATCGTATAAAATCATATCAGATTAATTGCAGTAAATACATGCATACACATAATTCATCATTAACAATTTATCATATAATCACATACTATTTCAATCAAACTATACACACACACATCATATCATTTTTATAGCATTTATCATACCACTAACTTATATTTGTTCATATCTCTGGATTAGCCCATGTACATATGTGAGAACTATCGATATGTGAGTCTATAGAGGTTGTGCACTATGCTGTCACCACAGCTCGTATAAATGCACCGAAGTGCCCCATAGAATTGCATCGAAGTGCCCGTAGAATTGCACCGTAGTGCCCGTAGAATGATGTCCATAAGGACCACGTAGAATTCCTTAAGAATCATATACATATACTATGGATCAAGTATGTGTCTTTCAAGACTTCACACAGGTTCCAAAGGATATACATATGTCCTAAAGAACCGAATAAACCCTCGACTCTTGGCATGCCAACTATACCCCTAGCTCTCATGACACATAACATGGGCGTTATCATTTATTTCATTTCAAATACACATAAACTTGTAATTCACTTTCACATATCACGTATCACATAGCTTCTTTTCATATGATCACATAGTACATATGTCATGTTTCATATAATTTCTATCATTTCTCACCCAATCACCTTTATTCATATAAACATACTTATCATATCTTGTTCACATAAGATCATATACTTCATATAATATATCGAAACACCTAGAACACTTTCACGTAGCTTATAGTCATAAGTTTTGTCTCGTAACATATACTTGTTTTCACATATATATATTTCCTATCAATTCTTATACCATCAATAATTCCTTTAACATACATAACATCATGTAACATTATAATAGAAATACTTATAAGTCCTATCACTTAAAGCACATATACTTATAGTCACATTGCTTATATCTTAATCGTATGCCTTCTCTTAAACATATATATTCACATGTTCATGTAATTCACCATTTCATCACATAATTGGGTATTCATATAACTCATTTCATTTCATTTCATATCTATCTATATATATATATATCCTCAAGATTATCCTAATATAAATCATATCGCACTCTTATATTTCGTATTCATCTAGGGCAGACTTATAAACATATCTCACTTTTATTATTTCTATATATAATCTAATCTGTTACTTAATTCAATTTCATATAGCTCTTATAATCTTCTCATATAACTTCACAAATTTCTATCATTCAACCCAGGTGTTATAGTTTTATTTAAACCTATGAATCTTTCCCATCTAGCTTATCTTATACGTTCATCTTATCATTTATGTTCAAATCCCCTAGTTGGTGTACTATTTTCACTTCATCCTATAGATCAATATTATCCAGTTTATTTGACTATCAAGTAAAAATATAATTATTTTTACTATGATCACATAGTTTATATCTCATACTTTGCTTTCTCATGTTCACCTATATCATGTCATAAGGCTCATATCTTTCTCATGCATTCACATAGTTCAGTTTCACATATGTATATATATATATATACCTTATATAGCACATACTTCTCATAACATTACATTCAAAAGCATGTCAACACATATATTCATGCATACATACAATTCATGTCATTCATATACGTATAATCATATATCATGCATCTAACATAGGAAATAGACTTGTCGCAAGTCTTGTTTCCATTTAGCACCATCAACTAACTAATATGCACTCACCTGGCCTCACTAGCCAATTCCAATCTCTTATCTTTCCCTTGATCGATCTTACTTGCCAAACGTTCCGGAATTTCTTTATGCGTAGAATCTACATAAATGTACATTTCGTGACAATCATTAGATACCTACACCTTCTAATTGGATACTAGCAACTTAAACGAACTTATTAAACCCATATTCCCAATTTTCCTTTAGGGGGAATCGGTTCCCCCCTATGGGGGTATCGGTTCCCCCATGACATACTGGAAATTCTTGTTCGTTTGAAGGGGTATCGGTTCCCCTTGAATGGGTACCGATTCCCCTTGCCCAGAAATCATATTTTGAGCTCGAAAATCCTTCATTTTCAGCTCAATACATATACTTCATTCCCTTAATATTCCTAACTTTCATACACATACTTAAACTCATTTCTACTCCATAATCCCTTCTTTAAACTCAAATTCTATCTTCCATATAAGATTCAAAAATCATACCAAATTTCCAATGTGTTCTAATTCCAATTCTAACACTTCCTACCTCTTAATTTAATCCTTGACAAGTCAAATTCAACTTCACAATCTATTAACTCCTCCATATCAAAATTCACTTCAAAACTCATTTTCTTAATTTCTCATAACTTGTTAATCTTTGAGGTTTAAGCCCCCTAAAGCTTTCCTTAATCTTTCTTAATATCCCAAGAATCAAAATAAGCTTTAAAACGAAAGAATTAACCAACTAAAGACCCCCTTACCTTATACCAAGCTTCACGGTGGAGAGGAGGAAGAAGAAGACTGAAGAATGCTCTGGACTCTTCATACGTGCTTATTACCCTTAAAAAAATTATAAAAAATCTTTCTGGTCAAATGACCATAATACCCTTAATTTCCTTTAATAATTACCAAATAACCTTCAATATATATTCAAATAATTATTGAATTCTTTCATTCTTCTACTTTAGTCACCAAATTCTGAAACTTTACAATTTGGTCACTAACCCGGTATTGCGGATGTTACAAAACTAAACCCTAAACCCTTGAATAAAAAATCAAAAAGAAAAACAGTACCCTAACCATATTCTATACAATCAACCAATAAAATCATAGAAAATAAAAATATAAAAATGAAGAAAGACCCATTAATTTCTTGAATGGTGGAAGATTGAAATCTATTGTGTTATGCATATGAAATTAATTCCAACTCCATAATCAATGTTCTGCAATTGCCAAACATAGAGATGAGAAGAACAGAAAAACAGAGATGAGAAGAACAAAAAAAATTGAATAGAAAAAGGCAGGGAAGTGAGAAGGACGGAAGTCCTTATAAGGAACAAGTTGGGGAAAGCAAAATAAATGAAAGGGAGTGGAGAAAAATCTTACCAGGAGAATCTCAGTGGGAAAACAACGATTTTTTCGCAGGCAACCTCACGGGAGAAGAAGATATCGCAGAAGCAAACTCACGGGGAAAAAAAGGGTATTTTAGCCCTTAAGCCTGGGAATAAAAATATACCTAAGACACAGATGGGAATAACATTCCCGGAATAAACCCACAAAATTTTACTGTTGGTATTGTGATATTACCCTCACTTGGGAATCTTGTATATCCAAACATGGGTATATTAATCAGGAAAAATATATTCCTGAAGGTAATAATAAAATCCTTGATCCAAACGGACCCTAAGAGTACGTTTGTTTTACTCAAAAAGTTTTTAGAAAAATAATTTTTGAAAAATAAATTATATTTTCTGAATAATATTTTACGATATTCAGAAGATATTGTTTAAACTCTTTTTCCACTACTTGATGAATTTTTAAAATTATTTATTACAAATATTAAATATAATAAATAATATTATTTATCATACAATTTAATATTATTATTTTATAAATATTAAAATAATTTATTTATTATTAAAATATTGTTTTTATAATTTTATTAATAAAAATATTAATATGGTATATTTTATTGAAATAAAAATATTATAAATTATATTATTTATTAAAGAAATAGTGTTATATATTTTAAAAAATTAATTAGTATATTTAAATATCTTTATTAAAATATTATTAGTTATTATATAATATTAATATATAAATAATTATTCATTATTAATAATTTAGTAATATTATTTATATAAAATTAATAAATAATATAAATTTTATTAATAATTTATTATACATTATTAAAATAAAAATATAATATCTTATATTATTATAATATAATATTTTATTATAATATTATATTATTAGAAATATTAATAATATATTTAAATATTTTAATAATTAATATTTGATTAAAATGATATTAAAATATTTTATTATATTAAATTCATAAAATAAAATTATTTTGAGTATTTATTCTCTAAAGTGAAAAATTTTAAAAATATCTTACGAAAAAATCAGACCGTAAATCATTTTACAGAAAACACAATGAAAATTAAGTTGACCAGAAAAATATTTTACGTTAATCAATTAATTTTCTTAAACCAAACAATAAAAAATTAAAAAAAAATATTTTTCGAAAAACGTTTGCGTTAAACAAACAGACGCCTAAGCTTAAATATCAAGAAGTTGTCCATCGTGTGTCTTTAGTTTTAATTTGATCCTAACGTTTTTTCGTTCTAGTTTGATATTTAAAATTTTATTTTGTAATTCAGTTTGGATCAAAGGATTATTGATCGTTAACCGATAAAAATGATTTCTCCGGCCACCTTAATCCTCAAGCCAACCGAACCAGTGGAAAGTCAAGTTTTTTCTTCCTTTTTCTCTCTGAATTCGTTTCTGTGTTTACTTGTGATAAGGACATATATGGAGAGAAAGATCCCTCAAGTAATCACCCTTGTGTAAGAGATGAAAGCTTTTCAAAGCAAGCTTTCACGTTTGTTTCAAAACAAGGAGATTGCAGTTGAAAAGATGAGTTTTTTTACAAAAGGGTATTGATTTTCTCAGAGAATCAAGATCTTCCCAAGAACTCACCCTTAGCTACCTTTGTGATAATCCTAAAGAGTTTCCCGGAAAATCTTTCAGAGGGAAAGAAGTTGTTGATTCCGTAAAATCGAACCAGGATGAGAAATGGGTCGAAAGGGATTTCTTGAATTCGAGTGAAATCGAAGGGGTTTCGTTCAGAAGAGATTCAGATGAAGATTTTCAAGAGGGAGAAAAGGCCAAAGCTCGAGATTGCAGCTTCTGAAACTTCCAAAACCACAAAACACTCATAAAATCATCAAAAGAAACAGAAAATTAAGAAATATGTATTTTCCTAACAACCAAACAGCAAATAAACTAAACCAAGAACCCTAACCACAAAAGATCAAAATTTCAGTGAGAATGAGCGAGAAAGAGAAACCCAAATCGAAAAAAGGTAGCAACAGGTTCTCATCTAGCTACTTTCTATGTAAAAACCAGGAAAGTTTGAAGCTTTTTCCATGGAGCTTTTATGATATTTTGTCTTCCATGGAGTTTGTTTCTCTCATGCAACTCTCAATTGCAAACATCTCAAAGCCAACTCCTCCCTCAGCTAAACAAGCATTTGGAATACCCGAAGCAACTCGAGACACGGTACGATAGAAAAACAAACTTCTGTTTTCATCACCCCCTGTAAATCTTAACATCTCGTGTGAAAGGGGAAGAGAAACGGAAACAGAGAGAAAGAAATCATTTTTTTCCATTTCATTTTTTATTTTAATTAATTTCTTATTTTGATAAATTATTTTTTAATATTAAAAACATATCACGTGACATCTTTAATGGGTTAACGATCGAAATTAACATTCCGTTACAACTTAATTCAAAATGAATTTCGGAATTATTAAATTATAATGAAGAAAAAATCGTTACCACCAAATTGACACTAAAAACATATCAAATTGGAACCAAAGACATACGTGAGATATTTTTTTAGATATTTAAGCTCAAATACTAAAATCGTGTTCCAATGGAAGAAAATACGAAACGTCATATCAGAGCTCTATAAGTAGGTGAAATGATTGTCCTTTAAAAGCTTAGAAAAAGGTAGAAGGATTCGAAGAGACTTTTATAGTCAGCAAAAGCAAGCACTACAGAATAGTACGATCGAGACCCATTTTCCCTTTGATTCTTCTTTTTAAGGTTTCTCCATTGTCATTTGAAGATAAAAGGTTTTAGGAACTGTGGTGAAAGCGTTAAGCGTAGCTTGATAAGCATTCTTCTATACTTTCTTCGGAGCTAAGAAACCCGGCGCTGGTCACATATATTCCAAATGATGAATCTGAGGGTGATAATGAAGATAATAATAGCTCAACTATGTCCTTCAAAGTAAAAACACTAGAAGATGTTTTTTATGAGATAAAATCACTATATGTTGTTCACGTGACCACATCTAGACGAATAATATGGAATCCACTGCATATGCAGAGAAACTTGACCATTATCAATGAAGCTCTGCACTGATTCTGTGGTATGGTATTATAACATTACCTATATGTTTGAGATTTGTTTCTGGGAATGTGGCATTGTAATGAATAGTTTGCATTTGCTTTTCATAATTAGTGGTTACTTACGATGCAAGAGGCTATATTTATTAAGCATCTTGCAATATGATTATTCATTGCGTTAACAAGCTGAGACCTTGCATGTGTCCAGCTCAATTTATGTACCATGACCTTTTCATTGCATAACCGGTTTTCAAATATTTAATTTTAATGTTAGTACTTTAATTTTATGTATTTGCAGGAATGAACTTTATGAAATTTCATGCTGTATGCAGGTAGGTGAAAGCTGCAGGCTCGGTTCCTCTGATATTGGTCGAAACTGGAATGAGAATTTGAGTCACAAAAAAGGTCGATCATTGCTTGTCTCGACAAGTGCAGTGCAACCACAAGTCTCATGTAGAACTTATTCGGGGGCCACCGGGAACTGGGAAAACGAAAACAGTTAGTGTGATGCTCTTTGCATTCTTGGGAATGAAGTATAGGACACTTACTTGCGCCCCGACAACTGTTGCAGTTGCAGAACTAGCTTCTCGTGTCTTAAATCTGGTAAAAGAAGCTAACAAAACATGCTTTGTATTAGATGATCGGTTTTGTTCCTTGGGAGACATCCTTCTATTTGGCAGCAAAGAGAGACGTAAAGCTGATTCTGAGATTGAAGAAATAGTTCTGGATTATCGTGTGAAACAACTTCAGGACTACCTTGGGCCACTAGATTGATTGCACTGTTTCACTTCAAGAAAATGAATCAACCAAAGAGAGGGAACATGGTAGAGAAGATGAAGACCAAGAGAAAGAAGATTGTTGTGACACCGATTGGAAGATGGGGATACACAAATCATTTCTTGAACATGCAAGGGAAAGATTTGTAGATACATCATTTCCACTGAGAAAATGTGTCAATTTTACATACTCATATGCCTTAAATATATTTTTAGGGACTTATTTTCTAAGATCTTAAAACTCTTTTAGGCCTTTGATTCTTTGAAACTTTATGTCATGATCATGAGAGATACAGAAATCGGAGAAGACGGGAGAGAATTGGAGAAATTAGAAATATGGTTAGGGAATTTAATTGAGGAGATTGGTACTGCCAATAGTGAAGGGAGTCACGCCAGCAACACCCAGCAGCACTTGCAAAGGAATCAAAATGTTAGATACAACTGTATTGCCAGCTGATAAATGGGATATGGTTTGGACAATGTAAAGATATAAAATAATGTACTGAGTAGGGCTTACCTCATGATTTGAATGAATGCATTTATGGATTTCTCTTGAATCTTTTTTTATCTTCTTTATCTCTGTTCTTCTATTCTCCTTCGCTAATCTCTCTTTCCGATAGAAACATAACAATTGGTATCAGAGCCACAACTCTGACAAAACAATGACTAAATATTCTACTCTTTCTACGATTCAAAATCAGATTGATGAATTATCAAAGTTGTGAAGCAAGATCAGTACCTAAAGACAAGGATTGCAAAGAATATGGGCTATTTCGAGCAAATTCTAAGGGTCTTGACAGGTAAGACTGCGGAGCAAGATGAAAACAACCCTGAAATTAAGCCGATGTTACCTGTGGAAATCGAAGAACAAATGATGGGTGTCAAGTGTTTAATAAAATGCCAACACGAGTAATTGATACAATGTCATCCATCACAAGTACCCAACACTTGAAAATTGGTTCCGACCGTGAGTGGTCTGAAGAACAAAAGTTGGAATGGCTAATATTTGTACCAAATGAAAAAAGTTTGTTGTTTGGTTCTTATCTTCCTATAAAAGAAAAAAATGATGTTGTTTTGAATACAATCAGTGTCTTTACAGAGTTTTCGATAGACAACTTTGCAGCATATGTCATTTCAATGACAATTGCCCCTTCTGATGTTCTTGCTATTAAGTTCATGCAACGTGAATGCCATGTGAAGCAACCATTAAGAGTTGTTCCACGGTTTGATAAGCTAGGTTTGCCTACGCCAGTTCAAATTGCGACTTTTACGCTCTTCATAGTTGATTTTTCTATGGGTAACTCAAATAAATTCAATTATCTAGTTCCATATGCATTTAGAGAAATTTGTTTTAAGATGTTTAGGGATGTTAATGAACATGTTAAAATTTTTATCCTTTTGTGTTTCGGCTTTTGTTGATGGGATGGAGTAGGATTCAAATTGCTATAAATTTGAGTGTGACTGAAAATGTTATTAGTTCTTATTGTAGGCTAACATTTGTTTTGTTGGCTGCAAAAGAATGGGTTACTACATACACACGTGATTTTTTTCAAGTCACGCGTAAGTGGGAGACTATAAGATGCAATACCACATTTAAGACTCTAGTCATAAAAGATCTTCTTGCAATTCAAGGAGTTGATCAAAAACTCGAGCTTCAAAAATTTGCTGGCTTAAATACTGCACATAGCAAGATTGGTTCTTGTGTGTATAACATACACTTTTGGATTAGGAATGACACCACTCAAAATAAGCAAAAACAGTTGTTATAATAACAATGTTAGGAGGGAGTGTTGTGCAGCAGAGTGTTCTTCAAAGCCATAAAATTATTAAATTTTTATTAAACTCTAAGCCTTGCATTGTACCATTGGAGAGTGGTATCGCTTTTGGATTCAAAACATCAAAGGAAGAGGTAGCAAGATGACATCCTTTTTAATAAAACTGAGTGAATTAAATCATTTTTATCGAGTCAAATGTTTAGAAAATGAATTCACTCACCTTCTTTAATTCATAGCAATAAAAGATTTTAAATTTTGAATTTAAATTTATAAAACTCTACTATTTAGACGATGTATAATTGAGAGGTATCAATTTTGAGCGCTGTGGGTGTTAATCCTTCCTCACGCTGTGGAGTCCCTTGAAGACATCTTCAATGATGATCTTTTATAAGGATCGGGTGGTTTGATTACTTCTCCATCATAATCCTCATCATCATCATTATTTGAATCTTTGATCTTCATTTTTTAGACATTATTTGTGAGATTATTTTGCAGCTTGTGGAATATCTTACACTAATGGAAGTTGAAACATTTTCTCTTAAATATCTAATCTAGCAGTACAAGTTTATTAGAATATCTTACACTAGTACGGTGGGGTGGGGTGGGTGGGGTGAACAAGACAGGAGAGGGAGGGAAATGGGGCAAGGAACTCGGAGGGAATTTTTTTTTAATTATTTTAATTTGTTATTTTTTTAAAAAGTTATATATGTATATAAACAAACACTTAAAAATATAACGAAAAAAAATGTTAGATATCTATTTTTAATAAATAAAAAAAATTAGATATCAAATCGTATTTTGAGGAATAATTTAAAAACATATTTTTGCATCCGTTAGTTTTTAGAAAAAGATTTATCCTTTTGGAAGACGATGAGATGCTTTTATAATTCAATTTAATGTCGGTCGATGATATTGATATAAATTACAAAGCGTGTCAGTGAGGAAGTCCAAACAGCGTGGAATAAAGTAATGGGAGTGCTTGTACGATGATATGCTTTCATATTTGACGCATTAATCTTCTTCCTTAGGACCTAAGAAAGTCTGCAGAATCACTTTTTTCTTCTTTTAAATGGTGACAACGGAAATGGGTTTCTAACTGCGTGTGTTTAGAGCTGATATTCAGAGAAGATGGGAGGTAAACGTTCGAGTAAGCAGAAGGCGTTGTCCGAAACAAATATGGGTTCATTGATATTGTCTTTCGATGGAGTCTTGAAGACATATTCAACGATGATCTTTACAAGGATCAGGTGAGTTTGCCTTGTTCTCCGTCCTCATCGTCGTCCTTGAATCTTTGATGTTCTTTCTCTATTGACCTCCCTGTGTGATCATTTTGCAAATTTTGGAACATCTTACACTTGTATGGAAGTGTTCTTGATGCATTTCATAAACCTTCGAACTAACTCGAAATCCAAGCGAACTGGACTTTATTGTATGCATTTCATTTGCATTTAAACTGGTCCTTGAATTGTCTATTATTGAATTCCATGGAAAAATGTGTTTAAGGTTTGTTGTGGGACTAGTCTGTCAAATAGTTGTCTGATTTAAAGGATTAAACAGTTGGGAATTAATATGATCTGTTTCAATTTTATGTCAAATGCTAGGTGGAAAAGATTCCGGTTTCGTTTCGGTCGGTGGATCAGTATTCCGGGTCGTATCTTTCACCCTTGTTGGAAGAGACACGAGCGGAAATGCGTTCATCTATGGAAATTATAGCTAGAGCACCGTATGCCGAAGTGACATATCTTAATAAGGAGAAGTCACATGAAGCATTGTTGTTTGATGTGAATGTTGATTACTGGAGAAACAGGTCCTCAGGTCCTGAAAAGAAACCATACCAAACATTGCCTGGAGATGTTTTCGTCATAGCAGATGTGAAACCCGAAACTGCTTCTGATTTACTAAGGCTAGGCACATCCTGGTCTTTTGCCCTAGTCAGGAATATCTGGAAGGATGACGATGAGGGTGGCAATGGAGACAATAGCTCAGCTACTTCCTTCAAAGTAGAAACACTGAAAGACATTGTTTCTAATGATGATAAACAGATATCACTCTATGTTGTTCGTTCACTTGACAAATGTAACCACAAACAGAAGGATATGGAATGCACTGCACATGAAGATAAACGTAAAGATCATTGAAGAAGTTTTGCACGCTGATCGAACGGTATGGTATCACATGACACATATATATTGGATAATTCGATACTGCTCTTCATCTTTAATGGTAGCTTATGATGCAAGTGGCTATTTTTATTAAGCATCATGCAATATGGTTACTCTTCAATTTAAATGTTAACAGTCGAGGCATCGCATGTGATCGACACAATTAACGTATTGTGATGTTGCATTTTCTTAACTTTCGTGCCGTATGCAGGTAGCTAAAGTATGCAGTCTTTGTTCCTCAGATGTCAGTGAAAACTGGAAAGGGGCTTTTAAGAAGAGTTTGCTATCTAAACTGAATGAATCTCAAAGGAAGTCGGTTGTTGCTTGTCTGAGAAAAATGAAGTGCAACCACAAGTCTCATGTCGAACTTATTTGGGGTCCTCCGGGCACCGGGAAAACTAAAACTGTTAGTGTGCTTCTGTTTGCTCTGTTGAGAATGAAGTATAGGACACTCACTTGCACCCCAACAAATATTGCAATTACAGAAATAGCTGCTCGAGTACTAAAGCTGGTAAAAGAAGCTAACAGAACATGCTCTGTAGCTGATGGTCAGTTTTGTTCCTTGGGAGACATCCTCTTATTTGGTAATAAAGAGCGTCTCAACGTTGATTACGAGATCAAAGAAATATTTTTGGATTATCGTGTTGATAGGCTTAGCGAGTGCTTTGGGCTGCTAGGTTGGCGGCACTGTTTTACGTCGATGATAACTTTTCTCGAAGGCTGTTTGTCTCAGTACCGTGTTTTTTTGGAAAATGAAAGAAGCAAAGAGAGGAAAGGTGGTTGTGAAGACAAGAACCAGAAGAAAGAATGTTGCAGTAAAAATAGTTGCAAGAAGGGGACAAACAAATCATTCCTTGAATATGCTAGAGAAAGATTTACCAGTACAGCATTACCACTGAGAAGATGTGTGTCAATTTTATATACTCATATACCTAGATTCTACTTTCAGGGACGTACTTTCCAATACCTCGAAACTCTTTTAGGCCTGCTTGATTCTTTTAAAAGTCATCTGTTTTTTGATGGTATAGCTTCTGAAGAAGTGGAAGAGCTCTTTTTGCGTTCAATCGATGATAAATCGCTTCCTCGAAATCTTTATGATCCATCACACTTGTTGTTCTCAGTAAGAAGCCAGTGTCTGCATGTTTTGAAAGCCCTCCGTGATTCTCTTAGTGAACTTAAACTGCCGAGTGCGAGGAACAAGAATTCCATAAGACGGTTCTGCCTTGAATCAGCTTCTTTAATCTTTTCCACTGCAAACAGTTCTTTTAAACTCTATAAAGTTGAAATGAAACCACTGGATGTGTTGGTAATCGATGAAGCAGCACAGATGAAAGAATGTGAATCTGCCATACCCTTGCAACTGCCGGGTTTAGTACATTCGGTTCTCATCGGTGATGAACAGCAATTGTCTGCTATAGTTCAAAGCAATGTATGCAAATTTCGCCTAGTTTGTTGTCTTACTTTTGGAAGTAAAGTTATGAATTTGTATATTTTCTCTTCAGGTTTCAAATGAAGCTGGCTTTGGAAGAAGTTTATTTCAAAGGTTGACTGCTTTGGGTCACTCAAAGCACCTACTGAATATTCAGTACAGAATGCATCCGTCAATCAGTTGTTTTCCAAATGCCTGTTTCTATAATAACAAGATATTGGATGCAGCTACTGTTAAGCATAAGAGTTACGAAAAACATTATCTTCCGTGGCCTATGTTCGGTCCCTATTCCTTTATAAACGTCTGTGGAAGAGAAGAAGATGGTGGTGTCTCGCATAGCCGGAGAAACATGATCGAGGTAGCGGTCGTGCAGAGGTTGGTGCAAACTCTATTCAAAGGTAATTGTCGTGAGCCTTTTTAATGCTATAATTTCAGTTGAGTGCCGATTGATCCTTTCCGCTTCTGTCGTGTTCTTGTTTTATCAGATTCATATATGTTGCTTTTGATTGCAGCATGGAAGAGGTCAAGAAAGAGGCTTAGCGTTGGCATAATATCTCCTTATACTGCTCAGGTTGTTTCAATTCAGGAGAAACTTGGTAGGAAATATGAGAGAGCTGATGGCTTTGCAGTGAAGGTGAAGTCAGTTGACGGTTTCCAGGGAGGTGAGGAGGATATTATAATAATATCAACTGTTCGATCCAATCATACGGGAGCAATCGGTTTCGTATCCAGTTCTCAAAGAACTAATGTTGCTCTTACAAGGGCTAGGTATTTTTCCTTGGATTAACCTTCCATCTCTCTCTAGTTTTTGCATTTCTGTGACCAGTTGCAATGTATTTCTTGGTTTTCAATCAATGCCTTCTCAGGCACTGCCTCTGGATTGTGGGGGATGGAAGAACATTGTCCGAACGTAAATCTGTTTGGCGGGATTTAGTTTGTGATTCAAAGGCGCGTAGTTGTTTCTTTAATGCTGATGAAGACAAGGAACTGGCTAAAGCTATCTTAGATGCCAAGAAACGTCCTGGTCAGCCTGATGACTTGCTTAATCAGGATAATGTTCTCTTAAAGTCATCTGTAAAGGTCAAATCTGCCCAGACCCAGAAATCAGCAAAGAATCGTGGAACTTCCTCGAGGCAGGCCTTCGAGTGTCTTGATGAGCTCGAATCCTCGGAGGAAGGATCATCGAACTTCTTCGACTGTCTTGATGAGCTCAAATCCTCGGAGGAAGGATCATCGAACTTCGTGGAGGCAGCAAATATTGCAAGGTTGAGAGGCGACCATGATCATTTTCAGGAGGTCGTTGAAGCATTAAAGGCAGTGGATGATACCAAAGATCAAAGGACCATTATCTTATTTACTTCACTGAGGGTACTGTCTACACGCATGTCACTAGATGAGCTCTGATACCTTGCTGTTTACCTTGTGTTTTAAGTTTCTAGCATTGTTTCACCGTTCGGATCATGCTTATTGTTATTTTGATGTATTTTTAGGTATATCTAGGAAAATTAGCCTTCGTCGTCGATGCTGGTATAAAAGAATGTTTGCAGAAGAAACCTGCAGGTGGTGAAGCCTTTTTGAGGGATGCAAGCAGCATGCTCAATCTAATGAAGCGATTGCATAGTCTACTAGAATTGAGGTTAGTTTCATGCACTGCTTCTCCCATATGTAGTTGAAAGATACCGTTTTACACATGATTAGTGAAACATATTTAGAACTTCCCGCTGCTTTCTCCGTTTCTTTTTCAGTAGTCCGAAACTTGAAAGTAGCATTCCAATAATCGGTGCCCTTTGCGAGGAGATGCATTCAGGGTGGCCTGCAATGGTGCCTTTTCTGCACCAGCAACGCTATTTGGAAAAAGATGAAAACCATGTATCTGAGGAACACCAAAGCAACATTAAATTTAAGAAACAACAAGAGTGGAGACCGAAATCGGAAGTAGAAAAAGATGAAAACCATGTATCTGAGGAACCCCAAAGCAACAATAAATTTAAGAAACAACAAGAGTGGAGACCGAAATCGGAAGTAGAAAAAGATGAAAACCATGTATCTGAGGAACCCCAAAGCAACAATAAATTTAAGAAACAACAAGAGTGGAGACCGAAATCGGAAGTAGAAAAAGATGAAAACCATGTATCTGAGGAACCCCAAAGCAACAATAAATTTAAGAAACAACAAGAGTGGAGACCAAAATCGGAAGTAGAAAAAGATGAAACCCATATATCCGAGAAATCCGGTGACCATTGTGGTGAGAAAGAGAATAGATGTAAGGGTGAGACATGTAGCAAGGGCAAGAAGCCAGCTTCAGAAGCTACTGTCAATCCCAAACACCAAGACAACAATAAATCTAACAAGAAGAAAAAAGGACGGAGGCCAAAATCGAAAGTAGATAAGCATTCATGAAATACTAGAGGGTGATGTGTTTCTCGAACCTATAGTCTGAAGTTTTAAAGTGTTTTTCGAACCTAAGTTACAATCTATAGTCTGAAGTTGTAAGTGTTTTTCGAACCTCAACCTCTATGAAAGTCTCAGTAGATTCTAAATTTTATTGCCGAATCGAAAGCAAGAAAGTAGAAACCTTGCCATAACCCGATTATGTAAATCATCTACCACAAAACAGTAAAGCCAGCCAACTTTAATATATTATTGAAGCCAAAACTGCAAAAGCAACTAATCCATTCGAAAAATATAAAACAACTCGTCACTTTATTTCTTTCAGTGATCATCTGAAACTTGCATAGAAGTTCCGATATCGCTTGTACCGATTCCGACAAGGCTTAAAGGCCGAATGAAGCACACACTACTCAAGAACTGTATACCACCAGGAACCCAGAAAATTTCCCGAAACCCCCAAAACTCAATTCTCCTCATTGGTGTCAAACAACTTCATTTTTGATAAAGGTGTCCTCAAGTACCCTTCCACCTGGTGCTTCCTTGGTGAAAGCTTCTTGTACCTTGCGAACTGTTCTTTGGCTTCATCATTCCTATCAAGCAAGGTATATATCATCCCTTGACAAAAATACGGCCTATAATCACTCGGATCTTCTTTGGCCAATTCTTGGTAAGTCATAAAAGCTCCTTCCACGTTGTTTTGCAAGAATTGTATCTGGGCAATTATGAACCGAACATCTGAAGATACTAATTTTTTACCCATATTATAATTATTATTATTATTATTATTATTATCATTATTATTATTATTATTAAATATATATTAAATAAACAATATTAAATTACAAAACCCAATCAACCGTCCCAAAACCCAAACCAAACTGAAACCCAAAACATTTAAGGTTTCAGTTAGGGTTTCATAACCCTAATCTAGCCAGCCGCCTCAGACTGACCGTTGGATCTAGCAAGATCCAACGGTCCAGATGGCTCAGATGGAAACCCTAGGGTATGATACCCTAGGGCCACGCGGCCGCCGCTGCTGCTCTCGCCGCCTCCGCCGCTGCCACGTCCCGACCGAAGGCTCCAGAAGCTCCAACGCCAGCCGTCCACGCCATGGCTACGGGGTGAGTCACCACTGGTAGTCCGGTGACTCACCGAAATCTCCTCTTCGGACCGGTCCGATGGCCACACCGGTGGTGGCTATAAAAGCCACCACCCGAACCAAAAAAAAAAAAGAGAGACAGAGAGAAAAGAGAGAGAGAAAGAAAAGAAAAAACAATATAAAAAGAAAATACTACCAACGATCTCAGTCAACATCCCAAAACCAGCAACCAAAATAGAAGAAAAAGGAGGAGAGAAACTTACCGAGGAAGCCGACCGCCGGATCTCACCAAAACCTTCGAAAAACCGAAGGTATTTTTTAGATTTTGCTCCGATTGGGAGCCGTTTAAAGGAAAAGATCATCGGAACCGTCATTAGGACGGTCCGATCTACGTTTCGATGTAAAAAAATTTTTTTCCGGTAACCGAAGACGGTGGCCGGCGGCGGTGGTTGATGGCGGACGAACGCCGACTGACGGCTGCCGGCCGGCTGGCTTCTCTCTATTTTAGAGAGAAGCGAGAGAAAATTCTCTCTCTCAGAGAAGAGAGAGAGAAGGAAATGAAGAAATGAAGCTGGCCCTTCGGGCCAGCCGGTTTTGGACCTTTTATAGGCCTTCCGAACGACGTTTTCGGGAAGGACTATGCACGTAATTAGACAATAGTTAACCCCGTCTGCCGTCCTCCTAAACTTGTAAACTTTACATTTTAGTCACTAATTGAATTTATAAATACTTTTAATTCAGTCTTCGAATTTCAATTTTATTCATTTTAGTCCTTTATATTAAAAATAATATATTTAGGATAAATACAGATTTAATCCCTTAATTTTAATAAATAATTTTAATCCCTAGTTTATATTTTTAATTTATTTTATTATAATATCCGGATTTTAGATAATTTTTTTTAGTCATTAAATTATTAAATAGAAAAGCATGTTTAATCCCTGTAATTCTGATTAATTAGGAATTAGGTTTTTCAATTTTAATTTCACTATATTTTAGTCATTTATTTTAGTATTTTTTATTGCTTTTAAATATATAATTAGAATTGTATTTTTTACTTATTTATATATTTAAATGTTTTATAAATATATAATAAATAAATATTTATTTTAAATAAATTATTTTAATATTTAGTTTTCAATATCAAGAACATGACAGTCTTAATACAACTGGATGTCCTATTCTGATATTTTAAAATTAAAAATTAAACAATATTATTTAAATTAATATTTATCAATATCAAAGAAAAGAGCTGTCTTAAGGCACCTAGAAGTTCTTTTCTGATATTTTTAAATAAATAAATATTTTTATATATAATTTGAAAAAATAGGATTATAAATTAAATATATTTTTGAATTTTTAATAGAGACAATTATAATTAAAAAGTACCAATTTTGGGCGTTGTAGGGTGCTAATCATTCCTAAACGTAACCGACCACGAATCCTTTTTATTATTAAAAAGAACGAATTTTTGGTTATAAACGCAGACCAGTTCATTTTTTTTTTGATGTTTTCTTAAAACTCTTTTAAAGAAAATAATTTTAGGTATTTGACCTACCTGATCCAAAGGTCGATGGCGACTCCCAAATTATTTTAAAAAATTTTATTCATCAATTTCCCTGCCAAGTATAATATTTCGTGCCCGGACGAAAACCGGTTACGACTTGGCGACTCCGCTGGGGACCTGGTCAAACTTTTAAAATCAATTATAAATTGTCTCCATTAATTAGAATTAAAAATTTATATATTTAATTTTTAATTCTTCTTTTCAAAATTTTTATATTCAATTATTATTCATAATATTACAGATTTTATTTTATTTGTAAGTATTTATTCATTATTTATTTTGTCAGAGGTATGAACATTTCTCCTCACACACAACACTGCATTGCATAACATAAAGCTCTATAATTGAGTTGTCCCTTTTAAGTGGGAGTGAAAGCGACGTCTTCGTGAGAATTTATTCTCCGTGTCAGACCTAGCAAGTAACTTCCGGGGTTCATATGCTCTATGTTTTCGTGAGAATTTATTCTCCGTGTCAGGCATAGAGAAATGTATCCCCTCGAATTGAACTCAATCCACTTTAGTCTGTGATGGACTAGGGTTGAGGGTTAGCAACCCAAGGGGGCACTAACAAGAACAATTCGGGTACCTTTACTCTTAGATCTGAAACCCTACATATAGAAAACCCTAGAAACTCTTCCGATCCTAAGTCATGCCGAAATTTTGTCTAAAATAGGTGTATACACAAGAGAAATGTATTCTAACTTTTTAGTTTATTTATTTTCTTTAAATTACATGTATATTTAAATTATTTAAATTTAGAAAAGCATGTTTAAATAAAAATTATTTATGTAAATGTTAAATTTCTTTATTATGTAAACTAATTTATTTTCTTTTTGTGTGTTCTTTATTTTTCTGTTTGCATAGCATCATACAGGATAAAAGGCATTGATCCTTGTGTTAATTGTCTCATTGGAAAGCCTTCATCTATGGATAAAAAGTGTTCAAATCAAGTAATTCTGAACTCAGAAGTAAGACAGTGGGCTGAGGATTTACAAAGACAAGAAGGAAACAGTTTACAGGATGATTATATATCTGACTTGGCCAGTTATGCTCCAGTTTCACTAAAAAGAAATGATATGCAAGATTTGCGAAGCATTTGGGAAAGTTGGGATTCAAACAAAAAATTGCAGTTTTATCAGACTTACGGAGACATCCCATATTTGCTCTATGTAGAAGTTGATGATGAATTACTCCGAGCCCTAATTCAATTCTGGAATCCAGGGTACAATTGCTTCACTCTCAATAAAGAGGATTTGGTCCCTACTATTGAAGAATAC
Source organism: Hibiscus syriacus (assembly GCF_006381635.1). Classification (NCBI taxonomy): domain Eukaryota; kingdom Viridiplantae; phylum Streptophyta; class Magnoliopsida; order Malvales; family Malvaceae; genus Hibiscus; species Hibiscus syriacus. The sequence continues at coordinate 551,998 of NW_024063537.1, forward strand.
ACAACTTTGCTACATATAGATGGGGCTTTGGAGAATCGAATCTATTCAAAGTCAATTAAAACTCAACCCTTTCGAGTTAAATTAGCAAAGATTGTTGGGGTACGAGAAGAATGGGTAGCATCCCGTAAAAAACAAAAAGGCGAAAGCGAAGGCATTGCTTGGAACAACATTAAAGAACTTATTCAGAGTCATCCAGATATTAAAGTACGGTTCGATTTATTTGCTCTGGGTATGTATGGTATGGTCATCTTCCCAAAAGTATTGGGATATGTTGAAGCTGCAGTGGTAGATTTGTTTGAGCAGCTACCGAAAAAGATTAATCATGCTTCTGCAATCCTAGCAGAGACCTTCAGATCGTTAAATGCTTGTAGAAAGTTAGGAGGTGGACGATTCTCAGGGTGTACCCAGTTGTTATATGTTTGGATCCATAGTCATTTCTGGAGGACAGAAAAAGTTTCATACCGACGCTTTAATACGAATTATTCACTATTAAAGGAATTTCTGGAGCAATAATGGCCGAAAGAAATTAAGAAAGATATGTGGATTAATGCCTTTCGAAATCTGCAAAGCAATGACATTGTTTGGCGAGCCCCGTGGCAAATCCAAAGGGAATTCTTTTACAGATGTGGAGATTACAACTGGATAATGCTACTCGGATTATGGGGAGGAATTGGATATGCACCACTTCTGGTTATAAGACAGTATGAAGGTCGTCAATTTGTACCTATCACTGCTGGATTACAGTCATCTGAGTTCGCATTCCATAGCAAAAATTATAAAAGAAGTATCATGGAAGCCGTTACAGCTTGGAAAACAACTTTTTGTATCCGAGCTAAAGCAGCAAAAGAAATGCTAACTCCTGATTATGAAGAATGGAGATCTCAGAAAAAACGAAAATATTCCTCTACCAGATCAAAATGAGGATCTCTATGGAAGATCGCATTAAGGTGGTTCCGTCAGAGATTGAAATCTTGAGAGCTGAGTTTGAAGCAGAAAGAGAAGGTTGGTCGAAAGAATTAGAGCAAATGAGACAAGATAAAGCTATGTTAGGTGTTGACATTGATTTTCATTCATCACAATGTGCAATGTTGAGAAAAGATAAAGAAAAAGTTGATGAGGAATTCAGAGCATTACAGAAAAATTATCAGGAGTTATATAAATCCCGGAAAACATCAGGATCAAGCCAAGCAACAATACAGATGACCAGAGAATTGAACATCGAGAAAAGACGAGTTGAAGATCTGAAAGGAAAGAATAGCCGTCTATTCAAAAGCCTTGAGAAAGGAAAGCAAAAAATGGAAGATTTTGAGGTCGACAGAAGAGGGTGAATTATAAAAGCAAGGCTGAACACCGAGATCATGAATGAAATGCAAAAAGAAAGGGATCGAGCCAAAGATTTAGAAGAAATGAAGAATGACATCTTTAATAAATTTGAAGGTGAGAAAAATATCATGTTCAAGGGATTTGAATCTGAAATGAACCAGTTGATTGCTGAACTTGAAGTCAGGCCAAAAGATGGAAGAATCCAATATTGAAAAAGAAAATGGGAGCTAGAAAGAAAAAATTTCAACACTAGAGACTTGAGGTAGAGCAGGAAGTGGCTAGCAATTGGATGCAAAAATGCAGAAACAAGGATGTTCAAATCCAGAAGCTTAATCAAAGAACGCAAGAAGCACGAACAAAACTTGAAGAAGATCTGGATCAGTCTAGAAACAAAAACTCAGAGTTTAACGATTACATTTTGCAACTTGAAGAATCATTATTTCAAGAAAAGGTTCGTCTAGGGCCTAATGATCTCAAAGAAAGTAATGAGGAAAATGCTTCACTGCGAAGACGCATTAGAGATCTTGAAAAAATTATGCACAATTGTCAAGTCAGAATCACTGAGTTAGAGCAAACTCTTGAAGGAACGAATGAACAATGGCAAAATTCAACTGAGTTCTATGTTGAAAGAAGTGAAGAAAGAAGTAATATGGTGTTCGAGGCCATGGTACAAATGAGCGAAGTTGCTAGATATGTTGGGGAACTAGCTGTTGAAGCCAAAATAATTGAGCATCACGTTGATCCAGTTTCTAAGTTCGGAAAGAAGGTCATGGTTAATGAAGAAATTATAGAGCTTAATAGAAAGCTATGCCTTATCTGTAGTTATGAACTATTATAAAGAAACTTTTGTATACCGATGAAAGTTGTTCTATGACAGTTAACTTTTTGGGATCAATGTTTTTTTTTGCATACATACATTTTGCATACATTCATCATTCATTTCATAATTTTCTTTATGAATAATTTTATTATTTTATTTTATTAAGATAAAATTCATTAATTAAAATTGGAAAAAAATATTAAAGATTTTTCAATCGCAGTTATTCTGGCCAAAAGAGAAATACAACATCACTACGGTACTAGACAAGCTACTAAGAGAAGTATGGAGGATAAAATACAGCGTATTGAGGAACATCATCATAAAGAACAAGAAGAAATGAGAATGAAGTTGGAAAAAATTGAAGCCAGTATTGCAAATTCACAAGACAGAATGATGCAGAAAATAGAGGACATGTTTAAAAGGCAGGCTATCATTGGAAAAATGCCTGAAAATCCTGTATCTTTTGATCAAGAATCTATGTATCCTTTAGGTTTTCCACCAGAACCAATTTATCATTCTGGTACTACACCTATACAAATCAATGCTCGTACATCTGCATTACAAGAAGCCAAAACCACATGAAGATCAACAAGTGGATCCTGCATCTTCAAGCAAAAATCCGCTTATATCAGATGTGAAAATAGGGATCTGAATACTGAGCATTTAATTCCAGATTTGAATGAGCTGAATGAGAAACAAAAAGTAAATGAAGAACTGACCAGACAGATCAAGAGCTTAGAAGAACGAATGAAATCCGTGGAAATAACTGAATCATTCTATGGGTTTGATGCTAGTGAGTTGAGTTTGGTTCCAGACTTAATCCTCCCCATCAAGTTCAAAGCTCCTGAATTTGATAAATATAATGGTACTACATGCCCTTCATCCCACATTACAATGTTTTGTCGCAGAATGGCAGGGTATGTGAAAGATGAGAAATTATTAATTCACTGCTTTCAGGATAGTTTGACAGGACCGGCTTTAAAATGGTATACTCAATTGACCAAAGCCAACATTAGATCCTGGAAAGATTTGGCTAAAGCATTTTTAGAGCAGTATCGCCATGTAACAGAAATGGTCCCTGATAGATGGACTCTCCAAAATTTGGAGAAAAAGACTAACGAAACATTCAGCCAGTATGCCCAGAGATGGCGTGACACTGCGGCCCAAGTTCAACCACCTTTGTCAGAAAAATAGGCCACATTAATATTTGTGCATACCTTGAAGGCTCCTTATTTAAATCATCTAATGGGGAATGCAACCAGAAATTTTGCAGATTTGGTCATTTCTGGAGAACTCATTGAAAATGTCTTGAAAAGTGGCAAGATTGAATCAAATGATGGGGTCTAGTTCCAAAAGACCTACGTACCGGAAAAAAGAATGAAGTCAACAATGCAAATTCTTACAGCAAGGATTCATCAAAAAGTGTTACAATAACCCAGCCAAGGGTTAAGAAAGAGGAAACAAACACTAATCGAGCAGATTCCAGAGGATCTCGAAAGGAAAATGAAAGGTTGTCTTTTACACCTTTACCAGTACCGTATGCTGAGATCTATGATTCGTTGTTAAAAGCAGATGTCATACGGCCCTATCCTTTGGTTCCCATGCAACCACCATTTCCTCCTTGGTATGATACAAAGGCACATTGTGTTTATCATGAAGGAATCACGGGTCATTCTATTGAAAACTGTTTGGCATTCAAAAAGGTGGTTCAAAATTTGATCAACACTGGGAAGTTGGAATTCAATACACCATCTGCATCAAATCATCCATTACCAAATCATGGAGACAAAACGTGAATGCAATTCAGGAAGAGAACAGAATGAAAGCAAAACTGACATTTCTGAAATTAAATCTCCGTTTGTTTGGGTATTCCAACACTCTCTTTAGCCGGTATAATTCCACAACAATTCAGGCCAAAGCAGAATGAAGGCAAGAATTATTGTGAATATCATCAGGAGAAAGGGCATAAAATTCAACTATGTCCTGAATTTAGGGATTTGGTGCAAAAATTGATGAACAACAGAGAAATAGAATTCTTTGAAGAAGAACCAGGGAAAAAAGAAAATGATGTTTGCTCAGCAGAGGATTCTAAACCGAGTCAAAGAATAAATGATCCTGTGATCATTAATGTGAAATCATCTACGGTGATTCCTGCACCAATAAAGCCGAAAGTAGTTATCACCGCTCCTCTACCATTTCCATACAAAGATACCCGCAGGGTACCTTGGAATTATACTACCAATGTTTCAATGGTAGGAGGATCTGTTTCTCTAGAAAAAACAGAAGAGAAAATACAGAGTTTGGGTACAATATCGACGTCTGAAGCAGTGAGCGAAGTCGGTTCTTTACGAGAAGTGGGATGTTACTCTCCCGAAACATCCAATGCTTCAGAACAAGTGAAAGCAAAAGGAAAAGCCATGGCAATACCTCAGAAAGTATTTGAGGATGAATCCCTTCCAGCATTTAATGAGCCTGTGACAGAAAAACAAGCCCAAGAATTTTTGAAATTCCTGAAACATAGTGAGTATAGTGTGGTTGAACAACTACACAAACAACAAGCAAGAATTTCTATTCTTGATCTATTGATGAATTCAGAAGCACATAGAAATGCTTTGATGAAAATTCTCAATCAAACATTTATCCCTGAAGATATATCCCTCAATAAACTTGACAGAATTGTGGGACATATAGCCGCTGACAATTACATAACGTTCACAGATGATGAAATACCAGAAGGCGGAATGGGTCGTAAAAGCTTTGACATCACGACACATTGTCATGGTCATGTGTTGCCAGGAGTATTGATTGACAATGGGTCCGCTCTCAATTAATGCCTCTAGTCACACTTCAAAGCCTCTGGATCAATCACACATGAAGTTATCAGAATGTAGTACGAGCATTTGATGGTACTCAAAAAGAAGTGCTTGGGAAAATGGAAATACCGTTGTTAATTGGCCCAGTCGTGTACAATATTGACTTTGTGGTGATGGACATCCACCCTACATATAATTGTCTATTAGGGAGGCCATGGATTCATTCAGCAGGAGTCGTTCCTTCTTCATTACATCAGAAATTAAAATTTGTTGTTGATGGACAACTAATATGCGTAGGAGCTGAAGAAGAAATCATTGCGTCTGTAACAAGCAATGTTCCATATATCGACACCAATGATGATGCTCTTGAATGCTCTTTCCGAGCTCTTGAATTTGTAAATGCAACCTTTATTGCAGAAGGAAGCAAATTCCATATCCCAGATTATCTGATTGCACCAAGATGACAGTACGAAACTTTAGGCATCGGAGCTAAAGCTGGGAAAGGTCTAGGAAAGAATCTTCAAGGGATTTCGGTTCCTATCAGTATAAAGATGAAAAAAGACCGTTTTGGGCTGGGGTTTAAGCCCAATCTTCAGCAAAAGAACAAAGAGATGAAAAGAAGATGTGAAGACAGAAAGGCAAAATTGAAAGGGGAGAAATCCTTTGGGAATACATGTTTTTTCCACAGTTAAGACCATATTCAGATCAGGGGGAACAATTAATGTAGAACAGCAGCTTGTTGAAGCCTTTAAAGAAGAAAAGTTGACGAAAGATCAAGACATAGTCGAAGAAGCTATGAATGGATTATTTATCAACATGATCATGAAGGACAACAAGACTGGCAAATACTTGGATAGGATTCGCCCATGTTTTCCTGGAAAAACACTCAACAACTGGACCACTGAAGATCTTCCTATAGTTTTAATATTAACAGAGTAATATTCAGAACTAATCTTTGTTTAGCTCAAAAATATGAAAACTTTTTGTATCTTGTAAAAGAAATTATGTTAAATATAAGAAATTTTCTTTAAAATTTTCAATGGCAATCATTCTTTACATTTATTTACATTTCATAAATTTACTATATTCTTCGGAAATATGTCCGACTTAAATTTGCAGGTGTCACCGTGTTAATAGCATGTTATTCCTAAATTTAATCCAGTGATAAATTTAGAGCAGCCTATATGTCTGGAAGAAATCAATGGGTGTGAGGATGAACTGGAATGTGATGTTCCTACTGAACTATTAAGATTGGTAGAAAAAGAAGACAAACAAATTCTACCCCACAAGGAAGAGATTGAGACTGTGAATTTGGGAACAGATGAAGAAATAAAAGAGGTGAAAATTGGTACTACTCTGACAATCCAGATAAAACAAGAATTGATAAATCTCCTTCAAGAGTTCAAAGATATCTTTGCCTGGTCTTATCAAGATATGCCTGGTTTAAGCACAGATATAGTGATACACAAGCTTCCAATCAATCCAGAACATAAACCGGTCCAACAAAAGCTCAGACGAATGAGGCCAGAAATGTTGTTGCAAATCAAAGAAGAAATAATGAACAGATCAATGCAGGTTTCCTACAGCAGCTAAATACCCAGAATGGGTAGCCAACATTGTCCCGTACCAAAGAAAAATGGAAAAGTTCGAATGTGTGTGGATTACAGAGATCTCAACAAAGCTAGTCCGAAAGATAGCTTTCCATTACCCCATATAGACACATTGGTGGATAATACTACAGGGCACTCATGGTTTTCATTTATGGATGGCTTTTCAGGATATAATCAGATAAAAATGAATCCTGAAGACATGGAAAAAAACATTTGTAACCATGTGGGGCACATTCTGTTATAAAGTATGCCATTTGGATTGAAAAATACAGGGGCAACATATCAAAGAGCCATGGTAACTTTGTTTCATGACATGATGCACAAAGAGATTGAAGTATATGTAGATGACATGATTGCCAAATCCCGAACTGAAGAAGAACATATTCAAAATTGAGGAAGCTTTTCCAGAGATTGAGGAAGTATCAATTAAAGCTCAACCCCGCTAAATGCACTTTTGGAGTACTTCTGGGAAACTTTTGGGTTTTGTAGTCAGCAAAAAGGAATCGAGATTGATCCAGATAAAGTCAAAGCAATTCAAGATCTTCCACCACCCAATACAAAAAAGAAGTTCGAGGCTTTTTGGGAAGATTAAATTATATATCTCGTTCATTTCTCAATTAACTGACAAATGTGATCCAGTGTTCAAATTACTTCGAAAGAACAATCCTGAAGTCTGGAATGAAGAATGTCAAGAAACTTTGGATATTATTAAGAAATATTATCCAATGCCCCAATTTTAGTATCACCAATGCCTGATAGACCGTTAATTCTCTACTTGACGGTCTTCGAAAATTCGATGGGATGTGTACTAGGACAGCATGATGAATCTGGAAGAAAGAAAAAGCTATTTATCTGAGCAAGAATTTACCGATTGTGAAATTCGATATCCACCAATACAAAAATTATGTTGTGCTTTGGTGTGGGCTACTCGAAGACTCAGACATATATGTTACCATACTACTTGGTGATATCAAAACTTGATCCTTTGAAATTCTTGATGGATCACCAGTTTTGACAGGCAGAATGGCTAGATGGCAGATGTTATTATCTGAGTTTGTATTGTATATGTCAACCAAAAAGCAATAAAAGGAAGTGTCATAGCTGATTTTCTGGCCAGTCGGGTACAAATGATTATCAGCCTTTGAACTTCAATTTTCCGATGAAGATTTGTTGTGTATCCGTGAATGAAGATCAGAACAAATGATACATTTGCAACTTGGAAGCTTTACTTTGACGGAGCATCTAATGCTTTGGGACGAGGAATCGGGGCAGTGTTAATTTCTCCAGAAATTTATTTCCCTTTACAAGGACTGGAGTTCTTTTGCACCAATAACATGGCGGAATACGAAGCTTGTGTCATGGGATTAAAAGCAGCTATAGAAAGAAAAATCAAATGTCTCAAAATATGGAGATCATCGTTAGTGGTGTATCAATTGCGAGGAGAATGGGAAACAAAAGATCCCAAATTGTTGGAATATCGAAATTTTACCCTCGAATTAGTGAAAGAATTTGAGAAAGTTACCTTCAATTATCTCCCTCGAGAAGAAAATCAAATGGCAGATGCTTTGGCTACATTAGCTGCTATGTTCAAGCAACTAAGAAGGTTGATATGATGCCAATCAAATGCAAGTATATGAAATTCATGCACATTGTTATAATGTGGAAGAAGAGTAGATGGTAAACCATGGTATCATGATATTCTGCAATATCAAAAAAAGCTATCCACCAAATGCATCGGAAAATTGATAAAAGAACCTTGAGAAGAATGACTGCTGGATATTTCTTGATGGCGAGATTATGTATAGAAGAAGCAATGATCAAATGCTATTGAGATGTTAAATACCAGCGAAGCTCGAAACGTCATTGAAGAAGTACATAGTGGAATGTGGAACACATGCAAATGGTCTTTCCATGGCCAGAAAAATAATGAGATATGGATACTATTGGGCTACCATGTACAAGATTGCATTGATTATGCAAGGAAATGTCATAAATGCCAGATATATGCAGACAAGATTCATGTACCCCCATCTCCTTTACATGTAATGACAGTACCCTGGCCATTTTCTATGTGGGGAATAGATGTCATTGGTGCAATCACACCAAAAGCATCGAATGGACATTGTTTCATCCTGTGGCAATTGATTATTTACCAAATGGGTTGAAGCTGCTTCATATACTAATATTAAGAGGTCCACAGTCTGCAATTCATAAAGAAAGAGATAGTTTGCCGGTATGGCCTACCAGAAAGGATCATTACATATATGCTCTGAACCTGAACAACAAAATGATGACCGAACTTTGTGCGCAGTTTAAGATCAAACATGCAAACTCAGTGGCATATCGTCCAAAGATGAATGGGGCAGTTGAAGCAGCAAATAAGAACATCAAGAGAATCATTACAAAGACCACTGAAACTTATAAAGATGGCACGAGAAGTTACCTTTTGCTTATATGCATATCGAACTACTGTTAGAACATCTACTGGGGCACACCGTTTCTCTAGTCTACAGAATGGAAGCAGTCTTACCAATTGAAGTTGAGATTCCATCGCTCGAATATGAGAGAAAAAATTGGATGAATCTGAATGGATCAATCTAGATTTGATCAATTGAACCTTATTGAGGAGAAAAGATTGAAAGCTATTTGCCATGGACAGATGTATCAGAAATGATGAAGTCTCATGACAAAAAAGTACATCCAAGAGAATTCCAAGAGGGTGATCTAGTACTAAAAAATATTTTGCCTATACATAAAGATTTCCGTGGGAAATGGATGCCTAATTGGGAAGGGCCATATGTTGTGAAAAAGGCCTTTCCGGAGGAGCGTTAATCTTGGCAGAAATGAATGGAAAAATTCTGAGAAATCCAATAAACTCGGATTCTGTCAAGAATATTATGCTTGAAAAAAAAAAGAAAAAAAAAGAAAAAAAGAAAAAAAAAAAAAAGAAAGAAAAAGGGGTCAAGGTGAAACCCGCAAGGCATCTTGTAACCAAAGGAAGGATTTGAGTTGAAAACTGAAAGGCGGCTCAAATGCAGGTTGATATAGGCATCTGGCAATTGAACCTTAAGATTTTGACAGTTTAGGAGAAACTTCACATCTACAAGCATTCGACAACGTTTGAGATCTTCCAGACAAAAGCTACATCATTCTCTAAATTGTGTCAACTTGATATTTAGAAATACTTATGCTATAATTGTTGAGACATTTGAATTTTTATCATTCTTATGCTTGCCATAACTTTGAATACATTCTATCTATTTCAAGTTCAATTTATTTGAGATTCAAATTATTTTCGAAAATTCAATTTATTCTTCTATAATTAACATAATTTTGAAATAATTAAGATTTCTGAATATCACTTATGTTAATACTTTTAAATACATGGAATACAAAGTAAGCAAATCATCACCATCTTAAAGCCATGAACATTAAGATGTTACACGGATGCTACCGGCAACAAGGTCAAATCTGCCAAATTACTCATCAATTGGCTCCAACCGATCACCATTCAGTTCTTGCACCTCTGTTTTCAAAGATATACTAAGACAATAGAAGGCGATCTTTGCAGCACTGATTCAGCAAAAAAAACAGACATTATATCACTGGGAAACAGTCTCTATACAGATCCTGTATGGTTTTTAAGGAACCTAAGCATTTCCCTCATCAGGTTCAAGTGGAACAACTTTATCTTCCAACCCATACTAGATTCCATTTTCAGCACTCATCAAGAACATACTTTGGATACTCGAAGGTGGCTCATTGTCATAAGCTTCAAGAGCCTTACAGATCCTTTCTGTCAATTTGGCACTCCCTGTACATATTTATAAACAGTTCAACTTTATTCTTGGATCCCATGAAAGCCATTATTTCTTTGTCAATGGAAAAGCATCAGCACATGGAGGAAGCAGAATAAGAGAAAATCTGTTCTTAATTGGCAGAATTATGAATATAGCCCTTTTTAGTGTAGCAGCATGGAAATGCTTCGAATCTACAAATTCTGGCTCTACATCAAATAAGTATTGTGATATCCTAGTCCAAACATTAACTGAAAGAGACTCAATAGCATCTTCTGGAAGTGTTCTTTGAATTATCTGATCTGGTTGGACAGAACCAATCATTGAGTTTAGAAGATGAATTTGCCAATAGCATCTTCTGGAAGTGTTCTTTGAGTTATTTGATCTGGTTGGACAGAACCAATCATTGAATTTAGAAGATGAATTTGCCAATAGCATCTTCTGGAAGTGTTCTTTGAGTTATCTGATCTGGTTGGACAGAACCAATCATTGAGTTTAGAAGATGAATTTGCCAATAGCATATTCTGGAAGTGTTCTTTGAGTTATTTGATCTGGTTTGACAGAACCAATCATTAATTTGGAAGATGAATGTGTTCATAGCATCTTCTGGAAGTGTTCTTTGAGTTATCTGATCTGGTTTGGCAGAACCAATCATTGAATTTGGAAGATGAATGTGTTCATAGCATCTTTTGGAAGTGTTCTTTGAGTTATCTGATCTGGTTTGGTAGGAACTACAGAACCAATCATTGGAATTAAAAGATTAACTGCATGATCGTCTTCATTAAGAAGTTTCTTTTCAAGCTTCCTCTGCTTCTTCCTTTCCCAAAAATCATAGCACAAGTTTCGCCTTTGCTTGTAACTGGGATCATCACATAATGGCTTCCCATCTTTTACCGCAAGAAGTGCGTCAGCATCTTTAGTCATTTGAACAGCACATATAAAATCTATCAATTTTGCAATTGATGAATCTGGACCACGTCTCTACATGGCTATTGAAGTTTCAACCCTTGAGAATTCCATTTTTGTCAAGTATAACAGTTATTTCTCCTCATCAGAATCAGAATTCAAGATTTTTCGGTATTAAAAGAACTATCGATATCTGTGAAATCATCTTGAAAGGTCATTTCATAATCAGATGAGTTGTTATCAGAATCAACATGTTGCCTGAATGCAAGCTTTTCAAGAGCCTATACTATTGAGTTTTTTCTCAAGAGATTTTTGTGACATTATATCTACATTGGTCAAAGATGATAGATTCTCTCATTTGAAGAAGAAAGATCTATTGGGTTTTTACAATTGAAGAAATACTCAATTCACCAATCTGAAATCAAATAACTCAACATTCATGCATCATATTTTAGGTGTTTACAAAAATAGGGGCATTTTCATTCATTTTCATCTATGTTGAATTTTTAACAGGAATTTCAAAGATTTTAGCAAAGATTCAAATCCATCACTTGATGGATCAACATTGCCAGAGAAGTTCATAATGAGAAGAACTCATCTGAAGAAGGAAGGAGAAGTTCATAATGAGAAGAACTTGTTCAACTTTTTGCCTGAATTCATCACTTGATGGATTAGCTTTTCCAGAAAAAGTTCATAATGAGAAGAACTCATCTGAAGAAGGAAGAAGAAGTTCATAATGAGAAGAATTTGTTCAACCTTTTGTCTGAATTCATCACTTGATGGATTATTTTTGCCAGAGAAGGTTCATAATTAGAAGAACTCGTTATCTGAAGAAGGAAGAAGAAGTTCATAATGAGAAGAACTTGTTCAATCTTTTGGAATTCATCATTGGATGGATCAACATTGCCAAGTAGAGTTCATAATGAGAAGAACTCGTCATCTGAAAAAGGAAGAAGAAGTTCATAATGAGAAGAACTTGTTCAATCTTTTGGAATTCATCATTGGATGGATCAATATTGCCAAGTAGAGTTCATAATGAGAAGAACTCGTCATCTGAAGAAGGAAGAAGAAGTTCATAATGAGAAGAACTTGTTCAATAATTCTATCACAGAAGGAGATAGATTAGCATCAGCCTTTTTAGAGAAAGTTCATAATGAGAAGAACTCATCAAAAGCTTATTCAACCTTTTGAATGACTCTATCACAGAAAGAAAGGGATCAGCATCATCCCCAGCAGAAAGTTCATAATGAGAAGAACTCATCTGAAGAAAGAGAAGAATTTATTCAATATCTCCATTATGATCAAGTGAAGCCAAATGGATAAAAAATTTATTATCTTTTCATCTTTGCCCTATTCTTGTTAACACAAGAATGAGCAAAGAGGGGCAGCTGAAGATACTAATTTTTTACCCATATTATAATTATTATTATTATTATCATTATTATTATTATTATTAAATATATTAAATAAACAATATTAATTACAAAACCAATCAACCGGCCCAAAACCCAACCAAACTGAAACCCAAACATTTAGGGTTTCAGTTAGGGTTTCCTAACCCTAATCTAGCCAGCCGCCTCAGACTGACCGTTGGATCTAGCAAGATCCAACGGTCCAGATGGCTCCAGATGGAAACCCTAGGGTATGATACCCTAGGGCCACGCGGCCGCCGCTGCTGCTCTCGCCGCCTCCGCCGCTGCCACGTCCCGACCGAAGGCTCCAGAAGCTCCAACGCCAGCCGTCCACGCCATGGCTACGGGGTGAGTCACCACTGGTAGTCCGGTGACTCACCGAAATCTCCTCTTCGGACCGGTCCGATGGCCACACCGGTGGTGGCTATAAAAGCCACCACCCGAACCTGAAAAGAAAAAAAGAGGAGACAGAGAGAAAAGAGAGAGACAGAGCCGGAGAAAGAAAAAAACAGAGAAACAATATAAAAAAGAAAAATACTACCAACGATCTTAGTCAACATCCCAAAACCAGCAACCAAAAATAGAAGAAAAAGGAGGAGAGAAACTTACTGAGGAAGCCGACCGCCGGATCTCACCAAAACCTTCGAAAAACCGAAGGTATTTTTTAGATTTTGCTCCGATTGGGAGCCGTTTAAAGGAAAAGATCATCGGAACCGTCATTAGGACGGTCCGATCTACGTTTCGATGTAAAAAAAAAAAATTCCGGCCACCGAAGACGGTGGCCGGCGGCGGTGGTTGACGGCGGACGAATGCCGACTGACGGCTGCCGGCCGGCTGGCTTCTCTCTATTTTAGAGAGAAGCGAGAGAAAATTCTCTCTCTCAGAGAGAGAGAGAGAGATGAGAAATGAAGAAATGAAGCTCCTTCGGGCCAGCCGGTTTTGGACCTTTTATAGGCCTTCCCGAACGACGTCGTTTCGGGAATGACTATGCGCGTAATTAGACAATAGTTAAACCCCGTCTGCCGTCCTCCTAACTTGTAAACTTTACATTTTAGTCACTAAATCGAATTTATAAATACTTTTAATTCAGTCTTCGAATTTCAATTTTATTCATTTTAGTCCTTTATATTAAAATAATATATTAGGATAAATACAGATTTAATCCCTTAATTTTAAATAATATTTTAATCCCTGTTTATATTTTTAATTTATTTTATTATAATATCCGAATTTTAGATAATTTTATTTTAGTCATTAAATTATTAAATAAGAAAATAGCATGTTTAATCCCTGTAATTCTGATTAATTAGGAATTAGGTTTTTCAATTTTAATTTCACTATATTTTAGTCATTTATTTTAAGTATTTTTTATTGCTTTTAAATGTATAATTAGAATTGTATTTTTTACTTATTTATATATTTAAATGTTGTTATAAATATATAATAAATAAATATTTATTTTAAATAAATTATTTTAATATTTAGTTTTCAATATCAAAGAACAGGACAGTCTTAATACAACTGGATGTCCTATTCTGATATTTTAAAATTAAAAATTAAATAATATTATTTAAATTAATATTTATCAATATCAAAGAAAAGAGCTGTTTAAGGCACCTAGAAGTCTTTTTGATTTTTAAAAAATAAATATTTTTTATATATAATTTTGAAAAAATAGGATTATAAATTAAATATATTTTTGAATTTTTAATAGAGACAATTTATAATTAAAAAGTACCAATTTTGGGCGTTGTAGGGGTGCTAATCCTTCCCTAAACGTAACCGACCACGAATCCTTTTTATTATTAAAAAGAACAAATTTTTGGTTATAAAACGTAGATCAGTTCATTTTTTTTTGATGTTTTCTTAAAACTCTTTTAAAGAAAATAATTTTTAGGTATTTGACCTACCTGATCCAAAAGGTCGATGGCGACTCCCAAATTATTTTAAAAAATATTTATTCACATCAATTTCCCTGCCAAATATAATATTTCGTGTCCGGACGAAAATCGGTTACGACAACATCCCTGGCTTCTTTGGCTTTCTTCTCTTCTTGGGCAAGGGCTAAAGCCTCTTCCAACCTCTTGAGCACGGCTTCTCCTTCCCCACAACGGTCCATCAACAAAGCATTCTCGAACAAAGCCTCGAAAGAGAAGGGATTCGACTGAAGAATTTCCTCAAACACTTTGCGTGCATTCTCCTTTTGACCCATCTCGCCCAACAATCTCGCCAACAAGAATTTCCAATCCGTAACCTCAGGTTGAGCAGAAACCAAACGGTTCAAGATACTAAGCGCTTCTTCGTCTTCGTGGTTTTCGAGGTTCTGGTATAAGAGTGACCCCAATGCCTCGATGGCGTCCTCATTAGATTCCAGAAACTCAGAAAGCGGTGAAGTTTGCTTCTGTTTTGCGTCTTGGGTTTTCTCCGCCTCTTCTTTCTCTTCCCGAAAAGCAGGCTCTCGTTCAACCATTGCTGGCGCAGGCTCAGCCTTGGCAGGAAAGTTGGAGAATTTTCCAACCATCAAAGCGGTGGCACCTACCAAGACAGCCGTCTTGGCAAAGGATTGAAGTTTCTGAGCGAGGGGTCGGTTCCAGCTGTTCGTCTCAGAAACAGGAACAGAATCAGGCTTTGCAGAACAAGCCCAGAGCCTGAGGGGCTTGGGTGAAGGAAAACCCAGAAACGAAGCCGACGAAGCAGACGAAGAAAGTGATTTCAGAGGGAGGAAAGCGAGGCATGGCGATGACAACGTTGCTAGAGCGGGATACATGGTTTCCTCGAGATTGAAAGAGACGAAATAGGAGAGAAAACAAAAATGAAGATCCAATGTATTCCTTCTGGGAATTCGAAAGCTTTCTAATTACTTAAAAATTAGGTATGTATTTAGTGAAGAGTCGTTTGGGAGATTGAAGAATCTGTTGAACGTTCATGAATTGGATGTTAGTCCATGTATTTCAATTTAATTAATTTTAATTTGATATCTATATTGATAAAAATTTGTTTTTGATTTAAAAAAATATAAAAATAATATGATTAGAATATAAAGACTCAAATTCATTGTTAAAAATTAATTTCACAATTTACATTTAATAGGTAAAATTAAGGCTTATATAATAAATAAGTACCTCAAGTGTGTCCTCTTTTTCATTTAGGTACCAGTGTTGTTTGATCAAAATAAATATCTAAAGTTATCTTCTTCTTTTTTATCAAAATAGATACTTGAAATATTTTTTTTATCAAAACAAGTACCTAAAGTATTCAATTTTTTTGCTAAGTACCTAAAGTATTCTTTTAACTTTTTTAAAACTTAGATGAAAATGTTTGAATAGTTTAGGTACCTATTTTAACATAAAACACTTTAGGTACTTATTTTTGACAAAAAAAAAAAGATAACTTTAACTACTTATTTTGAATAAAAAATACTTTAGATACTTAAATGAAAAAAATAACATACTTTATATAATTATTTATGATAAGTCTTAATTTAAACTTAACAATCCGTGATGGATGCAGTTGATGAAAAGGTAAAATTTCATATAAAAGAAGATTGGGTAAACTACATGTTTATTACCTAAATTGTCAATTTTGATTTATTTTAGTACTTAAACTTTCAATTTTTTAAAACCATACCTAAAGTTTAATTTTTGTTTCATTTTAGTATCCCGTTCAAAATTTAACATTAAATTTTGAATTTTTTTTAAAGTTTAAGTACTAAAATGAACAAAATTTATAGTTTAGGTACTAAACGCATTAAATTTTTAATAGCGGGTACTAATATGAAACAAAAACTAAACATTAAGTATGGTTTTGAAAAATTAAAAGTTTAAATACCAAAACGAATCAAAACTGATTGTTTAAGTACTAAGTGCGTAATTTACCCAAGAAGATTCTATGTAAATTAAGATTTATTTTTCTTATTAAACAAGCAACATTATAAATAGAGAATAAATATTATAGTTATAAATCAAGCCTGTGAAGTCGATAAATAATTATGCTATAAACATTTTATCCGATTAAAA
This sequence comes from Hibiscus syriacus, assembly GCF_006381635.1. NCBI lineage: Eukaryota > Viridiplantae > Streptophyta > Magnoliopsida > Malvales > Malvaceae > Hibiscus > Hibiscus syriacus. The sequence goes on from NW_024063537.1 coordinate 568,695, forward strand.
AAATTCTGAATAGATGGTATATTATTTTTCCGTTATTTTTTTCATTATTTTTCCTTTATTTTTTAATTTTTAAGTAACTCGTTACACAAAATTTCCCACAGAACAACATATATTTCCCCCAAAAGATCATCAAACAAAATTTCAGATCAAAGTAAGAATTAACCCTAAAAAAGTATGTTTCTATATACATGTTCTGAGCTTCCTTTTCCCGAATAAACTACTTAATACATCCTTGTTCATACAATGGAGGTCTAAAAATGTCTTTTCCAAGGCTCGAGTTTCGAGTTCGAGCTATAGAGGGTATCTTTTCAGGAACAAACTATTCAAACTTCATGACCCGGTGATGATTATTTAGTAAATGATTACGTGCGACAACCTTAACTGTAGAACTTCCCTGATTATTTGGAAACAACCAAAAACCAACATCAGGCAATGCATACAGCATCCCTATTGACTGACTATTCAAACAAAAGCACATTGAACTGCATCATATCCCTAACCTCTTTATGCCACAATCCGAGCAGAACTTGGATGTTTCCCTCGGGTAAAGTGCCCCACATTCGTTGCAGTATTTCGGTGGATTTGTAGGCTGAAATGTAAGCATTTCAAGGGAGTTCAGACTATACTTTGATTTTTATATCGACAGACGCATAAACATTCTTTAACAATGAATCCAAAAGATGCAAGCATGCAACCGAAAGATTGGAAAAGGCAAAATGGAGTCCCTCACCATAACATGCAGGCGTCCTCCAACATGATCTCGTAAGCGAACTATTTGCTGAGGCATGGTCGCGGAGTGGTGAGCATGATTAATTTCGGGTAAAGGTGACGGTGTCCCACATTGATGATTCTGGGGAAAATGAGCGGCATGTTGGTTTTGGTGAACTGGTTGATGATGGTTCTGATGAATAGGATGATAATGGAGCTGATATGCCATTGTTGGTATATGATGCATGGAAGGAGTCTGCTGCTGATTCTGCAATAATTGAAACAGTTCTCCAAAGTGTCATGTCCAAGTCATTTTGATCCTTGAATGCCATAGAACATGAGATGCTCAATTTAACTTGCAGACACTTCTTTTCAGATGCAAGAACCCATAAATTTATCATCACATTTAATTACTAAGATTCTTCAACAAACTGAATGTCCAAATTCAAAGAAGATAAAGGTCCAAGAACAGAAACCCTAAATAGAAAACTCTTCTTATCCTCAGTGTTTTGCACATCTAGAATGTGTAAGAGACATTTTCTTCACGCTAAATTAAATGTTGCTATATGGAAACTTCAGCGAACACAACTCTATCAGAAACGAGCATATGATTGTTCAAAGATGAGCTCTTGCTTCATTGACAGGGTGAAACCCTTGAGCATTAGACCAGGCAGAACCATCTGTGCCAGAGAGTATGCCTACAAAATTTTAAAATGATTACAACGTCATATCTCATTAGAGTGAGACATGGAGGGAGGGAGAGGGGACTTAATTACATGTAATCCTCAAATAGATAACGCACCATTATAGTATGTATTAAGTGGTTATGGTTTTATGTCATAGCTGTTAGTAATCTAAATCCCACATAAAGTGGAAAAATACATTGGGATTAGATATTTAAGGCTTTCATTTTTTACTCCCTTGTTGAGTGTTAGAGAATAAGGGGGCTCTTCCCGTGTACTGTTGTTCGTTTGCCGTGTTAATCTCGGGGGACGATCCGTCTGACACGACGATTACACACATCAGAACAAATTTGTAAATGCAGCGGTTTTACCACGACACGGTTTACAACGATCGAATTATTTATTTTTTGTTTATTTTTTCAGTCAGTGCTAACGATATGATTTTGCAATCAACATTTCCAACAATTTAGAAACTAAATAATATACTGAAAATATGACATTAGCTTTGAGCAAGTTGATTCCCGACCTTTCCAAGCTCAACGCACTCGATAGAAAGAATTACCGGAGGTGGTCCCAGTGGATACTGATATTTTTTTAGCATTTTGACATGGATTACGCGTTGCTCAAGCCACCACCTACCATGTCGCCGACCATCTCAGTTGCCAGAGACAATACTGATGCGGTTTTGTCAAATGACGCCTTAGCCGTTGTTGTTGCGACTGTCGTTCCCATAAAAAAATACGAGAATGACAACAAGGCAATGCAAGGACACCTTCTCAACCACATGTGTAACAAATTGTTTGACATGTTCCTTAAGAAAACAAGTGCCAAGGCGATCTGGGACACTCTGGAGAAGAAGTATGATACTGACGATGCGGGCATAAAGAAATACGTTGTAGGCGAATGGCTCAAATTCCAGATGACGGATGATAAGCACATAATGGATCAACTCAATGACTACGAGAATCTGGTTGTCGACATCGTTGATCAAGGAATGCAGACGTGTGAAGTACTCTAGTTCAATGTCCTCATCGACGGATGTGACATACAACGACTGTAGACTAGACAGCCAGCGAGCTCGTCCATTAAGTTTTTAACGGCAGATACTAAAATAAAAGAAAAACTAAATATTAGGTGTGATTTAAAAAAAATAAAAATTTAGATACTAAAACAAATCAAAATTGATAGTTTATGCATTAAATGCGTAATTTACCCTCATCTTTAGTTACCATTAAAATTTTAAAATTTGATAACCAAAATTAATTTAAAATTTTATTTTTATTACTTACAACTATTATTTTGCTTACCATTAAAATTTGTTTTGATGAAAGTAAATTGGAGATGCTCATAAAGTCATAATTTTATAAGAGTAAATTACACGGTTCCTCACTCTACTTTATTCTCTCTCTTATTTTTCTCACCGAACTTTAAAATTTTCTAATTTGTTCACTGAACTTTAAAAATTGAATTAGTTTGCTCACCCTGCCATTAACTTTTTAACAACATTATGAAATGGCACGGGAATCAAAATGATATCATTTTGAAAAACTCAAATATATTCTAAAACGACGTCGTTTGGTGAGTAAAACATGATATAGAGTGAAGTTTAATGACTAATAGTGTAATTTACCCTTTTTCCTAATGACTCGTGGTGTAATTTACCCTTTTCCTTCTCTTCTCCATTTTCTCTCTGTCGGCCACCACGTCATTTTCATTCTAGCCACCGTCGACTACTGTAGATGTGGTCGTTCAGTCCCAAAATGGGATGGGTCAGTTCATCTCGACCCCCAAAGTCTGAATCTGGTGGTTGTTTCACTAGAAAAATATCCCAAAATCCGTGAATTTTGACTGAAACGTTTTAGTTTCTTCACTTTCAATCTCAAATTCATAGACTTCGAAGCAACTTCTGACAAAAATGTATGTCGGATTCGAAATCATGACGTCGAGACGAAGCGACCCATCCCATTTTGGGAGCAAACGACCATCATCTACGGCGGTCAATGGTGGCTGGTTGTGGCATCCGACCATCTTCTGTTTTTATTTTATTATTTAATTACTTTATATTAAAAAATAATAAAAAATGCATTGTTAGAGAGAAAACAGATGAGTGAGCAAAAGGATTCAATTTGTAAAGTTCAATGAGCAACTTAGAAAAATTGAAAGTTGGGTGAGCAAACTAGGAGAGAGAGTAAAGTAGAGTGAGGAATTGTGTAATTTACCCATTTATAATAAGTAAAATATATTTGAAATAAGAATAAAGTAATTTAATTCTTATTGATTTTAGAAATAAGTGATTGAAAAAATAACGTAAATTATTTATATTTAGGGTAAAGTACCTTCCGGTTATTAGGTATGATAATTTATCAAGAGTTCGACGGATTCTAAATCGATCCAATCCAATAGAAGTGAATTTAAAAAAAATCGGGTTTAAGTCAGGTCAGATTTAGTATAGAATATTTTCAAGTTCAGGCCGGAGTCGGGTTTGAAGTTAAAAAAGTCCAACCCAGATCGGGTTGGATTCAACATAGAAGATTTTCCGGTTCGGATCGAAATCGGGTTTGAAATTAAAAAAGTCCAATCCAACCCTACTCGAATATTTGTAACTAATACATTAACTTATTTACGAAAAGACCACTCTCTCTCTCTATATATATATATATATATTGTTTTAGGGTTACATTTTCATTTAACTTTTTTCTGTTTCTTTCTGCAGTTTCTTCTCTTTCTCTCAATTTGTTTTTTCTTCTCTTCTCTAGTCTCTCTCTCTCAAATGTTTGAACATTTTAAAGCTATTTAACTTTACTTGTTATTTCATTATCCAGATGCTATTTCCATTTAAGAGTTCTTTTGTTCTTTATTTTTGTTTAAAGGAAAAAAAAAGGAACTTTAAATTTTTTCTACTATTTTATTGAAAAATCTGATATTTTTAATTTATGGGTCTTTTGAATCTTTTGTTTATTTTCTATTTTCAGAAAATTTTTAATATAATTTCTTCAAAAGAATCTTAGTTTTGTTATTCAAAAATATATAATTTAATTTTATGGGTATATTGTTGTACTTTCAATTCTGCTTGTGCTTTTATTTTTCCTTGTTCAGTTCATTTTTTTATATAATATAAGTTTGTTCGGGTCAGGTGAAAATGGGCTGTTTCATTTATTTTCGGGTCGGAGTTGGAGCGGGTTCAATAATACTAAAATCGAAAGCGGGTCAGAGTCGGGTTATGATTCCAAAATATTGGGTCGGAGTCCGAGCAAACAAAAATTTGACCTGACCTATTACCATCCCTACCGATTAAAAGTGTTATTTTGTTGAATCCAATGACTATTTTATAAAATGATCCTTTGACTATGGTTAGTTGTTTTATTGAGTCACTTGATTATTAAAAGTTATCACTTTTATTATTTGAGAGATTCAACAATGTAACACCCTATAATATAAACAAGAGACTACTTTATAACTTTTAATAGTATAAGAACTTGTTAACGCTCTATAATCATGAGATTTTTTGTGTACTTTATCATTATATTTATAATAATATTTTTCTATCGACATATTTTGTAACTTTTAAGGGGAAAATAAATTATTTGGGGGCAGTTATGCGGTGTGGCACCTTATTATACGGCTAAAATAAGGCGCTATCGGTTTTATTATTATTTTAAATAATAAAACCGGTAAAAAATGACCGAAAACATCATTATTTTGACCGGTTCTAATTACCTACATAGGTAAACACGGTAAAAAAAATCTAATAAAAAATGATATTTTCGGTACAATACTACCTAAAACATCATTTTTTATCTGATTTTTTTACCACATTTACTTATATAAATAATCAGAACCGGTCAAAATAATGATGTTTTCGATAGTTTTTTATTGGTTTTGTTATTTAAAATAATAACAAAATCGATAATGCCTTATTTTAGGCGTATACTAAGGCACCGTACGTGAACGTTTCCCGATATTTGGTGACCAACATATTTTGAATTTTTTTGAAATTTCAGGGGAACCTTGGGTGTAGTTTACCCTTGAATAATATAGAGTTGGAGATTAATAAAAATTATTTTTCCTCTACTTTTGCAGTCATTCACTTAATAATAATCAAGGGGCGAGCACAAGTAGCAGAAGGCCTGTCAAGCAAAGCAGGGATCCAAATTCATATCAGTCAAAAGCTTTTAAAATACAATGAGCTACAGGAACAAAACTTAATGTTTTCTCTACTTCTACAATGAAATCCCAATATAGCTGGGCTAACTCTTACTTGAAGCAGAACCTAAATAAGCTTCAATGGATCTTTTCCATAAAACCATACATTAATCATAGGGAGAAAAGCTTGAAGCAGACTATCCGAGGGACCATCCTCATGAAAACATGACACCGAGTTTCTTTTCAAAGTCGTCACCATCTTCTTCCTCCTCTATGTATTCCTCTTCAGCGCCCACATTTTCACCCTCCACATAGTTATATTCCCCTTCATCAACTTGTTCATAATAATAATCTCCTTCCCTTTGGTCATCTGCCTCGTATTCATGATCTTCTATTCTTTCATCTCCCATGATCCCATCCTCGGCCTTGGCCTCACTCGTGTTGAGCGGTTGAGAAGGTTCACCATGAGTGACTTCCGTTATCCCGATATCTGCACTTGTGGGGCCGGATACTTCTTTGTTTGCCTCTTTCTCTGTCAATGATGCTTCTTTGTTATTGAAGATGCTAATCAAGCTTCCCTTGCTTTGTTTTTGTTTAACGTCTTCTTTATTTATGGATGCTGTACCATTCTCTGATGTTGCACCTTCTGATTGTCTCTTTCTCTTCAGAATCTCACTAAGAGGCATTGGCCCTTTGAATGAAAGATCGCCTTCAGTTTGTTGACGATCTCCAACGCTCTTTTGCTTTCCAAGAGACTGGTGCTCCTTATTATTAGTGTTATTTCCAACTTTCAGCACTGCAAGACTATTTGAACCTGCAAACTCAGAGCTCCTCTCATCCATTGCTTCTCTTCTAATCCTTGCTCCACTGAAATTTCGACCTTCATTGTTGTTGAACTCCCCTTCCACCCTTCCTTTTATTCTGTCATGAAGCCTACCTTTGGAAGGGGTTTGAGGATTTCCTGGTGAGTGTTGTCCCCAGTTTCGCCCTCTTTCTATCTCCCTTTCTGAACGTAAATCAGATCCATGGCCAACAGATCTCCCTGGAAGCTTTATTCTACCCTGAAGACGACTGCACAGGGACCTCTCATGAGAAGAACCCTGATAAGGTCGTTCCCCTTCATAATTTTCTGGGGCTTGATCACGATTGACAACAGATTTCAGGCCATTAACCCTCCTACGCTTAGCCAAACGATGTCGAAGATCTGACTCCTCAACATGATCAGGAGTATCAACTCTTGAGGTAGCCCTTCTCTCAAAAGTAGATGATCCCAGAGGTATCCTCTTAGATGAAGCCCTCTGTTGGTCCCAATCATAATTCCCTTTTACCTGGTCAAATGAGTCATACCCCGCGTGGATCATGAAACATTTCTTTGTCAACATCATCCATGGCATCATAATTAGCAGATCGACCAATACCATATTCATTCACATTCCTGCCTTTGTGTCCTCTTGTACCTCCATATTGATCTTCACCATGGTAGAAATCAGAATCTCTCAGCTCATCATCCACAAGAACATCAAAACCAGGAGAGGATTCCCTCAAAAATTCATCAGTGTCCTTACCATGAAAACTCGGTTCATCTGAAGCATGGGCCTGATGCATGCGGTTAGAATGGACTATAGAGCCACCATTAACAACTGGAGTAGTTTTTGTTGCTCTGTGTCGAGGAAGTACCTCCTGTATTGTGTGAGGCACATGTTTCCCCGTTCCAGTACCACTCCTAGTGAAAGCAGCAGTTTTATTTTCAGAAGCTATTCCAACGGTATTTGAAACTTTAGTCGGAGGAAACTTCTGTAGCTGAGGTGCTTCAACGACACCAAAAGTCTTCTTCAAAGAATGAGGCTCACTCGCAGTGGTAGTTGCCGCTGGTTGTGTGGTTTTATTATTTGTAGTTGGACCATGTAAAAAAGCACATCTGTCACCTTTAATGCAAATCCCTTTTTGGAAGAAAATACACGGTACCGGTTGTTTGCTGGTGCCGTAAGAAGCATCCTGGTTGTAAGACGTATGACTAGCAACTACAAGTGCTGTAGTTGCTGCTGTGTGCAACCAGGGCTTGGAGGAACCTGTTGGCGTTGTTGCTTGGGTTCCCAACAAGCCATCCAGGGGCTGAAAAGACAACACCAGAAGAACAAGAACATTATCAAAACCGGTCCAATGTACATCACAGTATGGGTGAAATAGCTGGATATTGTGCCGAGAAGACTCCCTCTGGAAACCTCTAAGACTAGCATAACACAGAGATTATCATACTGGTGCAAGAGAAGAGAAGAAACTTACAGGATGCCGAAATCCGCATTTTGGGTTCAAGCAATTCCCATTCAACCAGTAATAACACAATCCCTTGGATTAACCCGGGCATATTCACTGTGGCGATACTCGCATTCACTTCCCTATCGGCATTGAAAAGAAAATAAATAGAAGTTATGACAACGATCATTGATGTCAAAAGGCGAATAGAAGCACGTTAACTACGGTCACAGCATCTTACAGTTAATGAAGTAAATCATAAGACAACTCGATGCCATCTAAAACATTTAGCTCTTATCCATAAACAAAAACGATGAAGACGTGTATCTAAAGCTACTTCACAAATGGAAAAACAAGAACTTCACAATTGGCCCTTAATCCAAACTGCAGTCAGACGACCTGAAACAGTCTCGGATTGACGGCATTCGAGATTATGCATCGAAACATTCCATCATAGCTAGCAGAATAAGTGCATCACAATGACAAAACAACATATTCTAAAAACACTTTCCTTTTAACAATTGGAACCAGTTTATCCGAAGGAACATCAATGTGTCCCCATCTTCTAGACGAGTAACAGTGCCAGAACAAATACAACACGGTACGAAATCAATTCCCCAAAACTAAAAATAATTCGACTAAGAAAACCCTAGATTTCCAGATGAATTAACTAAGGCTTTACTACTAAGAAACTATAATGAGTTAGCAAGATCTAAACTTTTTTGCTGAAACGACAAGATCTTTGTTTCAAACACTAAGGGAAAAAGAAAACCTTTTTGCAGGTTAAAGGGGAAGCCAGAAAGTAGACGCAGTCTGTATTTCTCTTCAAAACCTCTTCTTCGGCCGATGTTTTTGTAGCACCCGCCACCGTGACCGTCGTCGCCCCCGTCGCCTGCTGCTTTTGTTGTGGCGTAGCCGCTACCATGACGGATTCTTCAAAAATAATGTATAAAAAAATCACCCAAAAAAAGTAACAGAAGAAAAGATCCTTCTTTTATTAGATCGAATCTTTCAAATAAGGTTTCAATATCATGCACTGAGGGAGAGAGGATGAGCCGCTACAAAAGAGATTAAGGGGGCTGAGGGGATGAAGGGAAATTATATAAGAAAACTGGAAGGCAGGCTGTAATAGCAAAATTTGATTTCACTCTCAATTTTTCAATTTGATTCGATTAATAAAATTTGAGTTTATTTGACTTCGAGTTTAAATTTTATAAACACGATTTGATTCGAAAAAAATTCAAATTCAAATTAAGTCGTAAAATACACATCGAATAACTCAAAATTTTTAGGAACTGATGAATTTATTTTAAGTTTAAGTCGAATCCGTAGATTTTATATGATATATGTATATTAAATATGAAAAAAATACGAAGAAATATATTTGTATTATATATATGATTATAAAAAGTCACTTAAATTAAAATTAAATAATATTATAATATTATAAATATTTATAACTAAAATTAAACAGAAACTCGAAAAATCGACTCGATTTAAAAAAATTTCAAATCAAATTCGAATTGTAAAATATGACTCGTCAACTCGAATAACTCAAAATTTGTAACTTAATTTGACTCGATCGAACGTTAATCGCTAGGTGTAAGCTAGAAAGGAAGAAAATTTAATGGAAAATATAAAATTTTAAAAACAAATAATGAACCAAGTTGGAGAAATATAGGGGAAAGGGGAAATTGTAACAAGAGATTTGAGTAGGTGATGTGTTCCTTATGTCGCATACACAAACATTTTCTTTTTAAAAATAAATAAATAAAATACACAAAGTCCTTGTACTTATTAAAAAGTGTGATATAGCCCTTGTATTATTTTTTTTAATATGGTCTTCCAACTCAAAAAAAAATAGAATCCGTTTGGTTTTAAAAAATATGAGTTATTTTTATTTTTATTTTCTAAGAAAATAGAAAACGTTGAAGAAAAACGTGTTTGATTGTAAAATTAGAAAATAATTTCTGGAAATGAAAACAAAAAATAACTGAAAATATGAAAACATAAAAAATACTTTCAGTATTTTCATTAAAATTGTTTTGAAAAATTGAAAAATAAGGAAACGTGATATCTAAATTTTTAATTTTGTGTGTGTTTGATAGCTGAAAAGTATTTTTCGGAAAATGTTTTTCTCATTTTCCTTTGGTTTGATAGTTGTAAATGGTTTTATGGAAAATATTTTCGCTGCTTGATAGCTATAATTGATTTTTCCAATGTAATTCATTTTCCTAGTTCCTGTGCATTTTCTTTAAATTGTTTTATCATCTAATTTTCCGTAAAACATTTTTCTAACTTTTCACTTCAGATTATAAATACTCAAAAATTATTATTTTATATATTTAATATTAAATTAATATTTAAATATCATTTTAATAAAAATATTAATTATTAAAATATTTAATATACATATAATATAATATTAATAATATTATATTTTTAATATTATATTAATATACACTCAGATATATTATAATAATATATGATATTATATTTTTAAATAAATTATTAATATTTATCTATTATTTTTATAATAAAAAATTATTAAAATATTAATAATGTGTATTCATTTATATATTTAATATTAATATAATAATTTAGTATTATATTAATAAAATACTAATAATTAAAATTAATGGTGTTCAAATGGTTAATTCAACCCCTATCAAATTGAATTACCACTAACTAAATAAATCAAACTTTTTTCTTTAATCATTAATCGAATCTTTTTTTTAAATATTAACTAAACTCAACTTTAATCCTTTTATGTAAATATTTTCTATAAAATTAATTATAGTGTATCAAACAATTAAAAAAAATTACACAATACCATCAAAACACCGTAAAATAGTTTCCGAAAATATTTCATGAAAAAATGTAATTCATTTTACATAAAACAATTTTAAATAATTCATTTTATGTCAAACAATTTTAATATAATTTATTTTACGTAAAAGAGTTTTCAGGTAATTCATTTTACATAAATTTTTTTTCAGAAAACAATTACAATCTACTAAACAGACCTTAATTGCATAACTTAAATCATTCTAACAACAATTTTTTTCATTTAATGATATTTGAAACCCTCAAATTTTTATAAAAAACAATATAGTCCCTAAACTTTTTTTACACTCAAAGTACTCCTTAAATTAATTTTTTAATTAATTTTGTAGTATTTTTATATTTAATATATTCAATATCTTAATAATTATTTATATTTTATAATTTTAATCTAAATAAATTTTTATTTTTATTTTAAATTAAATAAGTCCTCAAACTTTTTAATAATTAATTAAGCCCATCTACCACACCATCGTCCATAGAATATTACCACAACAATATCGTGAACTGTCTCATCAAAATTGTAGATTGTCATGTAAGTTTATTAACTATCATGTAAGCGTCGTAACTGTCAACATTTGATTCCCCTATTTAAAGAGTTAGACTAAATTTTTTATAAGTTTAAGAAACATATTTAGTGCAAAAACGTTTAGGGACTACACTAATTATTTTTTCCAAAAGTTTGACAATTACCACAAAACATATTTTTTTATGTTAATGACACTTTTTTGTGTTATTGCTTATAAAAAATTATGTATTTTTTAATTATTTTTTATTTTTAAACAATTATTTAATAAATATAAAATTATCATTAATTTATTTTGGGTAAACTACACATTTAATACATAAACTATCAGTTTTGATATGTTTTAGTATTTAAACTTTCAATTTTTTCAAAACCATACCTAACATTTATTTTTCATTTCATTTTATTACTCGTCGTTAAAAACTTAATGCGTTTAGTACCTAAACTATCAGTTTTGACCTATTTTAATACCTAAACTTTCAATCTTTTCAAAGCTTAACTTTAAATTTTGAATAAGGCATTAAAATGAAACAAAAAGCTAAAGTTTTAAATGTCTGGATAGTAAAATAAAACAAAAATTAAACTTTAGTTATAATTTTGAAAAAAAAAATTCAAAAATTCATTTACTAAAACAAACAAAAACTTATAGTTTAAATATTAAATGTGTAAATTATTTTTTTTAATAAAAATTACTAATTTTATTAAAAAGAAAAAATATTTAGAATTACGATAAAAGTTCACAGTCGTAAATAAAAAAGACAGAGACCAATTTATTTCAACAATTAAATGAATAATTATTATCCCTATAGATTTTAAATTTTAGCACTAGAAATTATAAAAGTATTTATATTTTTATTATCAAAATCGAGGCACATAAAAAATATATTCATATATCAAAATCTAATTCAAAGATCTAAAATAAAAACTAAAATGATAACAAATAAAATAAAATAATAAATAAAATTAATAAATACGAGCAACATAAAATTCTTACCAACGTTAAAACAGACACAACGGCAACAGGGTAAGTACTTTAATATCCTTTTTTTTCTTTGGGTAAACTACAAATTTAATAATTAAATTATTAATTTTGGTTCGTTTTAATATTTAAACTTTTAACTTTTTTAAAATTATATTTAATATTTATTTTTTGTTTCATTTTAGTACCTACATCATTAAAAAAGTAATGCATTTAATACCTAAACTATCAATTTTAGTCTGTTTTAGTACATAAAATTTTATTTTTTTTCAAAATTTAATGTTATATTTTAAAAAGAGTACTAAAATAAAATAAAATAAAAACTTAACTTTATATTTGTTTTTGAAACAATTTAAATGGTATAATTTACCCCTTTCCTTTTAGTTTCTACTTGTTTAGTTCCAAGAGTCCAAAGCCCCAGACCCTAACCCTAACACTCTATTCGGACCTGACTAAATCTATCGTCTCTCTTCCTCCTTGTTTTGCTACCAAGACGGATTCCGATGAATGTTTCTCGGTAGTCTCAGAATCCTGTAAGGTAGGTTATTTACTTGAAACATCCGTAATTTTTTTATCAATGTTCAAAGTAATTGTTCCTAAGGGAAAAAATTGGTGAATAACCACGCAATCTAGTGATTTTGATTTCTTGACCGACTGTCGATAGAGTTTTGATTTTTTTTAGTTCGATTTTGTTTATTTATACATTTTTACGGTATTTGATCCCGTTCCTATTGTTCCTCCTCCAGGTATCTTTGCTTGTATCATCGTTCAAATTCTTCCTTCAGCTTTTTCATCGATAATGCAGCCTCCTGTACCAGTGCCGCAGGGAGCCATGTCGAGTTCTGCAAGCTTTTCCTTTTCTCCAAATCCTCAGTTGGTTCAGAATGCACAAAATCAACCCTCTAAATCTGTAAGACAATGATAAAGTACTGAATTGTAATTTCACTTTGTCGTACTCGGCTTAAGTTTTCAAAAATTTCAATGCTCATTACTTTTTGACCTACAACTAGTATGATTTTCCGCTAGTATGAGTTGCTTGTAGCAATATTTAGGAAGCTTTGCGGTGTCAAGAATATTTTTGAATGGAGGATGGGACATAGAATTTTGCGGAATTTTAAATATGTAGGAATTAAGCAGTATGCCTCAATTTTATGCTCTATTTGTTGTCATCAGATTTCATTGAATGGAGTCTGAATGCAGTTATAGCCGTAGTTGATTAGGGCAGTACTTCCTAACACGATTCCTGTTCAGCCTTTGAATTCTGTGCAATCTCTTTCAATCCCATTCTCAATTTAGTACTTCACTGCTTTCAAAATGATGTCTAGCAATTACTTATGCATCTACATAATGGATTTGATATGGAGTTTTTTTTATGCCACTGTCTTAAAAGTTGAACTTTTTTGCTGATTGCAGGATACACCAGCCACTGGTACACAAACTGCTACTGTATCATCTATGTCAACTGTTTCTCAGCCTGGCCAATTACCGGTCCATAACTCTTCAGATTTTACAATGAATGCATCTACCACTCCCAGTTTTGCTCCTATAACTTCATGGATGCCCGCCACTCCATCTTTCCCCATGTCTAGTGGATCTTCAGGAACTCCAGGAGCACCAGCACACCCTGGATTAGTACCATCTATCCAGATGATTACTGCCTCGGCTGCTGCTGCTGATTCTCCCTCTCCTGCAGTTCCTGGACACAGTGCTCCCATTTCATTAAATCCAGCTGTCCAACAACAAGCATACCCTCCCTATACATCCATGCCTCCTATGGTTTCTTCCACACATGGATTTTGGATGCAGCATCCTCCAATGGGTGGCTTTCCTAGGCCTCCGTTTGTGCCTTACCCTAGTATTTATCCTGGACCCTTTCCTTCAACATCTCATGGTATGCTTCATCCGGCACCATCATCTGATTCTCAACCTCCTGGTGTTAGACTTCTGGGAATGAGTCCATTTGCACCATCTATTGCTGCTCTTGCTAACCAACCATTGGCAATACAGACAGGATTACCTCAAGGAATTGGTACGCTCAGGGTTTCCATGCTAGATTACTGATCAACTAACAATGTAAGAGCTGTTTAACCTTCATTAGTGAATCGTGAAGTTAATTTTTTCTTCATTCGTTTTTCATGGGGTTCTGCAGATAATAGGAAACTTGTCCATGATGTTGGAACCAAAGCTGAAACTGCTTTCAGTGAACAATCTGATGTCTGGACCGCCCACAAGACTGACACTGGAGTTGTTTATTACTATAATGCATTAACTGGAGAGTCGACTTATGAAAAACCTGCTGGATTTAGAGGGGAGGTACATGTAGATATGCATGCATATGTTCTCTATTAGTAACTTTGTTGGGGTGAACCATTTTTTTATTGTAGGCATTTTAATTGACTGATACGGTTTTCAACAAATTTCCCAAATGTTGGCTGATTAGCATTCTTTAACGGATGCTATAGGAAATTTCATTTACAATAAAACAGCTAGAAAATGTTGGAGTATCGAACAATAATCATATGATGCTTTTTAAATTAATCCGAAAATTCCCCATTGTTTTAAGTTGATATAAAACTATAAAGATTTGCATATTCACATTTGTGTTTACTTGTGGAGTACATATGATATTATTTCTGGCTCTCCACTAGTAGCTATATGGAAGTCGAAAATCAGTTTTTGTGTATAGAAGATTTTCTATGATCAATTTGCCCCGCCATCTGTGTTTTCTGGTGGCTTCTCAGATGCTAATTAAAATTAATGTGATGCCAACTTTTTTCTTTCACTTCTGTGCAGCCTGATCAAGTTACTGTGCAGCCAACTCCAATTTCCGTGTAAGTTATTTACTTTCACATCCACAAGTTGCTATGTGGCCTATCTCATAAGTGAGATCTGTCATATTGGCATTGCTGAATGAGATATATGGTTAATTACTTGGTTGTTGGGGGGAATTTTTTTATAAGAATATGGCCTCATTAAAAACTCCTTTCATAACCATCAAGATCAGAAAAACTCAATAGTCATTGGAAGGAGGAAAAGAGTGCCCAAAATTTTATTGCCAAAAATAAGGTCTACATCGAAAACCAAAATAGAAACAGTACAAAGACCCCCATAAAAGCACCCAAAACATACCCCCATCTCACCGAACCAAAACACCTATCCTAACACTATCCTATACCCGATTTAGCTAAACAATCAGCTTCCCCATAAGTACATCTCTTAACATGCCTAGTCATAACATTGAAATGCAACACAGTCTTCTGAATAACTCTAACCAAATCAACATAGCGAACCCGGCAAGTCCCCGGGTTGTTGATCCACTTCAAAGCAAGAGAGGAATCACTCTCTAAAATCAGACTCCCTTTATCCCTCCACACTGAGTTAAAAAAGAAGTCTAAACATGCTTGGATCGCTAAAATCTCTGCAAGGATTGGGGGGCCTGGACCAGTCGCTCTAAAGAAAGAACCCAACCTCTTATTTTCAGCATCCCTGAGAACACCGCCAATACCACTGCACCTCCAGTCAACATTAACAGCCCCGTCCACATTCATTGTAAAGAAACCCGTAGGGGGAGGACACCACTTTGGCTTAGACAAACCAAACTTTGAAGGGGAACTGTCAACCTTCTTTCAATTAAAGACTACTTCATTGAGAAGTAACCAAATTGACCAAATTACAACAAAAGGTAACATTCTCACACTAGCTTATACCGAGTATCAGGGATGGACTCCCACCAAGAAGAAATGAAACTTATAGTGTCCGAAGGATAAACGACTGACCCCCCACATAGCAACAAAAATCCCCCAGATTTTCCAAGAGACTTCACACAAGAAAAATAAATGATTTACTGATTCCGGCTGCTTCGAACACAACGGGCAGAAGAGATTAGAAAGCTCTACACCTCTTTGAGCGAGTTCTACCCTAACCAGAACTCTCTGTTTTGCCGCTTTCCAAACGAACGCTTCCACCTTGACTGGGGCAATTCCAACCCAGATGAACTTCTTCCAATTGAACGAACAGGACGAAAGCGAGAAACCAAGCGAGGAAGCAGATTTTACCAAATAACGACCATCACTTGAACCTAACCATTTTACCTAATCAGTTGGTGATGATGAATTCACTAGGAAACCTAGCTCCTGATTCAACGAATTCTACTGTTCTAATTCCCAATCAAAGACGTCCCGACGAAACTCGATATTCCACAGCCACCCTTGATCCAATTTGACCCCAAAATCAACAATCACTCTTGACTTGCATTTGGCTAGTGCAAAGATTCTGGGGAAACGAAATTTCAAGGGCCTATTCCCCAACCAACTATCGTGCCAGAAACTTATCTTGTCCCCTGCTCCAACCTGCAATTGGAAATGGTTCCTCAAGGGGCTATCATATGTACCTCTAATGTAAGTTGAGTGAATCTCACGCCAAATCCACGAGGCCCCACTCGGCAAACAATCCGGAGGAAGGATAGCTGTTGGGTCAAATTTATATTTAGCGGAAACAATGCCTTTCCACTGGCTCGACGGCTCCGAACAGAAACGCCAAACCCATTTGCCAAGGAGACCAAAATTCTTCTTTTTCAGGTAGACTATACCCAATCCACCACCTTCAGTAGGTAAACAGACATTCGTTCCAACTAACCCAATGGATGCCCTTCTTATTCGGCAACCCGCCCCACAAAGAGGTAGAATAAGTTACATTTGAATTTTTCTTATTTTACTAGAAATTGTTTAAAGTATTCCCCAAGAATGAGTTACATTTTATTTTTAGTATTCTTTTGAAATTTAAGAGAATATTATGTTTTTCTTGAATTCTTTTGTAATATTATTAGTCACATATTTTCAAATTGGGTATTATTGTTTAAAATATCATTTAGTTGTTTAATATGCTATATTGTAGTCAGCCCTGTGTGTTAGATATTATTTTAGTGTCTGGAGAAAGTGTCGTTCTTGGTAAAATTTCATCTTAAATGTCACGTCTCTTTTTTTTTATAGGGAGCAATTGGCAGGAACAGGTTGGGCACTAGTTACCACAAATGATGGCAAAAAATATTACTACAACAGCAAAACCAAGGTAATGTGTCCAGTCTAATTCACATCTCTAGCCTATTTTACTCCAATCGGCTTGGTTAATTGAATTGTTAGTGTGAATTTTAGAACAATGACATGCTCATATATATATATATATATATATGCGTGTGTGTTTTTTTATGTGCACTCTTAAGTCAGTGCAAAACACACATGCTTGTAGGATATGGATGAGTTGTGTCTGGAATTTAGTGGGTTAGAAGTGAAACTATAAGGAACTGTGTTACTTGTACTCGGGTGTTACTGTTGGACACGGGTATGGTTAGACTTTTCTTTTTTTTTGATAGAATTTGGAGGTCTCATTAAAAACTCCCTTCATATTCTTCCACATACTTAGAAGTATGTTAGACTTTTCTAAGTTTTCCATATATTTGAAAAATCCTTGGAGGTCATATCCTCATATCCAAGTGTCGGATATGAGACTTAATAAAGTAGTATATTACAGTCGAGAGGACCATTTGTGTACTTTACCCTTCTTTTTTATCACCGAAAACACTTAAATAGTTCATTAAATATAAAACTAAATGTACCTTAAATGCAAATACATTTATCATGAAAATAATAAGAGATGCAACAAAGATTCGTGTAGAATGCTGATGTGGCTCAATGATTGTGGCAGTACGTGGGAGAAAACAATTATTAAGATTGAATGAAATTTGCATTATTGCGAAGATAAGGATCTTACTCGGGTGTAACTGTTGGACACTGGTATGGTTAAACTTTTCTAAGTTTTCCATATATTTGAAAAATCCTTGTAGGTCATATCCTTGTATCCAAGTGTCATATATGGGTACTTCGTGAAAAATGAAGAGTCCGATCAACATGGATAAGGGATTTATGGTTTATGGTTATAAATGAAAGATTTTCGTCTGGAATTTTGATTTGCACTGGCCGGGCCTTAAGAATTAAAAAGTTGCTGCAACACGGATTCTGATTGTTCTAAAATTTGGGAAACAGAAGATCCAGGGCTATATTGCTAAGCTATAGTTGCTGTGAAATGCTCTGTAAAAATGTTGCTGCTATATGGCAACAATTGGGAAGAATAGTGTGCTGTTCCTAAACGTTAAAGAGTAAATTGTCAGTGCTGTGGGTTAAGAGTATAGATAGGTGTCCTGATGCGTATGCTACAATTGTTAAGGATATTGCTGTTAGGTTAAGAGTTTTGGAGGGTGTAATTCGATGGGTAGCTAGGACAGCAAATATTGAGGCTGATGATTTAGCAAAGGCTGGTATTAGCTAGCTTCAATGTTTTTGTTTAGGTTGTTTATTTTTCAGAGTTTTCGGGTTGTTCATTGTAAGGGGGGTGATCTTGGCTGTTTTTAAACATTATGTATCTTTATGTTATTAATGAATTTTGAGACACTCTTTTCCTCCTTCCATTAAAGAGTACCTTTTGGCGCTTCATTAATCATGAAGGGGGGTTTTTAACGAGGCCTCCTCTTCTTATAAAAAAAAAGGAACCTTGTTTATTTATTCAAATTACTTCTATAAATATAATATGAAAGAAATGCCAGTTCCTTGCTTTTAATAAGAGGAACTATATACGGATTAGTCATTAATTGCTTTAACAGTAAAATGCTTTGCTGTTTGATGACAACATTATAACCAATGCCTAATGGAGTTGACTTATGTCTAAATTGCCACATTCATCAAGCCTTGTGCAATTTCAAATGAGCAGATAATGATGTTTATGTGCTGTATTCCTTTTACCTCCATTTTGCTTTTGATGATGTGTTTCCCAAGTTTTACGTTATCTTCATCGCAGGTTTTACCTCCATTTTTTTTATCAAAAAAAAAATCACCTTTTAGGTTTCGAGTGATTTTTTAAGGAAACATATATTGGACATTGCTAAAACTGTTATGCTTATTGAACTTATTTCCTATTTATTGATATGTTCCCACTTCTCATTGTGTTTTTATTTATCAGATTAGTAGCTGGCAGATCCCTTCTGAAGTTACAGAGTTGAGAAAGAAACAAGATGGTGAAGTTTTGAAGGAGCATGCAGCACCAGTATCAACTACTGATATAGTGGCAGAAAAAGGATCTACGCCAGTAAGTTTGAGTGCTCCTGCTGTTAACACAGGTGGCCGTGATGCCATGCCTTTAAGAATGTCAGTGGTGCCTAGTTCCTCATCTGCATTGGATTTAATTAAGAAGAAGTTGCAAGATTCTGGAGTTCCTTCTTCCTCAACTGTTCCTGTTACGCCAGTAACAGCAGCAAATGATTTAAATGGCTCAAAAGCAGTTGATGTTAAGGGTTTGCAGAGTGGGAACAACAAAGATAAGCTAAAAGATAACAATGGGGATGGTAACATATCTGAGTCCTCTTCAGATTCTGAGGATGCAGACACTGGGCCTTCTAAGGAAGAGTGTATTATGCAATTTAAGGTATATGTAGTGCCATATTTTGTTGCGTATTCTCAAATTTGGTTATCCTTGGTTTTATTACTGCCATCCAATCTTGTAGCTGGAGTGAATTGTTTATCATGCAAGTGAAATTCACAGGAAATGCTCAAAGAATTGGGGGTTGCACCATTCTCAAAATGGGAAAGGGAACTCCCAAAGATAGTGTTTGATCCACGTTTTAAGGTTTGTTGAGGCTAAAGATTATCTATTACTTTCTTGTTAGTTATAGGGAACTTACCTGCTACTGGAATTCCTAGAACAGTTAATCATATGAATGTTGTTGAATGAGAAAAAGGAACAATACTAGCCGTTGAACTATATGTCATTCTTAATTATGATAAAATGATCGCTTAGGTATGCAAACGAAGAAATGAAGAGATCTTATTTTGAAGTTAATAATTAAGACGTGACTTCTTTTTGTTGCATGCTCTTTTAGTTGGTAACAAATTTAGTTTTCCTCTTTGATGTACTTCATGATGAAGTCATACTATTTTTTTTTATAAAAATGGAAGGCCTCGTTAAAAAACCCCTTATTTGAACACTATATGAAGTCATACTATTGAGTTTTAATTTCTAAAAGTGCATCCTGTTGCAGGCTATTCCAAGTCATTCTGCTAGGAGATCCTTATTTGAACACTATGTTAAGACACGAGCTGAGGAGGAACGCAGAGAAAAACGAGCAGCTCAGAAGGCTGCAATAGAAGGATTTAAGAAGTTGCTGGGTGAAGCATCAGAGGTTTCTTAAATTGTCCAAAATTCACTGTCAATTTTTGTCGCATATGTTGAAAATCTTGATTTGAAACTGCCAAACTGTAGATTTTTACGAGCTGATTTTTTTTATTCTAAAGGATATTGATCACAACACCAATTATCAGTCTTTCAAAAGAAAATGGGGAAGTGATCCTCGATTTGAGGCTTTGGACCGTAAGGATAGGGAACTTTTATTAAATGAAAGGTAACATTACTAAGATAGACTCGGTCATTATTTTTATTTAATGTTTGTGCTTTTTTGCAGAAGGTTGACAGTAACGTGAACGAGCTACTTGACTATTCCTCCAAGACATCATTGAAAAGCTTTTAACCTTTCTTCTCTACTATTAGCTTCAATTTTTTGGTTTCTTTGATAGACTTTTACAACATATTATTTTCTTTCTTTTCCGTTGTGCCTTTATTTTGTTTTGAAGTAAGATAAATGTCTTAGTCATATCTGTTGCTTATATCCAATTTGTTGTGTTGATCTCTCAGTGCAACATGTGTTGTGTCATTATAATATCATGTGGTATGTTTTGATGCCAATACCTTTTTAAATTTATGTTGAACTTGTTCAGTTGACTCTAGACAGAGGAGGTTTTCTAATAATAACATTGAAAGCAACATTTATCAGCCGGTAGTAGGCTAGAGACCAGATTCTTTGATTCAATTTGGGTGTGTCCTTTAGGCTTATATCTCTTTTGGTTTGAATCGTTAATGCCCGAAATTTTTTCCTCTACTTTCTCGAACTGGCTAAGAAATGTCTCTGCTTCTGTCTCAGGGTTTTTCTTTTGAAGAGAGCAGCTGAAGACAAGACTCGAGCCATTCGTGCTGCTGCTGCTTCTAGTTTTAAGGCCATGATTAAAGAGAAAGGAGATATCAATGTTAATTCCCGTTGGTCCAGGGTATGTGCAATTTAAATTAGGACATTTGGTTAGTGGTTTTTTTCTGACCTTCTGGAGAGAGTATGTTCTTGAACATTTAGGCATCTTGCATATCTTTTGCATCTTCATTGGGTTGTTCATGTTTGCAAGTCTGCAAGCATGTAAAAGATAAAGAGAATTGGTTCTTATCATCTTTAATAAATATGATGGAAAAGATGACCCATTTTCTTACCTTTTCTTTTTGTTGTTTCAGGTGAAGGAAAGCTTGAGGAATGATCCAAGGTATAAATCTGTTAAGCATGAGGATCGAGAGGTTTTGTTTAATGATTACATATCTGAACTCAAAGCCGTAGACGAGAGAGCAGAGCGTAAGGAGAAAGTGAGAAAAGAGGAGGAGGTATAATTTCCGTCTCTCTCCCTCTCCCTCTAATCTTTTCTGGCATAAGCAAACTAGAATTGTAAGTTTGTACTATTCCGCAACAGGATAAACTGAAGGAAAGAGAGAGAGAGTTGCGAAAAAGGAAAGAGAGAGAAGAACAAGAAATGAAAAGGGTGCGGCTCAAAGTTCGCAGGAAGGAGGCAGTTTCATCTTTTCAAGCTTTGCTCGTGGAAACAATTAAACATCCCCAGGTATGTACTTTTCTCTAACAATTTTTCAGATGATACAATACGAAATCGACTGTTGTTTTGAATTTATTTATATTTACATTGTATAACCATATCTTTTGTGGAAATCTCACTTGCTTTTGTTTCCACTTGGATAAGTCCCTAATCATTCAACATCAAATTAAGGCCAAAATTCTTAAATGCTTGCTTTTGTCGGTTCATTTGGAATCTGTCAAACAGTTGACGCCTTTCTTTTATCAATCTTTCTAGGCATCTTGGACTGAATCGAAGCCTAAGTTGGAAAAGGATCCTCAGGGACGTGCGGCGAACCCTGATTTAGATTCATCTGATATGGAGAAACTCTTCCGCGAACACATAAAAATGCTGTTTGAGGTAAAATTTGCAACTACGCTATTATCAATAAAGACACTGTTCGATTACGAGTTGAAGAAACGAAAGGATGGGACATTTTAATTCTTAAGGGATTTATTGTGCATGTTGTTGGACTTCTTTTGAACAACCGTGCCTGACATAACCCTATGATTCGGCATCCTGCAGAGATTCTCGAATGACTTCAGAGCTCTATTATCCGAAGTCATAACTCAAGATGCAGCTGCTCAACATACCGAAGGCGGTAAAACAGTCCTCAATTCATGGTCGACGGCCAAACGTCTTCTGAAGCCAGATCCCAGGTATAACAAAATGCCAAGAAAAGAGAGGGAAGTACTATGGCGCCGACATGCCGAGGATATGTTGCGGAAGCAAAAATCAGCGACTGATCAAGAGGAAGAGAAGCACACAGATGCTAAAGGCAGAAGCTCTGCTGGTGATTTTAGAAGATACTCATCAGGTGCCAGGAATGTCCATGAACGTAGATAGCTTGGTTTCTTGGGAAAAACTAGGCATTTGTAGAATTTGCTGATTTTTAATATATATATATATATATATATATATTACAATTTCTGTAATCGGAATTTGTTTGAGATGTAGCTTTTCGGGTCATTTGGTCCGTTTTAGTACCAAAATTTTTAATTTTTTGAAAATCATACCAAACATGTAGGTTTTGTTTCATTTTAGTATCCCGTCATTTAGAACCTAATATGTTTAGTACTTAAAATGTTAATTTTAGTTTTTTTTAGTATCTAAACTTTCAACTTTTTTCAAAGCTCGACCTTAAGCTTTTAACTGTGGAATTAAAATGAAACAAAAATTAAACTTTAAGTATGATTTTCAAAATTTGAAAGTTTAAATACTAAAATGGTTTAAATTTAATAGTTTAGGTACTAAACGTCTAATTTATCCAAATATGATTTTTTGAAATATATTTTGTTAAAATAAAAAAGATTTTTTTTAAAAAAAGAGTCGTTCTTGATTTTTTTTAATACGTTAACAAAATGGTTTTTTTCATTGTTAGTTTTAGTTAAATTAGTGACAATGGTTATTTCATCGTTACTTTCGGTTAAATTAATGGCATAAATGGTTATTTTATCGTTAGTTTTAGTTAAATTAATATAGTTTACAATATGATAATAATAGTATCCGATGCCAATGGCGTGCATGAATGGGATTTGTTCTAATTAAGACGGTGACATATCCACAGATATGGATTCGACCATACAAAGCGACAACCATTTACATCCATCTTTAATGTAAACAAATCTCAGATCTTAACTTCTAAACAACACACCGTAATGAAATTCAAAATATTTTTTTGTATGAAATGATCGGTGACCGAGGACGGTGGTCGATAGTAATCAGTAACAACGATCAACGATGATCGATGATAGTGTGATGAACGACAATGGATAACAGATTTTGATGGAATTTAAGGGTCAAATTAATGTTTTATCTAAACCTTAGAAATTAAATTAATATGTTATCTTAAATTTAGGATCAAGTTAGTATTATGTCTAAGAATTGCCTGTCCAGCTCAGTTGGTAGAGTACAAGGCTCTTAATCTTGGGGTCCTGGGATCGAGTCCCACGGGAGGCAATTCATAATTTGGAGGTCTCTACGAAAGCTGCTCTCAACCTAGCATTGGGGCAACCTACTATCATCCCTCCCCCTTACCCTATTACATATGAGAATAAGGGTTAACTAATTTTTTTTAATATTATGTCTAAAATTCAGGGATTAAGTTAAAATTTAACTACATTTACTGGCGTGTTACGAGAGTTTACGATAAAATGCTCAAAATATAATAAACGGATAATGTAAGTGATTAAAATGTTAATTTTCTTTCACAATCTGTGACGAAAATAAGACAAATAGAAAATAAAAGATACAGCAGCCTAGTATACCCAACACCTAATTAAAATCTATCTAGAAAATAACGAGTAAAATACACAAATAATTCTCCGACTATATGATATTATTTTATTAAGTCCATTGACTATTAATAGTTACTAGATGGTCCTTAGACTATAGTGTTTCTTTGTTGAATCCCTCGTTCTTAAAGGTTACAAAATAATCACTCGACTATTCATTATGTTTCAAGCATATCATTTTCCATTGAAAAATTGACGGTATTCTGAACTGAACGTTAACCTACTAATTGTGATATGATAAAATCTGATCCTAAAATCTCAAATAACTGTCATATCCTAGTCATTATGTTAACGTCCAACTTAGACAAAAATCAATTTTTTAACTGAAAAGGATGAGGTTGAAACATAATGAATAGTTAGTTGACCAATAGTTGAAGAACTAAACAAAACAACATTCTATAATCAAAGAACTATTTTGTAACTTTTAATAATTAAGTGACTTAATAAAATAATATAATATAGTTAAGAGACCATTTGTGTGCTTTACCCGAAAATAATAAAGCCTTTATAGACATTTAAAAAAATTATCATTTCTGTCACTTTCTTCCTCTGACCCCTTGTCCATGGCATCCAAAGCTCACAAATCGAAACTCAAAGCATATTAATTATTTCTGGGGAGATTTGTCAGTTTATAGGGGGTGAAAGAGAAACATCTCACAAACTTCATTGCTTTCACTGTATAGTTCGTCTCTCAAACAACAAGCACGATAGTAGTAATAATAACAGCTGCAATGCTGCCAGTTCAGTGAATTTAGCATTTTTTTTTGTATTTTTTTTTTTTGTTTTTGGACCGGTAGATTGAAAGCAAATCGGTCATCATTTTCATGGATTACGAGAGAATCCAGAAGCCTCAGGTACGTATTCTTCTCGCAAATCTCCCTTTTTTAACGGCTTTTTCTTCGTTCAATGCTTTTGTGTCTTTGTTATTTTTGGTCAAGTGAGAAAGCGAGCTAGAAAGAAAGAGGAGATTTCGATTTCATCTTCATTAGCTGATCTTTTGCTCAAATCCATTTGTAACTGAAGAAAAAGAAATTCAAATCTCTGTTTGTGAAAATGCGTAGAGCGGAGGTGGATTTTCCCCAGCTAAGCTAAGGACAATGCTATTAGGAGTAGAAAGGAAGAGAAAGCAAGAAGAAGAAGCTGAATCTTCAACAGATTTAAGATCTCAACTTTCTCACCTTGATGATGATTCAGGTATTTGTCTATTTTATTTTATTTATTGTTTCTTTTATGTATTTTTTTCATTTGATTCATATGAAAATAGATTCGGCAAAAAAAAAAAGTTGAACAGAATGGAAAGAGATCGGAGACTGATGATTTTTATTTTTAATTTTCTTTTTTGTGCAGGGAAAAGTGGCTCTGATAGTTGCAAAGATGTAGATGTGGTGAGTGTTCTTCCAGCATGTTCCACTTCCACAACAGCAGATTCCATGGCTGCTTTGCAGAATGGTAGCCACAGAAGATCAAAGGATCATTCTTTAGGCACGACGCGGAACCAGTTCATCGGGGATCATCCTGGTTTAGATTATGATAGTGGACATGAAAATATGAGTGTGTCCTCATCAATCTTTGAGTTTCAGAAGACCGAACGAGTGCCGCAAAGGGTTCCCCTTGGTCCGTTCTCTAAGCCGGCTCCGTCTAAATGGGATGATGCCCAGAAATGGATAGCTAGTCCTACAGCGAATCTGCCAAAGGCAGGGCTGGCTGGCCAAGGGGTGGGATCAAAAAAAGGGGGTAATGTTGGTTACGGGAGACAGTCGTCTACTAAGGTGGTTGTTGAAGTTCCAGATCAAAGGATGGTTCCTTTCGAAGAACCAGATACAAAACGGATCAATATGAATCATGCCAAGAAGGAAGATGGGATGCAGAAGTTTGTGAATTGGGAGAGTGATTCATACCCGGTTGTGGATTCATATGGGAAGCCTGTACTGATGATTGAGAATTCTGTTGCCGAGTCAGCTAGTAAGGATTTATTTTATTTTATGTTCAAATTACTCTTACTACCATTTGCACGTTTCTATTACAAGAATTAGCCTTTATATTCATAATCGAAGAAATTAGCTCTTCTTGAGCACAAATCATGTTAAAACTTGGACATTTTGTGTTGTACTGAATAAATCATGTGGTGATGAACTTTTGGCTGATTGATACCAGTATCACTTGAGGGGAGCCTTCTGTTTGAATATTTTGTGCATAAAAAGGAATTCCTTCATGTTACTGTCGTACTGATAGTATTATAGTGTTCCTCTTTAGTCAACTTTTTGTGGTTAGTTTTTTATATTTTCATGTAAGACTAAATGTGCAGTTATTGTTTTTCTGTCACGAGAACAAAAATCTCAGCCTTTTAGATCTTTAATCCCCATATTTTAAGATCGCAAGCAGCTCCAGACAACAAGTGAACTTGGAAATTTACACACAAAGAACAGGCATGGTTAACTTGCAGTTGTGCTATTGCATAAATGTGTCTACCATGAAGCTTCCTTGTAATTGGCGATGTACGAATAAATTAATTATTGCTTTCCTTGCAGTTAGTCTTAGTCAGCATGATTCATCAATATCGATACATAGTGCTACGACGTTTATTCCGCCTCCTCCAACAGCTAGATCAGTTTCGATGAGAGAGATGGGCACAGAAATGACTCCTATTGCTAGCCAAGAACCTTCGAGGACAGGAACTCCTGTGCAGTCAACAACACCAATTCGGAGCCCAAATTCATCCAGGCCATCAACTCCCAGCAGAGCTGTTCTGTCTGCATCTCCCGAAAATTCAGGTAAAGACCCCTTGGGTCTGAACATGGAGTTGTCAGAGAAGGAGCTCCAAATGAAAACAAGGAGAGAAATTATGGTTCTTGGGGCTCAGTTGGGTAAACCAAATATAGCTGCATGGGCTAGCAAGGAGGAGGAGGATAAGGATGCATCCACCTCACTGAAAGCTATAGCACCAGAACAACCATCTAAAAGTGTCATTGAAACCCGCGCAGCAGCATGGGAAGAGGCAGAGAAAGCCAAGTATATGGCTAGGTATTTTCTTTCTAAATAGTCTTCAATGCACTTTTTGAATTTTCTTTAGGATTTTTATGGAATGATCTTATGATTTTGGAATACTGACATTTGAGTGTATGGGTATTGATTCATATACAAAAACCTGCATACCGCTTATGCATTGGTTGGTTTTTAGTTAACACTCCATTTGCAACTCGAATTGTAAAGTTATGAGGTTATTATCCAGGTTCAAACGTGAAGAAATGAAAATCCAAGCATGGGAGAACCATCAAAAAGCAAAAACTGAAGCCGAGATGAGGAAGATAGAGGTATCATATAGCATTTAATTTATATTTTGTTGTTACTATGTTATTTCTGTATTGTGATATTCCCTATTGCAAGCCCTAAAACTAATAAAATCATGATCATTTTTCATGCGTCTTGGAGAATTTTTTTTCACTTGTAAGCATAGAGTTGAAAGAACATTTAGGCGAGATAATATGCATTCAAAGAGCATTAATTAGGATTGAAAAGAGGCAAACTGCGACCAAGCAACTTAGTATTCAAACTCTTTTCAGTCACTCTCTGTTAGTTCAATCCCAAGTCAAGCTTGAGTTACACGTTAAACAACCCAGTTGAGCTCAGCTCGTACACTTTCTGCCAAGTTAGCTTAGGCAATTGATTTTCTTTAGTTCCCTCATAATCAATCTTAAATTTCTCATATAGATGTACATGATAAAATGCTACAGGTCTCTGAGTTTAGGAAATTGAGAAGTTGTTACCAGCTTACAAATTTCCTAGTTGCTACACCATACATTTTGAAGATAATGGAAAGAAATTCTATTGTTACTCGGTAGATACAAATTCATATATGGAGTATGATTTTCTCCTTTTAGGTTGAGGTTGAAAGGATGAGGGGGCGTGCTCATGATAAGCTCATGAATAAACTAGCCGCTGCAAGGCACAAGGCAGAAGAGAGGCGGGCAGCAGCAGATGCCAAGCGAAACCGACAAGCTGCAGAAACCGAGCAGCAAGCTGATTATATTCGAAGAACCGGTCGGGTCCTTTATTTCCGCTGTTGGAGTTGGTGCTCCTGAAAAAGGAAAATCAGAAAATTTTTAATTCAGGTCAATCTGCCCCACCCACATTGCTGTTTTTTGCTCTTCCCCACTTCTAAATATGCTATTTCCAGGCATCAGTTTTTTCGCTGGTATATTGAATGTATCATACACCTCTGGATTCCCACTGTGAAGCCAAAGCTTTTGTAGCAACCCTGATACATTGATCAAAGCTAAGATGCAGTTCCTTTGCCTATTTTTTTACCTTTGCTCAACCCCCGAACCATTCGCCCAGCGAAGCGGGGGGAAATAGCCGAGGGAAGAAGATTATGGCGATGGAACTTTTATTTTTTACGGTTTTGCTGTATGAATTGTTTATTTATACCTACAATTTCCTCATGTTTTGGATGTTCAAGCTATATCTAAATTTAGGGTTTTGAGTAATATGAACTTCAATACTTTGTTCACCAATCTTCTGGTCTGATTCTTTGTTGAACCCTTCTGGTCTTGGACGAGCAAGCATAATATGAGATACAATTTTGTAAAATTTAATATTAGTCTAATGCTTAGTGTCTATACTTTACCTCAAAAGACGTTTCGTTTATACAAAGAATTCAAGTATGGGATAACCAGTGCGTGTGTTGAGACCGAGAGCGAAGAGTTGAAGGTTCGAAGTGAGCCGGATAGATGATATAAACCCTATCCATATCAGTTCACAATGATCCTAATGTAATTTTTACAACGCTGATCGAACAATCACGGCTACTTGTAAATCCATTCGTTTGCTCGACCTCCTGATTTGTCCATGTCGATAAATATGCTCACCGCCTGCATCATTCGTTAACATCAAACAAATATCAGTGTATAAATGAATGAATGCCAATGGTGAACAAAGCTGAACTGGAACCTTACCTTCCCTATTCGAGGCCTCTCTTTCAGCTTCGCCAAGCTGTTCCGAATGTGCGAGACTGCTCCCCAACATTTCAATGTGTTTGCCACATCATCGAGCCTTAGGAGGCATTCTTCTTCGGTTAAGGGAAATGACCCCTTCACTCAAATGGAAACATGAGCTTAGAACATGAACAATGCATGATTATATAATAAAAAAAAACATGCTCCCGAGCCTGCTCGCTTTTTCGTATACTTGTACTCTGCTAATAGTGTATTTCCCTGGCATGAATCTGTAGATCAAAATACCTGCTCCATGCACTTCCACATAACATTCATTGCAAGGAGATTTCTTCCCATTAACTCCTAAATTAAGGCAGGTCAAGGTTAACTCCCAAGTGATACAATAAAAATCTCAAGCAGGCACAAATTAGGAACTGAATAAACCCTTAATCCAACCACCATAGGATGCCCTCGAAGATATGAAAATGGTGATGTCAACTACTTGGGACAAGTTAGGTGTATTGTCTTGTGTAATAAGAAAGTACGACATCATAGTCGAGTTCCGCAGCATGCAAAGAGAAGCATATTTCTAATAACAACATGAATGTGATATCTGCTATTGCCATCAGAAACACATTTTTACCTCCTATAATTAAAGAAACAAAGCAGTTTTCGCAAAGCCGACATCGGAACATTATAGTATAAATCGAAGCTTGGCGCTTGAAATGAGTCACCATTAGTTTTTACTTGCAAAGCCATGTGTTTTTGCATATAAAGGACATAAAGGTTCTCTCTCTACCTCATTAGACGAGGTGACATTTTCAGCAGATAATTTCAAAATCAATGCAGAAAAAGGGACATCAAGGAAAGAACTGAATTCTATACAAATTAGGATGCTAAATGTTGAGACACCATTAACAAGATTCATCTACATGGCTACATTCTATACATGAAATGACCATCTCTAACTTAGCAAACTCGAATCTCCTCGTAAATCACCATTTCGAAAAGTATTAACGATAAACGGTAATCAAGAATCTATACGTTAGATAAAGTAAAGGTATGCAGATAAAGCCACACTCTCATTTAGAAAGGCATACCTTCTTTATCAATTGAACATCATAAGACCAGCCATATTTGTTCCTAGTAAGAGTTGCAAGGTCTAAGCCACTAAAGGTGGAACCATCCGTGCCAACTATTCGTTCAAGGTTTTCCCGAAGCATATCACTGTTTTTCCGAGACGATTGCAAAAGAGAACCATAAAAACAAAAATCACAACAACAAGCATTAGGATCATGAAAGTAAGAAGAGAAACAGGGAAGAATAAACCTTGTCCGACAAGAACAATCCGGGAAAGAATATAACAAGAATCCACTAAATCACCAATCAATAACGTAACTAGTTTCAAAACTCCATCGAAATAGACATATAGATGCAAACCGACCCAACCAGCAAAAACTAAAATGTCCAACAACCCAAATCCAAGCATGAAACCAGACCTCGACACAAAGGAAGCAACTGTACAAGTTACAACTCGAAAATAAACTGATCCGGTTCACCAAATTGCGACCTATACGAATATAGCTTTGTACTGTTTATAACTGTTATGGATTGAGAGAAAAGAAAGAGATTCGAGAGAAGAAAGTTGAGAGAAGATTTAGAAAAGAATACTTCATTCATTGCATAAGGAAAAATGTGATTACACAGCAGGTATTATTTAGTTACAAGCTGGAATTGAGACTCAAAAATGGACAACTGTCATAACAGAATAATAACAAACTGATTCCTATCCTTCTATATCATCTGCAGGTATTGGGCCGTCCAGATTGGGCCTCTCACTCTTCTCTACTGTTCTCTTGGTCTTCTCCAACACATCAGCTAAGTCCAAGGTATTACTCCCTCGTGCTTCAATTCCTTACCTACTTTCAATCCCCAAATTATTTTCCTCAATCCCTAACCTTCGTTCTTCTAATCCCAAATCTTCTTCATTCCTCCGTTCTACCTCTTCGCCTTCGATTCTAACATCACGTTCTTCCTCCTCTTCTCATGCTATAACAATACCCCCGGCTTGAGACGATCCTTGTCCCCAAGGATCAAACATAGGAAACTGTCCTCGCATAACGGAATAGTCTTCCCAAGTATCATTCGCTTCATCCAAGTTCTCCCATTGAATCAATAGCTGAGTTATGGGTTTACCATTTCTATTCACGATACGTCTTCCCACCACCTTCAATGGCTTGATTCGCAACTGACCGTCATCTTCTATTGCAGGAGGATCTGTGACAGCTTTGGAGGAATCCCCGATGAACTTCTTCAAGAGACTCACATGGTATACTGGGTGAAGTCTCGATGACTCTGGTAAGTGCAATTTATAAGCCACTGCACCTATCTTTTCAATTATTTTATATGGTCCATAGTATTTTGCTGCTAACTTGAGATTTCTGCGCAGGGCAAGGGAAGTCTGCCGATAGGGCTGTAATCGCAGGTAAACCAAATCTCCAACATTAAAATTCCTTTCTGATCTATTCTTATCTGCTTGTTGCTTCATCCTGTTACTGGCTAACTCTAACTGCTGTTTAACTAGCTGTCTTAGATGTTCCATGCTATTCATAATTTCATTGACTGTTTGTACAGTAGAGTCTGTAGGCCAAACCATAATAGGTGGTTTGTATCCATATAATGCTTGAAATGGAGTCATCTTTAAAGCAGTATGATGAGTGGTGTTATACCACCACTCTGCCTGAGGTAGCCATTTAGCCCATTTTCTAGGTTGATATAAACAAATGCCTCTTAAATATTGCTCCAAACACTGATTAACCCTTTATGTCTGGCCATCTGTTTCTGGATGGTAAGCAGTGCTGAAAACTGCTTTAGTACCCAATTGTTTCATCAACTCCCTCCAAAACAAACTAGTAAATGTCTTATCTCTGTCAGAAATGGCCATTTTAGGCTGGCCATGTAGTTTATAAATATTGTCTAGGTAGAGTTTAGCTACCTCTGCTGCAATGTAAGGATGAGATAAAGATAGAAAATGACTGTACTTTGTGAATTTATCCACAATCACTAAAATAGAGTTTTTTTTAGTGAAGTAGGTAAACCCTCAATGAAATCCATAGTGATGATTTCCCAAGCTTGAGTAGGAACATGTAAGGGTTGTAGCAAACCAGACTTAGCAATATGTTCTACTTTAGTCTGCTGGAAAATGTCACAACATCGTACATAAGTAGCAACCATAGATTTAAGATTTGGCCAATAAAAATTTGACCTAATCCTATAATATGTAGCCTGTGCACCTGAATGTCCTCCTTGAGGAGAATCATGCATATTATGTATAATCTGTAATCTAAGACTTCCAGTAGCTCCCACATAAACTCTCCTTTCATATCTAAGGACAGCCTTAGTATACTTCCACTTATTATCAGCAGCAGGATTAATAGTCAAAATTGATATCCAATTTTGAGCTAAAGAATCCTCCTTATAACTGTCCTCAATCTCCTGAACCCAACTAGGAATCAAAACTGTCACCCCCATAGTCAAACATTGGCCTTGATCCTCCCATCTTCTAGATAAAGCATCAGCAACTATATTTGACTTCCCTCTCCTATACTGAATAGTATAATATAATCCCAATAACTTTGTCAATCCTTTCTTTTGAATGGTAGTGGTCAACTTCTGCTCTAACAAAAATTTTAAGGGCTCATGATCAGTTTTAATAACAAATGGGCTACTCTCAAAATAATGTCTCCATTTAGCAACAGCTAATAGAATAGCAAGATATTCTCTTTCATAAATAGATAATGCTGAATCTCTAGGGCTTAGAGCTTTACTCAAATATGCAATAGGCCTTCCATCTTGGGACAAAACAGCCCCCACACCTCCAGAACTAGCATCTGTTTCCAAATAAAATGTCTTAGAAAAATCTAGCAGGGCTAGGACTCAAAAACTTGTTGCGTGTTGTGAGTACTATAAAATATACGCAAATAATGTGCAAGTATACACAATCGCTCAAGTAATATAATGATGAGTGAATATCGTCTCCACAAGGATTGGGTGAAATTACGAAAGCCTAACCAAAGCAACACACTAAATTATCTAAGTATAGTTAGTCTTGATATATACAAATGTCACGGCAATGGATATGTGTATGCTGGTGGATGTGGATTGATGGTGTGATCGTGTAGCAAATGGAAATGCAGTGGCAATGATGGATGTTTAATATTGAGTATGGTGAAATGTCAAGGCAATGAGAAATGGTAAAAACAGTAACTAAAAAGATAAATAAAATAAGAAGAAAATAATCCTCACGTGACAAGCTTCCAATGAAATGAATGGTAAGGATTGGTCTAAGGTTGCTAAAATTATTTCTCAAGTATATTTAAGCTATCTTGTCTTTACTTACTCGACAGGGCTTTCCTAAGGTGTTCAAAAGAACCTAACAGAATAGGATGTCAAGGCATCTGCTCTCACTCAACGATGTTGGACAGCATACCCTATTGATAAAGACACCCTTTTTAGTCGTTGAAATCCTATCCTAGTCTCTTCCGAGATCTAAGGGATTAAGTTATAATATTCCTAGGCCGGTTCAAAGCCCCTTGAAAATACCATAACCCATTGCTTATGAGGATCTTATCTTGCGTTTCTTCCGAATACTTACAAGTATTTTTAGTTTATGATTCTTCCGAATACCTAACCTTCATCTAAGAGATGGACATTTCCATGCCTCTTACAAGCCTAGATGGTGAAGCATTCATAAGCAAAGCAAATAAAGAACCAAAATAAACTTAAATATACCATTAAAAATAAAGTTTAAACAACCATTTAACCAACCACCACCAAATAAGTTAGTTCATGGTGGGGTTCGAAATATCCAAACACAAAGTCATGAAAATTTGTTCCAACAACCCACAAAATAATATAAAGAAATAGCAGCAAAAAGGGAAGTGAGAAGAAGCCTTCGACGCGCCACCAGAGGTCTCCTCTCGGCCACCACGAACCACCTAGCTTGCTAGCTCCTTTCGGCGCCTAGCTTGCCACTCATTGGAGCTTTATCAATGGAGGAATATCCCAAGGAAGAAGAAAGGAAAAAGAAAAGAAAATAAAAATGTGATTTTTCTGCTCTATACGTGTGATCTTCGTCCTCTTTTTCTCCCCCATGAGGTGTCATATATAATAAATAAAATATCTAGGGGTAATGATGAGTTTGTTGGGTGCGAAATACCCCTCATACCCCTAGAATCACATTTTGTGCATGAACCTTATCCTCCAAGTGGCAGTGGTCCATTGGTAGCTCTGGCAAATGGTTACAGCAGTCCTCCACGTGCAGGGACAGCTGTCCAGTGCCAGCTGTCCTTATGCAGAAATATCTTTTTGTCTTTTTCTGCGCCAGAAATGCCAAGGCATTTCAATCTGCTTTAGAAACGTGTGATGCCGCGGCATTACTTCCCAAAGAATCCTTCTCCTTGCTATTCCCTGCACACCATAGACAAACTGCACCTTTCCCTCAAACAACACCATTGAGAAATAAAATAGTACAACCACCACAATTGCAACTATATGCAACTACATGATCCTAAAATGACTAAAATGAGCTTTTAAACAAACAATAACTTAAGTGAAAAAGGCTTTAAAAGTAGCCTTTTTAGGAAGTTAACAGATTAGAGCAGTACACATAGCCTTTTTAAGATCTTCAAAAGCAGCATAAGCAACAGAATTCCACTGTAATCCATTCTTCTTTAGCATCTCTGTCAATGGTCTGCTAATAATGTCATAATCTTTGATAAATCTCCTATAATAACCTGTTAGACCGAGAAACCCTCTGAGAGATTTAAGGGTTTTAGGCCTAGGCCAAGATTGTATCACTTCAATCTTGCTAGGATCAGTAGACACCCCTGCAGTAGAAATAATATGACCAAGATATTCCACCTTAGTCTGTCCAAAAAAGCATTTGGACAGTTTTGCAAATAATTGATTAACTTGCAAAACTTCCAACACCATTTGTAAATGTTGAACATGCTCCTGCATACTGCTGCTATACACTAATATATCATCAAAGAAAACTAAAAAAAAAATTCCTTAGGAAAGAATGAAATAACTCATTCATAAGAGCCTGAAATGTAGCAGGTGCATTAGTAAGGCCAAAAGGCATTACCTTAAACTCATAATGCCCTTGATGTGTTCTGAAAGCTGTTTTATAAATATCCTCTGGTCTAATTCTAATCTGCCAATATCCAGACCTCAAATCAATCTTAGAAAAATATACTGCCCCATGCAACTCATCCAATAAATCCTCCACAATAGGAATAGGAAATTTGTCCTTGATTGTCATAGTATTTAATTGCCTATAATCCACACAAAATCTCCAAGTGCCATCCTTCTTTTTAATAAGAAGGCAGGGTGATGCAAATGGACTTTTCCTAGGCTGAATAAGAGAAGAAGAAAGCATACTAGCAATCTGTTTTTCTACCTCCACCTTCTGATTATGAGGAAACCTGTAAGGCCTTAAATTAACAGTTATAGAATTAGATTTCAGTAAAATAGCATGATCATGAGATCTCTGAGGAGGTAGGCCTGTAGGTTCAGAAAAAACTATGCTATACTGCTCCAATACATGCTGCAGTTCAATAGGAATAGAAGTAGAATTTCCTGTCATAGTTAATAACACCACATGACCCAATATAACACCCCAACCCGTACCCGACCCGGATACGAGTCTGAGGTGTCACATTGACTTTTCAAACTTTGACTCTTGATAAAATTCAAAGAATTTTTAAAACATTTCATTAAAGTAAAAGAGGTTCAGTTACATAAACTGACCACAATAACCAAAATCAATCAGAGAATATTTAATTTAACCAATTAGTACATGCCAACTATACTCAAAATAACCAAAAACATTTAAATCATCTATTTTCTGATCTGAAATTTTGTAAGGGAGATGCTGACCTGTCTTACTCTTCTTCTCTTATCTTCTTGCTTATGTACCCTACGTGTGAAACAATCACACGCTAAGTCGAAGACTTAGTGAGGCATAAAAAACTTATAATGCACTTAATAACATATATCAATACATGCATGTTCTGTTCTATCATGTTATACCAAATTACATGCTTTCTTCGTATCATATAAAATCATATCAGATTAATTACAGTAAATACATACATACACATAACTCATCATTAACAGTTTATCATGTAATCACCCACTTTTATGCTTAACCTTTTCAATCAAACACTATACACACACATCATATCATTTCTATAACATTTATCATACCACTAACATATATTTGTTTATATCTCTTTATTAGCCCATGTGCATATGTGAGAACTATAGATATGTGAGTTTATGGAGGTTGTGCACTAATGCTGTCACCATAGCTCATATAAATGCACCGAAGTGCCACATAGAATTGCACCGTAGTGCCGCGTAGAATTGCACCGTAGTGTCATATAATAATGTCCATAAGGACCACATATCATTCCTTAAGAATCATATACATATACTAGGGATCAAGTATGTGTCTCACCAGACTTCACACATGTTCCAAAGAATATATATATGTCCCGAAGGACCACATATCATTCTTTAAGAATCATATACATATGCCAAGGATCAAGTATGTGTCTCACCAGACTTCACACATGTTCCAAAGAATACATATATGTCCCGAAGGACCACATATCATTCCTTAAGAATCATATACATATGCCAAGGATCAAGTATGTGTCTCACCAGACTTCACACATGTTCCAAAGAATACATATATGTCCCGAAGGACCACATAGACCCTCGACTCTTGGCATGCCAACTATACCCCTAGCTCTCATGACACATAACATGGGCATTGTCATTTATATCATTTCATATTCACACATGCATATTAATTATCTTTTATCACATGTCTGATCTCTTATAATCATGTAATCACATAGCTCGTGTCATTTCTTGTAAAATCACATATATCATGTAATACATATAACTTATACACTTTCTCATATGTTCACATGATTCACATCACATGAATCATATCTTTTCATATAGTTTATGCTTTATTCTCTTATATTCCCATACATATAATACATATCAAGCATGGTTACACAACTCCTTTCGATATAACTTGCATGTACCTATATTCTTTTTCATATACTCACATAGTCATATAGTATGATATTTCATATAACCTTATGAAACAACTCACATGGATACATACTCAAATACTCATAGTTACATATCACTTAAATTATTCACATTTACCTAATCCATGGTCATATAGCTTTTATCACCAAGTCACTTATCTAATCTCTTATTCTCATATGTTCATATTTATCGTATAACACATAAGTTTTATTGCATATTTATATCTCATTCCTACATCACTAATTCATAATATAATTTACATCATATCATCTACCTTATTCTGTATTTCTTATTATACACTTACATCACCTAACCTACATTATACTTATAAACCTGAATATATTACTTCTATTATTTCTTTTATGTACAATTTAATCTATTTACTTAACTCAATTCCGTACAACTCCTATAATCATTTCATATCACTCCATAGCTTCTATTATACAACTAATGTATCATAATTTTATTTAAGCATATGAATCTTTCTCCTCTATCTTATCTTATATGCTCATAGTATCACTGAAGTTCAAGTCTCCTGGTTAATATATATTATTTATGTAACTTTTGCTTACTTAGTTCATATCCTTTCTCATAAACTCACTTTTACCATATTCTCATGTTATTACTTAAATTATCTCATAACATGTATTCACGTAGTAATATTTCATTTATATATCAAAGATCTTATCACATAACTTATCTTTTATATTCATATAATTTATTATCATATCATATGGTTTATATCATCATAACATATCACACATTCACATCAACCATATAATATATATATACAATACATGTCAACACGTATGAATCATACACATATATACTTATATTTATGAATTCATGCATTTTACTATGGAAAATAGACTTGTCGCAAGCCTTATTTCCATTTAACATCATATAATACTTATATGCACTCACCTGACCTCACTAGTCCATTCCAATCTCTTATCTTCCCTTTTTATCGATCTTACTTGTCAATGATTCCGGAACTCGTTTAGGCTTTGAATCTACATAATTATACATTTTAAGACAATTATTAGATACCTACACCTTGTAATTTGATACTAGCAACTTAAACGAACTTATTAAACCAATATTTACAATTTTCCTTTAGGGGGAATCGGTTCCCTACTAAGGGGGTATCGATTCCCTCATGACATTCTGGAAATTTTTGTTCGTTTGAAGGGGTATCGGTTCCCCTTGAATGGGTACCGATTCCCCTTGCCCAGAAATCATATTTTTAGCTCGAAAATCACTTCATTTTCAGCTCAACACTTCATATGTCATCCCCCTTTTCATTCTTAACTCTAGTACACATACTTAAACCAATCTATATTCATTTATTCCATCTTAAACCTCAAAATCCTATCTTCCATATGTAATTCAAGAATCATACCAAATTTTCTATATGTTCTAAATCCAATTCTATCACTCCAAATCTCTTAATTTAACCATTGACAAGTCAAATTTAACTTCCAATTTAAGAAATGAACTTTATTCCAAGATTTCATTTGTAAACTCTAAATCTTTAATCTCTCCTAA